>NC_062280.1:56528157-56833947 GCF_902655055.1 Lutra lutra | reverse complement strand
CCCCATACATTGACTTGAGCAGACGGGAGTTGAGAAAAGGAAGCCTGTGGTGTTTATTCTATTTTAAATGATCCGAGCCCTTTTGTAGCTATGGCTCCCCCCTCATTTTCTGTATAAGATTCACACTTGCGCATGTCTCCAAACTTCCCTCTCTCATTAGTGAGCCAGAAAACTGATTTTCTCTGGGGGTTTCAAAGTGACCCCCACCCAGTTACAACGTGCAAGAAATACAGAAAACCTCGGAACTCCTGCTCTTTCTAGTTCCTTGTGTACTTCGCTTCCTTCTATCACCTTCCGCTCACAGATTTTTGGCCATACATGTGATGGGTTTCCTCTAAAACTGAGAGCGAGGCAAAACAAAAAAGCAGAAAATCCAAAGCTAAGCTGAATAGCACCTAGACCACCTCAAGCTTAATGTAGTCTTGTTTCTCAGCACAAACTGATAACCAGGGCTAACCAAACTGAGATGTATGTTATATTAATATACAAAAAAGAAACGTGACTAAGCACTTCACACGGAGGTGGGAAAGAGTGACAGCTGGTTGATTTCTGAGAGGTTTCATTTTCAACTATGAGGAGGCAAGCACATTTATCTTGTCCATTTCCTTCAGTTCCCTTCTGTTCTGACTGCTGTGAACATCAGAACCCCTTGTGAGCGACCAGGAAGGATCATTCCTTCTGCCAGAGGTGTGTTTCACTAGGGCCTGCATTTTTTTTTTTAAGATTTTATTTATTTATTGGACAGAAAGAGAGAGCGCAAGTAGGCAGAGAGGCAGGCAGAGAGAGAGGAGGAAGCAGGCTCCCCCCTGAGCAGAGAGCCTGATGCGGGGCTCTATCCCAGCACCCTGGGATCATGACCTGAGCCGAAGACAGAGGCCCAACTCACTGAGCCTCCCAGGTGCCCCTAGGGCCTGCATTTTAAGGCGACTAACATTCACGTGTCAGCTGCTTTACATGGGTTTTCTCCTTTAATTATCATAACAATCTAATAGTATCGATGCTGTTTATTAGCCGCTGCTTTAAAGATGAGGATTCTGGGGCGCCTGGGTGGCTCAATGGGTTAAAGCCTCTGCCTTTGGCTCAGGTCATGATCTCAGGGTCCTGGGATCGAGCCCTGCATTTGGGCTCTTTGCTCAGCGGGAGCCTGCCTGCCTGTCTCTTTCTGCCTGCCTCTCTGCCTACTTGTGATCTCTGTCAAATAAATAAATAAAACCTTAAAAAAAAAAAGAGAGATGAGGATTCTGCAGCCAGGGGTATGGAATGAAGGCAGAGGGTAAGCCGAGACTCTGCCCGATTCCAAAGGTGGTGTCAGTACCTTCCCGCCATATCGCCCCTGCTGCCCACTTTCAGGGATCTCTATTTTGCTTATAAAAATCAGGTGAAGATTTAGTGGCATTTTGGCAATGAATTATTGTTCCATCAATAACATTTTGCACCACAGCAAACTGGTTCAGACTTAAAATATGTAGCAAGACAAGCTGAAGAATGAGGTTTCTTTGTTCGCTTGCTCTCCGTGGGGAGGCAAAAGTCTGCCTTCATCTCCATCCTAATTACCCCAAACCTCTTATCTGTAGTGTCACAGTTCATAATAATTAATTGTCATGCCAGGGGCATTGTGACATGCTTGATGGAGTCATGGTGTGCTATGTACACAGAGTAATTAGCAATCATTAGCAGTGGGATAGAAAGTTCCTGGTGGTTTCATTCAAACTTTTATTTGGTTAAGTTTGTCTCGTGTTCTTTGTGCATAAATGTAATTTAGTGAATCAGGTTTTAGCTTCTCCGTTTCATGAAGGATTGGGGTGGAAGAGGTGGGAAGAGAATGTATTCTTTTTTTTTCCCTCTCTGTAATGAATGTTTCTTCTAATAATTTGCATGTATAGTTCCTGACCATTAGTTAGCATCAACTTTATTTTGTTTATTTTGTTTTGTTTATTTATTTTAAGAGAGGTGGGGAGGGACAGAGGGAGAGAGCAGCCCAAGCAGGCTCCACACCCAGTTCCGAGCCTGATATGGGGCTTGATCTCACAACCCTGAGATCATGACCTGAGCCGAAATCAAGAGTGTGACGCTCAACTGACTGAGCCACCCAGGCGCCCCAGCATCATTAACTTTAAATACAGATAATGTTAACTATTGCCAAATCCAATGGCAAGTATAAAAGGTCAGGAGTCTGCCACAGGAAACCGGGGCACAGTGCCTAGAACTTAAAGCTCAGAATTAGTAGTAAAATTCAGACTCTTTTCAGGTGAGCGGTCTGCCACAAAGCTATCGAACCTCTGTGTCCATTTTCAAAGCTTTCTGAAGGTGATTCCTGCCAGCATCCCCTGCAGCAAAGATAACTGAAAAAACCTTGGCTTAAGGTGCCAAAGCATTATGCCAATAAATAAATTTTGTCAATGGAGAAAGGCAAGAACAACGTGGTCAAGATTTTGAGATGTTTCTTAAGGAAAAAAAGAAGGAAGACAGTTGAAAGAACATAAAACTGGCTAAAAATAGACCTGCTCACCTCAGCCAAGCTATATGAACAGTAAGTACAATAAAGTTAACTTCCATATTACAGAGAGTCTACGTTAAGAAAAAGAAAAATAAAGAGTGAGAGAAAACTATGGCTCCTTTGCCAAATACTTTGATGGCTACCTTCCCCAGTCAGCCCCCTCCAGTGCTTGGGTCTGTATTAAAAAGTGTTCCTCAGCTTGATGACAAAGCAAACTACATTCTGGATAACACTGCCAAACCCCAAGCCTGAGAAGAGAGAGAAAAATAAAGTTGCTGTCCTCTGTGTGGAAGCTGGTTTCCCTGGGTCCGAAGTCAGAGGATGCACAGTCATCTTGGGGTGACTGAGACTTAGAGCTGGCTCCTCTTGGGAAGAAGGTTACCATGGCAGTAAATTGCCTTCCTGTGGATGCCTCGCTGCTTACCTACAGCCCAGGAGGGAAGGTCCAACCTTAGCTCTTCCCTTTCACAAGCTCTGAATCCCTTATCCCTTCATTTCTAATGAGGTTTTAATTCAACTGGGGCTTGACCAATCCTCAGGTGGTGTATACATAAGCCCGGAGAGTTCTAAGATGTAGGAGGCAATGAGGTCGTGCGACGTTAATATGACAAGGGAACGCTAAGAACCTTGGCTCTGTTGGGGAGCCCCTGTTGCAGGCGCTGATGGAAAGAGGAGCAGCAGGGAGACCGGTGCGCTCTGCAGGACGGCAGAGGGCAGGTGGGTAGCCTACCTGCAGGAGGATGCCCCCCTTTCAGCGGGGAGAGCAGGACTTGCACTTCATTTGCCATAGCTTGTGCCAGTGCCAGTGCCAAGGCCAGGACGGTGCTCCGGAGGCTGGAGGCTGCGTGCCAGCTGCTGCTCCCCCAGTGCAGCCTGGCTTTATATGGGCAGGGGGCGGGGCCCCTTAAGGGCATTGCTGAGCAGCAACAGGGCTTGTCACCAAGCTTTGTGGGAACCCACATCTCCTTGGCAAGTTTTCTCTTCAAAGAAAACTTTCTTCTCGGTCCCTTTATTTCAGAAAGCAAGGTAGACAGCTGAGGGAAACTCCCATTTTCTTTTGCCAGAGGAAGGAGAGAGGATGAAGTTCAGGGCAATCCTTTTTCTTTCTAACTATCCCTCCATTGAGTATATGTGGTGCACCTACAATGTGACAGAAATGACAAGGAGGTCAAGATTTTTGTTTCAAGACATCTGTAGGCTTGCTGAAGAGACAACTAGAAAACAAAGATGACGTCTTTGCCCCAGCCTTTGCAACCATAAGCATTCACGCTAAGAAAGGAAGCGGGGTTGTGCGCAGAGACTTCTGAACAAGGATGTCAATCATGCATTCCTCTTTCTTTTTGTTATTTTTTTAGATTGACTGGTATCAATACAACATCCCAAATTAGAGAGGGATAGTTAAGATATAGCCATGAGAATACTATGTACACATAACGTATCATATTCTCAGATAATATTTAATGATGTGAAAACTTTCATGGTCAGATAGTGAAAAAATAGGCTAGAAGCCAATGGATGCCAATTTTGCTGAAAAGAAAAAGTCCAAATTTCAGCTTTATTATATCTCCCGTGCTGATCAAAGTTGGGTGTATGGCAGTTACTAAGACATATTTCTTTGTTCTTCAATACAATTAAAAACTTCTGCTCTTCAAAAAAAAAAAAAAAAAAAAAAAAAAACCTTCTGCTCTTCAGAAAGTATTGTTAAGGAAATGAAGACCAGCCACAAGCTGAGAGGAAGATAAGAAAATGTGTAGAACACATTCCTATAAGTACTGGCATCTAGAATACATAAAGAAACAACTCAGTAATAAGAAAACAAATGACCTAATCTTTAAAAATGGGCAAAAGATTATAAAACAAAAACTTCACATAGTAGAGATATTGACAACAAGTGCATAAAAAGATGTTCAACATCATTCATCATCAGGAAAATGCAAATCGAAACCACAATGAAATATACTACATAGTGGGGCGACTGAAACTCTCATCTGTGGCTGATGAGAATGCAAACTGGTAAAGCCATTTTGGAAGCTGTTATGACAGTTTCTTATCAAATTTCTTATAAAATTAATCACATGCTTACTGTATGACTAACAATCCAATTTCTAGGAATTTTCCCAAGAGAAATGAAAACACATGTACACAAAAATCTATGTATGAATTGGGCATAGCCATACAATAGGATATTACTCAGCAAGGGGCTCCTGGGTGGCTCACTCGGTTAAAACATCTGACTCTTGATTTCAGCTCAGGTCATGATCTCAGGATCATGAGATCGAGCTCCATGTTGGGTTCCACACTGAGCATGGAGCATGCTTAAGATTGTCCCTCTCGGGACGCCTGGGTGGCTCAGTTGGTTAAGCAGCTGCCTTCGGCTCAGGTCATGATCCCAGAGTCCTGGGATCGAGTCCCACATCGGGCTCCTTGCTCGGCAGGGAGCCTGCTTCTCCCTCTGCCTCTGCCTGCCACTCTGTATGCCTGTGCTCGCTCTCTCTTCCTCTCTCTCTCTGATAAATAAATAAAATCTTTAAAAAAAAAAAAAAAAGATTGTCCCTCTCTCTCTGCCCCTCCCCAACCCCTGTGCACTCTCCCTTTAAAGAAAAAAAATTATTCAGCAATAATAAACAAACAGATATTTACATGCAACAACACAGACGAATCTCAAAAGCAATATGCTAAATGCTAAAGAAGTAAGTCTTAAAAAGCCACTTACTGTACAACTCCATTTGTATGACATTCATGAAAAGCCAAAACTACTGGATAAGAAATCAGATTTGATTGCCAGAGGAGGGGGTGGGGAGACTGGTCTAATCACAAAGGGGCAGGAGGGGATTTTGAGGCTGTTAGAAATGTTCGGGAGAATGTGGTGGCGATTACATTCATCACACATCATACACATATCATATAAAAGTGGTGAATTTTACTGTATGCAAATTGTACCTCAGTAAACAACAAAAATATCTATTTGTTAAATAAATGAATGAAAATATCCCAGAATGTTAAGAGTGGTTGTCTATAGGTGGGACAATTACGTGTTGATTTTATTATCTTTTGTATTACTTTTATTTATTTATTTATTTATTAAGCTTTTTTTAATTTATTTTTTTAATTTTTAAAATTTTATTTATTAAGCCCAACACAGGGCTTGAACTCACGAACCTGAGATCAAGACCTGAGCTGAGATCAAGAGTCAGATGCTTAGCCAACAGAACCACCCAGTCATCCTGTTTCTATATTACTGTAAAAGCAATAAAACTCAATAAAAACTTTTTTGGGGGAAATGGTGTTGAAATGTGACCAAGGTAGGGCCTGCTGTGGAAACCAAGAGAAGGGACTGTCCCTATCTAGCAAACATTTGTGAGTGCCTTCCCTGTAGAGTCCTGGACTAGGAGCCAGGGTAGGCCCCGGTGACAAAACCCCACCCGGGCTTTCAAAGAATCTCCCAGTCTCATGGGGGATGTAGATGATGAGATGGGAAGAAGGCGAAGAGGATTCCTTCTGTGGCTGACAATAGAAATGTCATTTCTATTAAGGAAATGAAGACCAGCCAGTGATGATGGAAATGTTCTGTATCTGCTCGGACCAAGAGGGGAGCCATGGCCCCATTTAATATGGGCACTCGAAATGTGGCTGATGGAACAGAGAAATCAAATTTTCAATTTGATGAAAATTAAGTAGTTACATAATTTAAATTAAAATTTATATACTTATATAAATAGCTACCTGTGGCTTGTGGCTACCATTTTGGATAGCATGGGTCTGCAGCATAAAACCTAGATGCATGACTGTTGCCCAGAATTCACTGATCAGCCTCGATTTCTGCATGGTGCAGAACGCTGGGAAGGCATCAAAGAGCAGCCAACCCTTCTGAGAAGCCGCACGGAGGGCAGCCCAACTGGATCAGAATAAAATGCATGTCTGGGCAAGGCAGGCTGCTTCTGAGCAAATGCTTGTTTTACCATGAAGTTATGATAAATAGAATTCCTTTCACCTCATTCACGGGGAAGGCTTTCGACGTGATGTGTGCTTTGACCTTCTGGAGAGTGAGTTAGTTGGCAACATTTTAAAGACGGAAACCAATGTTCTCACAGCCCTAAATAAAAACCCTTGGACTCTGTGCCCTTGACATCCAAGAAGGACCACTGCGATCTGAGGTAACAGGAGTGATGGTGTCCAGGAGCTGATGGTGAAGGAGGAAGAACTGAGGCAAGGGGAAGGGTGTAAGTGGAGTCAACAGGCCTCCCCTCTCTCTCCTGTCCTAACCCGATGTATTTCACATGAGCCTCCCAGACAAATATGTAATGTGTTAATTTTTGTCT
Source organism: Lutra lutra (assembly GCF_902655055.1). NCBI lineage: Eukaryota > Metazoa > Chordata > Mammalia > Carnivora > Mustelidae > Lutra > Lutra lutra. Next base: position 56,827,131 of record NC_062280.1, on the reverse strand, counting down.
TGTTGACTTCTGCCCCAAATAGAAAGTAACCACAAGTTATTAACAGGACTGTAAATGGGGTTTTGTAAGGAGTGGCATGACCTACAAAGAGACGGTAGACCTACTTTACTGTGGAAACATGAGAGGAAGAGGGGAAGAGCGAAAATGAGGCCCGTGTGTTTTTCCCTCCAGGCCTCTTCCAGCATGTTCCTTCCCACCCTGCTACCATCTCTGTGTCCATGGGAACAGGAGGTTTGGAGTCCCAAATCCGACTCCCTTGGTGCAGGTGCACCACTGTGGGGCGGCACCCTGGCGGGGTGGGGTCCTCCCTTGCTGGATCTTACAGAAGTCATTAAAAGTCCACACCTATTTCGCAGGCTGTGAGGTGAGGATAGCCTGGATTTCTTTGGGGATGGACTACAGCCTCCAGCAGGATGAAAGTCTCATCCAAAAAAAGGCAACATGTTATTATCCTTTAAAATGAGGCTTATAAACCTCATTTTAAGAGGGTTATTGGTCTAGGTAATTATAATGGGAGAGTAGTTCTGCGAGGACCAAAGTATTTGAAATTGTGCTTAGTAATGCTAACAGCCTAGTAAAATGGCTTCTCATGACAGTGAAGTTGCCAGATAGCTTTTTGCCTTGTAAGTGAAAGGACAATATAACATTAAAGACATTAATAATATTTAAAATTATACAACACTTTCATCATAGTACTTTCTTCTTTTAATTTGTGTGTATGGAGCCATCATTAGCTTCTTCATATGATCACAAGTTGGCAGTGGGCAGTTCATTTTTATATTTGGCTTTTTTTTTTAAGATTTTATTTATTTATTTGAGAGACAGTGAGCAAGAGAGAGCATGAGCGGGGGCAGTAACGGGGAGGGGCCAGAGGGCAAGGGAGAAGCAGACTCCCCCTGAGCAGGGAGCCTCATGTTGGGCTCAATCCCAGGACTCTGGGATCATGACCTGTGCTGAAGGCAGATGCTTAACACACTGTCATCTGCAAGAAAGCTAACCAAGAAGGGCCTGACTCTTCTGCTGGGGGTGGGGGAGAGGGAGGAAAGGGTGGGGTGGTTTTGAGGGAAGCCCCCTTCAAGGGGCCCTGTCCCTGTTTTGTAAGATGCATCTGAGCTTTCAGTGCCTGCCTGGGTTTACCAGCTTCCTCTGTTTGTTTTTAAGATGTAGTATGTCCTCCCTTCCCGTCTTTCTCCAAAACACTAGGATTTTCCTTTCCTCCAGGGACATTTCTTTTTTTTTTTTTTTTTTTTTTGAGAGAGAGAGAAAACATATGGGAGGCAGGGGGAGAAGCAGAGGGAGAGAGAGAGAATCGTAAGCAGACTCCGTGCTCAGCTTGGAGCCCCACTTGGGGCTCGATCTCATGACTCTCAGCAGAAATCAAGAGTTGGATGTTTAACTGACTGAGCCATCCAGGTGCCCCTAAATTCCTGGTATTCTTTAGCTACAAGCTTTGGGCTGCCTTCCCCACTTGCCAGACCCAAAACAAAGAATCCATTACTAACTCAGAGGTGTATGTAGGGATCTCTCCTCTGAGTTACCACGCAGGCAGACACCATTGCAGATACAGGACTATCCCAGCAACAAAACAAGTCTGGAGTCCCCTCATGGGATGGCATATACACATAGCTTTGATATTAGTTGGTTTTGATAACAAGGTAAACAGTGGAGAGTATACTTTATCTTGCCTGGGGCCTTAGAGACTTACTGGTGGGTATCACAGCAAAGAGACAAAGAGTATTCATTAAAAGACAATAATAATCACCTGTTTATAGAAGTACACTTGAGCAGATTACTGAAAACACTAATTTCTGCAAATCCCTACCTTCCCCGCCTCCTCTAAAGTAAAAATGTATTGACCCCATTTCATAGGTGGGAAAAGGCCGCAAAAGGAGATAAAGAGAGGCAAATGAATTCCTACACATTTTAAAATGGCAGGGAAATGATTGGAAGTGGTTATTGATCCATTGGTGGCCCATCTTTGTTACTGTCTGGGAGCTGGACCCGAGCAGCATCTGAGAAGTCACACTGGGGATCTGTATCTCTCACCGACAAGAAAACAGCCCAAGACCAGCACACTGAGAGCAGCAGGTGCCAATCACATGTCATACCTATCACTGGGAGGGACACCTTTTCCCTCTGCTATAAAGGTTTAGGTACCAAAGATTCTGAAAGGAGTTCCAGCTGTAGCCAGACTGGCCATGGGAAAGGGAGGCCCTGCCAGGTCACCAACTACCAGCATTTTGTGGCTCAATGTTGGACTGGACCTGCTCTGCTGATGGTTTCCCGCCCCTCCTGCCCAAGGCCCTCCTTTGCCTTTCCTGTTGGAAGAGAAACTAGAGCTGGAAATTCATAGCAGACATTTTTGCTATAATTTTTTCTTTAGTCTATATCAGTTTATTTTAGTGCTTTGTTTTCCCCTTGGATTTCATTATTTTCTCTCCTGTTTCCCTATTACATGTGCTCTAGGTGGGGTGTAGGGTGTGGGGTACATTTACAGAGACACTGATCATTTGGTCTTTAAAGAGCAAAGACCGGGACACCTGGGTGGCTCAGTTGGTTAAGCAGCTGCCTTCGGCTCAGGTCATGATCCCAGCATCCTGGGATCGAGTCCCACATCGGGCTCCTTGCTCGTCGGGGAGCCTGCTTCTCCCTCTGCCTCTGCCTGCCATTCTGTCTGCCTGTGCTCGCTCTCTCTCCCTCTCTCTCTCTGACAAATAAATAAATAAAATCTTTAAAAAAAAAAAATAAAGAGAAAAGACCTATTTGCCTGTTGGGGGAGGGGGCCTCCTTGCAGTGCCACACGGGATAGGGGAGTAGATTTTTTTGAGCCTGGGAATCTCTTTACATGGATCCTGAACCCTATAGTCATGTGATGGCCTTTTCCTCTGTAAGTCCCATCCTGGTATTGGGAAAATCCTCCCCTTTAAGGACTTACTGTGTATGCCTGTATCGACTGCATCCTGTCCTAAAGCTCCTACGGATTAGTCAATTAAACATCTCTGAAGTTTGTTACATTTTTAATTTATTCAATAGTTAATATATTAATTCAAAACTCAAAAGATACAAAAAGGTATATAGTGAATCTGTGTGCCCATCCTCTGATGGCCTTCCCAGGAACCTCTAGGTCCCCTTTCCAGGGCAGCTGAAGTAATCAGCTTCCTAAGGTATTTTAGATATTAAGAAGAAATTCATACATAAATGTTTTTTCCCTCTTATAACACATATGGTAATACACACATATATTATTATGTACCTAATGTTTTCCAGTTACAGTGTATCTTGAAGATAGTTTCCTAATCAGACATAAGAGCTTTACCATTATTCAGTGATTTTCATTTTATGGATGGATTAGAATTTATTTTACCAGTGCCTTTCTATAAAGATTTAAGTTGTTTCTAACCATTTACTATTTCAAAAAATGTTGCAGTGAATAATCTTGTACAAAAGCAACTTTGCCTGTGTGTGTCAGCTTATCTATAAGATGAATTCCTAGAAGTAGGGTGGTGTATTAACACATAGGTGTATTTGTGAGACTGACTCTGCCAAGTTGCCTTCCATAAATATGGAGGGTAATTCCCACCAGAAATATATGAATGCCTTTTCCCCCATTGTCTTGCCAATATGCCAATTTTTTTTTTAAAGATTTTATTTATTTATTTGACAGAGAGATCACAAGCAGGCAGAGAGGCAGGCAGAGAGAGAGGAGGAAGCATGCTCCCTGCTGAGCAGGGAGCCCGATGCGGGGCTCGATCCCAGGACTCTGAGATCATGACCTGAGCCGAAGGCAGCGGCTTAACCCACTGAGCAACCCAGGCGCCCCAGCCAATATGCCAATTTTTTATCTTTGTCAAGCTGATAGGTTGGAAAAATAGTATTTATTTTTTTTAAATATTTTATTTATTTATTTGACAGAGAGAAATCACAAGTAAGCAGAGAGGCAGGCAGAGAGAGAGGAGGAAGCAGGCTCCCTGCTGAGCAGTAAGCCCGATGTGGGGCTCGAACCCAGGACCTGGGATCATGACCTGAGCCACCCAGGCGCCCCCAGTATTGATTTTTAACTTTACATTTCTCTTATTATGAAGAGGAGTTGAAAATTTTTTAATGTTTAATACACATTCATATTTTTTATTGTGAATTGCTTATAAATTATGTTGATTCTCTTATTAATTTTTTTGGTGTTTTGGTCATTTTTATTATTGCTTTTTTGAAACTCTTCACATACTGTTAGCGTAACAAGCAACACTTTGATCATTTTTTGTGTAAATTAGAAAGCATGTATAAATTATTGATGCCTATGTCAAAAATCTCTTCTGGAGGAAATTTTGTTATTTTTAATGCTGTTACATATTCATTTAACAAAAACCTTTCTTTTTAAAGAAATTTAAAAAAATTTTTAAAGATTTTATTTATTTGAGAGAGAGAGCAAGAGAGAGTGAGAGCATGGGGGGGAGAGGCAAAGAGAGAGGGAGAAGCAGACTCTGTGCCTGATGCAGGACTTGATCCCAGGACCCTGAAATCATGACCTGAGCTGAAGGCAGATGCTTAACTGACTGAACCATCCAGGCGTCCTAAACTAAAACCTTTCGTTATTGATATTTTCAAACATAACAGAAGTAAAGCAAACAGTGTAACAAATTTCCAGGCATCCTTTACCCAGCTCCAGCAATCATCAGCACGTAGCAGTCTTAGTTAATCTACAACCTTTCTATAACCCCCACCCTCCCACAAAATTTCTCCCGGCTCTTGGACCATTCAGATGCAAAATTCCTGGCATTCTATAATTTTGCCATAATGATTCCTATCATTTTAAAATATCACTTCTATGTCTTCTATGCAAAATTCATTGTCATTCTTTACTATCATCAAATATTTCATAAGGGGGCTCCTGGGTGGCTCAGTGGGTTAAGCCACTGCCTTTGGCTTGGGTCATGATCTCAGGGTCCTGGGATCGAGCCCCGCATCGGGCTCTCTGCTCTCTGCTCAGCGGGGAGCCTGCTTCCCTTTCTCTCTCTGCCTCTCTGCCTACTTGTGATCTCTCTCTGTCAAATATATAAATTAAAAAAAAAAATCTTTAAAAAAACACAAGTATTTCATCAGTATTCAAATTTGGCTGATCGTCTCCAAAGTTTTTTGTTGTAGATGGTTTGTTCACACCAGAATCCAATCCAATGTACACTTTGCATTATGTTGATAGATCTGTTAAATCTTTTAAACCTATATAGGTTCCCCTCCCTTATTTTTTTTCTCACAATTATTAAAGAAGGTAGGTCTATAGGGGCGCCTGGGTGGCTCAGTCAGTTAAGTGTCTGCCTTCGGCTCAGGTCATGATCTTATGGTCCTGGGATCAAGCCCCACGTTAGGCTCCTTGCTCAGCAGGGAGTCTACTTCTCCCTCTGCCCTCCCCCCAAACTCTTGTGTTCTCTCTCTCACTCTGTCTCTCTCTCTCTCTCAAATAAATAAACTAAAAAAAAAAGAAGGTGGGTCTGTAGTCCTGGAAAACTTGCCACATTCTAGATTTTGTCAGATTTGTCATATTGCTTTTTTTTTTTTTTTTTTTAAGATTTTATTTATTTATTTGACAGAAATCACAAGTAGGCAGAGAGGCAGGCAGAGAGAGAGGAGGAAGCAGGCTCCCTGTTGAGCAGAAAGCCCAATGCGGGGCTTGAACCCAGGACCTGGGATCATGACCTGAGCCGAAGGCAGCAGCCTAACCCATTGAGCCACCCAGGCGCCCCATGTCATATTGCTTTTTAACATGTTTTCCTATTGTCTTGTATTTCCTGCAAATTGATCTTTAGAACTAGAAGGTCGATCTGATTCAAATTTAATTTTTTTTTTTTTTGGCAAGTAGACTTCGGGGGTTAGTGTGCACTTCCTGTTGAATTATGTCAAGAGACACATCAAATTTGGTTGTCTCTCTGGGTATTCTGTGGAGTTTGATAGGATATTTTAGCTGACATTCTGGTTTTGAAGAACACTATTAGATGTGGAAAACAAAACTTGTCTCTATAGAAAATGAATTGCTAGAGGGGAGACCCCTCCCAACTTCATTTTGGGTGGAGAGAAAATGCAATGTGTGGAGCCGGCTTTCATATTTAACATGGTATAAGTCTCAGAACAACACTGTGTTCTTTTGGTTCAGATTCCTTTTAGTGTCTCTCTTTAAGATTTTATTTATTTATCTGAGCAGAGAAGGGGAGAGAGTGTGTGCACACAAGCCTCGGGGGGGAAAGGCAGAGGGAGAGACAGACTCCCCGCTGAGCCTGATGTGGGACTCGATCTTAGGACCCTGGGATCATGACCTGAGCCGAAGGCAGACACTTAACTGACTGAGCTACCCAGGTAACCCCAGGTTCTTTTTAGACTTAAGGTCAGGTATTTGTGGGAAGTATATGCTGGCTTACTGTGTCAAAATGTATTTGTATTTCAGGCATATTGATACCTTCTTGTCCTTTTCATTTGATTTTTTTTTTTTTTTTTTTGACATATAGAGATCACAGGTAGGCAGCGAGGCAGGCAGAGAGAGAGAGGAGGAAGCGGGCTCCCTGCCGAGCAGAGAGCCCGATGTGGGGCTCGATCCCAGGACCCTGGGATCATGACCTGAGCCGAAGGCAGAGGCTTTAACCCACTGAGCCACCCAGGCGCCCCCTCATTTGATTTTGAATAAGGATTTCTTCAACTTGCTTATTCCATCTCATTTTTAAAAATGCTTCTGCCAGCTGCCTCTAAAACTCCAGTGAAAGTCTAGGAGCTTGGAATATGTCTTTCCAGGAGCTCCTGATACCTGCGTCTCAGCTGGGGCCATGCCGGCTCTCAGTTTCTATGTGTCTTTGGGGCTCTGAGCTTTCCCTTCCCTCTTCTCTCTGTACTGCCCCGCTCTGGCTGATGCCCAGCCTTTCGTGACCCTACCATCTGTGAAATGCTTCTCCTATCACCCACATCTCCCCAGTTATAATTCTTTGTACAGCTGATAAATGAAGTTTCACGGTATCTCGGGTTTGGACCAACCCATGGGTCCTCAAAAAATACGTGTTGAAAGGCAATCAAGTGTCTTTGCTTTTTACTACATTAAAACTGTATTTCTTCAAAGACAAGTAGCCGACATGGTTTCTCAATGGAAAATGACTTTTTCTAAAGCCATGCTACAATGTCTGCAATGTTTCTAGTGCTTACACATTTAGATGACGTGAACTTCATGGTCATCTTTGGTAAGAGAACATTCCCTATTATTCACATAAGTAGAAACACAACCGTGAATAATCTTATTTTCTGAATGGTTTGAAAATTCTCTCAATCCTATTAGTTAATCCTACTTTAACCATAAAGAATGACTTTCCTAAACATAACTCATGATAATCCTATTGTGAAACATGAAGTGATAAATGACACAACTGCAAACAAAGTCTCTTCTTTGAAAACTTTCCACGCATGTCCCTACTCTGGGCCTCCTGTTTCCTGTGGATCTGAAAGAAATGACAATAATCTGTCCTCAAGTTGAAGATGTGTGCTGGTGTGGGTTGAGGAGTGGATGTACTCGGAAAGGAGGTACCTTTCTCTCTTGGAGACTGTGCTGTTGGTGTGTGTGGTGATTGAGGAACTTTAGAAATTGAAAAATAAATGAGAATCTGAAGACACTGACAGAATCTGATTGGCCTTGTAGAATCTGATTTCAATTGTGGTTGAAGAGAAGTAGTGAGAAAATGCCCACTGTCCTAAAATAATATGCTCTTTAATAGCATTGGTTGGTGATTAAAAAAATAAGATACACATATATGTTAAAATTTTATACTATGTCACTATTACATTTTGGGTGTTATGTTACCCAATAGTCTGATTTCTGAATAAAAAACCTGTTCAAGGAGATAATGATAAAATAATTCCTCCTTTCTTATAAGACCAAAACTAAATATGGATTTAAAAAAATAGTCCCTGGGCACCTGGGTGGCTCAGTGGGTTAAGCCTCTGCCTTCAGCTCAGGTTGTGATCTCAGGGTCCTGGGATCAAGCCCTGTGGGCTCTCAGTTCATCAGGGAGCCTGCTTCCTCCTCTCTCTCTGCCTGCCTTTCTGCCTACTTGTGATCTCTCTCTGTCAAATAAATAAATAAAATCTTCTTAAAAAAATACATAAAAAATAAAAAAAAATAGTCCCTTTGTTCTATTTGCTTTGCTTGAATTACATGCTATTTGAAATCCTGCGTTCTGTGTGTGACTGTGGAGAAAGTCACAGATTTTAAGATGCAGGAAGTCAGGACAAGAACCTGGACTCTGGATTCTGGGTCTCTTCAGCTTCTGGATGGATTTTAGCGCAGGCTAATTTGCAACATCTGCCTTTTTCTCTTTGCATGCGCTTATAGGGGCGGCGGGGGGGAGGTTAGGAGAGTGGAATCTGCTTGTTATTCAGATCACATGGCACGTGGTCGGCACAAAATAATGCGTGTTATTGGTGCTGAGAATACTAGGAAGGACAGTGGTGAAAGGGGTTTTGATCTCTATTGTGTGGTATCAGGAAGAGTCACCCAGGAAGCTGGCTTCTCCAACTTCCAGAATTTCACCTCAGAAAGGGAGAGTTGTTCTAATTCAGGTCACCTACGAATCTTACTGATGCACTTGGCAGACAAAATGCCAATCACTTGGGATAAACAGTAATTTTAACGTTTCTCCCTGTGACCAGTGTGTATCCCATGAAAACAGAAATGACAAGAAAAGCATCTTAAGCCTGTGAACTACGGAAAAGGTCAGAAAATAGCTGTGGTAGCAGGGAGTGAATGGAAATGTTAAAAACTGGGCAGGAGAGAGAGACGAAAGTAAGAAAGATGCAAAGAATACATTGTAAAGGATGAAAGCTGGGTGGAGATGAGGAGTCAGAGGGGGAGGGGACCTGGTTTCTCCAACTATCTAGGTAACTGGGCCCTACTGAAATGCCAGAGGGTCTGTATTTTGAAGCCAGCAGGAAATGCTTCCGAAAAGCAGCAATATCCTTTGCTGAAGCCCATTCAGTTTCCAAGTAGAAATGTCAATAAGGCCGGTGTGCCTGTCCTTCCAACCCAGAGGCATCCTCATGCCTTGTGTAGGGAAATAGAATATGGAGCCCTCAAAAGAGTATTTCTCCTAAAAATAAGCTTACTGAAAATCAACTTTCATTAAATTCTCTCACACGAGCCAAATGCACTCTGGCTCTTTTCCTAGTGTGCTGGATCTCAATTCATTTGGAGAGAAAAAAAGCTCTAAACACCCCTTTCATTGTCTTTTATCCCATGGATGCCATGTTCTGAAAGAATTTTGTCAGCCAAAAGGCATTTGATAAGCACGACCTATTTCTCCTGTCTTCACCAAAGCTTTGGTTGGGCATTTCTTCACTGCTGCTGAAGTCTCAGCAAACTGGCTGAGCTAACCTGGGAGGCAGGGGGTGCCGTTTTGCCATTTGGAATGGCTCAAAGTTTATTTGGGCAGTTTTGTTTAAACTGAATTTGAATACCTTTAGGTGGGATGAGTGCTCTGTTAGTCTGCCAGAATTTACACCACCCCCTATGGTATTCCTTCTGCTTCATACACTGGTTAGATGGTCTGGCTCTTGGAGGCCCCTGCTGGGAGAGTGGATAATTTTGCCGCATTGAAAATAGATCTGGGTCATGAGTACTCATCTTTATAGTCTCCGAGCAGCCTGGCCATCCCAGAATGGGGATGAAATTATTTCTACAAGGGAATCTATGTGGTTGGGGGGGATGCGATCATGTCCTGAGGGTCTCTTAATCATCAGCTACCTCTTTGAAAGATGGGTTATTATTTATTAACTTTTTCATTTTTGCTTAACTTTTGTTGGCCCCATTTGGCCACAAAGTCCTTCCAGCAAATTATCACTAAGGCAATATAGAAACTCTCTTCTCACAGGTCCTTTGTTCTCTGTTTGTTTATTTGGTTCTTCTTTTCATCTTTTCATCCGTTCTTCAATCTTTAGAGAACAATAGAGAGAAAAACCAGCTCTGTGCAGAAAGGAATGCAAAATAGCCTTTTAAAATATACAGTAATATCCTCCCCTGCTAGAATCTTGGCTAAAAAAAAAAAAGAAAAAGGAAACTTGATCTCAGTATCAGAGACAAAAATACCCTTTAAGCTTTGCCTAAAAAGGTCGTATCTATTTGACGCTGTGATTACCACTGTACAATTAATGAAGATTTGTTTAAAAAAAAAAAAAAAAAAAAAAAGGTGAGGGGCGCCTGGCTGGCCTAGTCCATAGAGCATGTAACTCTTGATCTTGAGTTCATGAGTTCAAGTCCCACTCTGGGTGCAGAGATTACTTAAAAAAAGAAAAAGTGAGTTTCTCTGGTATAATCTTAGTTTTCTCTTTATAATGTAATTTGTTGTTAAATTACATTGGTATCAAAATACATACCCCAGCTTTGCTGCTGAAATTCTGCCTGGATTCAAATGAGGCAGAAGAATATAACTCTGTAGAAAGCCTTCAGCACAAGAGGAAAAGAAACAACAGGTGGTAATAATGTGGTTGGAGAATGCCAGGCTCTCGGGCCAGAAAGAACCCTTAGAAATCAGCTTAACAGACTCCTTGTACTTTATTTTGGATTACAATATCATTTCTGCAATACCTCCAAATATCTCTTCTGTAAGTCCATTCAAGATGGAAAACACCATATATTTTTTAATATGACTAAGGATTCAAAGCTTCAGCTAAAAGAAAACCTCACCCTCTTTTGACTTTAACTCTGTAGATCTGAGAAGAGTAATTTAACTGGCAGGAGAGCACAGGGATTTCGACATCTGAAGAATCTGGATTTGAATACTAGTCTCACCACTTATCAGCTATGAAAGTTGGGAGATAGCTCTCTCTGAGTCTCACATTTCTGCACTTGAGATAGTTTTTGTATCAGATCATCTTTCCAAGGGTGTTTGTATAGTAAACAGCCTTAGAAGATAAAGCGTCTCCCCCCAGGGCACTGGTCCCATTTGTTGCTACCCAAGATAATACAAATAATGTCACTTTTCAGGGGAGAAGTGGGCAAGTTTACTAACCGATATCTTACAAGACTGGGATGTTCCTGGGCTTGGGGGAGTCCTCAGTTGTTAGTGTAAGAGCATCACACCTGGGCTATTCCCCATTGCCTTTGTAGATTTGGGGGCAAGGGGAACTGGAATGATCCTCTGCCCTGGTTTGCCTGGAACTTTTTTTTTTTTTTTAAAGCTTTTAATCTTTTTCTAAATTTTTTTTTTTAAAGATTTTATTTATTTATTTGACAGAGAGAGATCACAAGTAGGCAGAGAGGCAGGCAGAGAGAGAGGAAGGGAAGCAAAGCAGGCTCCCTGCTGAGCAGAGAGCCCGATGCGGGACTCGATCCCAGGACCCCGAGATCATGACCTGAGCCGAAGGCAGCGGCTTAACCCACTGAGCCACCCAGGCGCCCCCAATTTTTTTTTTTAACAAGGTTTTTTTTTTTTTTTTTTTTTTTTAAGATTTTGTTTATTTATTTGACAGACAGAGATCACAAGCAGGCAGAGAGGCAGGCAGAGAGAGAGGAGGAAGCAGGCTCCTTGCTGAGCAGAGAGCCCGATGCGGGGCTCGATCCCAGGACCCTGAGATCATGACCTGAGCCGAAGGCAGCGGCTTAACCCACTGAGCCACCCAGGCGCCCCCAATTTTTTTTTTAATAAAGATTTTTATTTATTTATTTGACAGAGAGATATCACAAGTAGGTAGAGAGGCAGGCAGAGAGGAGGAAGGAAAGCAGGCTCCCTGCTGAGCAGAGAGCCCGATGTGGGGCTCGATCCCAGGACCCTGGGATCATGACCTGAGCGGAAGGCAGAGGCTTAACCCACTGAGCCACCCAGGCACCCCAATCTTTTTCTAAATTTTATTTATTTACTTGAGAGAGACAGAGAGAGTGAGAGAGCAAGCCCAAGGGAAGGGGGCAGGTAGGAGCAGAGGGAGAGGGAGAAGCAGCCTCCCCCAGCAGGGAGCTCAACATGGGGCTCCATCCCAAGACCCTGAGATCATGACCTGAGACGAAGGCAGATGCTTAACCAACTGAGCCACCCAGGTACCCCACCTGGTACTTTCAATGCAGAAACTGAAACAGTCCTGGGCAAGTGGGATGGATGGTCACTCTAAGTAGGAAATTGATGTGTATGCAAAGCTCAGGGTGTCTGCTACTCCAGGAAAATGAATTTTTAAAAAGATTTATTTATTTTAGCGGGGAGGGGCAGAGGGAGAGAGAGAATCTCAAGCAGACTGTTCGCTGAGTGCGGACTTCAACCTGGGGTTCAGTCTCATGACTCTGAGATCATGAACTGAGCTGAAATCAAGAGTTGCCTGCTTAACCAACTGAGCCACCAAGGCACCCTAGGAAAATAATTTTTTTCAGTCTCCGACCCAGGAGTTTCGTGTCTTCTGCCAGCACGCATGAAATTGGCAGGCTAGTTCATTAACTTACAAGTAGGGTAAAATCTCAGACCCTTCTTGACAGTGAGATGTTTGGTGAGTACCTCCCTGCACCTTAGTTTTCTTAACTGTAAAATGGAGATGATAACATCTGCCTCAAAGAGTTGTGAAGATAAAGGAAATGGTGCGCATTAAAGCCTAAACACCACGCCCAGGATATAACAGGTTCTCAACAGACAGTTGCCACTTTATTACTATAATTCTTGTTCAGTAGAAGTGTTCTAATATAATCACTTCTTTGGTTGGGTTGTGCATATCTTCCTCTCGGGGTCTTCACACAACATAACACAACAGATGGGAAAATGCTCAATTATGTATTTTTGATCATTTTTGTTACCAAGATCAAAGTGATTCATGGTTGAGTCTAGTTACTAATTAAAATGTCCCCCAACTGGATGATTCCATGACCCTATTTAGTTATTACATGTTTTGTAAAGGTCTTTTTAACCTGGCAAAACAGTGTCTGGTGGTATTTAACAAATCGACTGTGATCTCTTCCCTTAAGATCTCTAGGAGATAATAAGATTAAAGTTCCAGGCAACACTCTTCAGAGATTTTTGACTTGGCATCATGTGGAAGCATTTCACTTCTATCACATGAAGTAAATGTCACAGATACACCGTTAATCTCAGCTGCTCTGTTAAACAAAGCTGGAAAAAAAAAAAAAAAGAACATTTCCATCATGATTTGTATTTCCAAAGATTTTATAGATTTTTTTTGTTGTGAATATATATTTATGGTCCTTTCTTATAAGAGTCAGAGCCATTTTTCTTTACAAGAAAACTGTTGTTTGTGTGTGTGTGTGTTTTCTTTTCTTTTTTCTGTAGGATTCAGAATAAACATCTGGGCAGTCTTGTGCTCGTTTGGAAATGTGGATAATGTTCATATTTTGTGTGACAGAGGAATGTAATATTCCTTTCATGGGTTACAAGGAAAGCATATTTCAACTGAATGTGCTTATGAGATGATTTGAAACTGTCTAGGAAAATGGATCCATTTGGGGCACTATGATTATACCTCAGTTAGCTAGTTCATTTTTGTGTGGGTAAGACAAGAATGCCAAACAGAAATGAAAACCCAGTGCCTCTGCCTCTACTCAGATGTGATCAAGAGTGGAGAGAGTTCATGCATTATTCTATTTTTGTTCTGAAACACGATTTCCATTTTACTTGCAGGCTCAGTTCAGTTCTGGTTGTTTTGCAAATGTAACGTGAGACTCAGTAAATTCACTCCTAGGCCATCAGACTTTATCTTTTCTGAACTGACAACTGCCTTGGTATTTCCCTTGGATCAAAAATGCAAGTTATGGCTCGATGTTTATCTGTAGGAAATAGAAAACATTCAGATATTTTGCCTAAAGGAACCAATTAAATTCTTAGTGTGATGGAATCATACAGGCATGGGGTATCTCTCTCTGGCCAGAGCTGAAAATCCTTCAATAGCCTCAAATGTTCTGTTGGTTTCTGTACATAGTAAGGAAACTAGACCCACCAGTAATAAGCACTAATACACATTTTGGGGATTTTTTTATGTTTCTGTTTTTTACCTTATTTATTTTTATGAAGGTAAATGGACATATTGTGAACATAATCTTATTTTTGAAGAACTGTTTTTTTCTGTTTTCCTTTTGCCCAGTTACTTTGATTTGAATTAGGAGCATCTTTCTCTGTCTTTGAATGGGTCAAGCTTCTTGGCTCTGAATGTGATTTCTTTAGCCCCAAAACCTCCCCTTTAGACCTTGTCCCTCTTATTCTCCAGGCCCAAGGCCCTACATTTTGTCTTACTCTTGTGCTATTGGCAAGATGTCTGCTGGCAGTTATCCCCACGGGCCAAGAGATGGTACCCCCATGACTCTGACTGGGCCTCTGTGTACCTTCTGCCTTCTTCCAGAGCTGGCCTCCATCCCTCCCCCATAAGTTTGCAGCTTTCAGCCCTTCCTGGGAACCATGTTTTTGCTTCTGTTATGTGGCTTCTATAGCACTGAGAGAGAAGTTTGGGTGAGTTGTGGCCTCTGTGGAATTCTGACTTTCTGGTCCAGGTCATACTCCCAGGCTTTGCATTCTGGTGCAGCCCTACTGTTTTTCCCTGTATTAGTTTGTTAGTGCTGCCATAACAAAGTACCAAACTTAACTGGTTAAACAACAGACATTTCTTGTCTCACAATTTTGGTGGCCAGAAGTTCAAAGTCAATGTCCGTAGGGCCATGCTCTCTCTGAAGGTGAGAGAGAATGATCTGCTCCAGGCCTCACTCCTGGCTTCTGGTGGCCTCAGACATTCTTGGCTAGTAGATGACCATTTTTTTTAGTTTGTCTTCACACTGGCTTCTCTCTATGTGTGTCTGTCTCCACATCCAAATTCTGCCTTTTTGTGAGGATGGTCATATTGGATTAGGGCTCACCCTCATGACTCATATTAACTTGATTTTTGGCAAAGACCCCCCCCTTTTTTTTTCAAATAAGTTCACATTTACAGGCACATCTTTTGGAGGGAAATAATTCAATTCATTTAGTCCCATTGCCTTTATATCTCCATTCTCTGCTTTCAGTGCAGGCCATGGGGTGAACCCAGGCATCCAGCTCAGGGGTGGTGAGCACTAAAGTCCAACCAGGACCCTTACCCTGGGTCATGTTTTTTTGTTTTGCCATAATGCACAGCCATGTTCCCCCAGGATTCGGTCACCGAAAAAGGCCTGGCTTTTTCTAACCTGTACAAGTTTCCCTATAAGCCAGCTAAAGTCTCATGGGGTCAGCTTCTGATTTATTCATGGAGATTAGCTACATAAGAGATTTTCCCACAATTCATTTTGTATTTGCCTTCATGTATAAACTATGTAGTCTGTTTTGTTCTTTAAAATGGGCTTAGGAACGCCTGGGTGGCTCAGTGAGTTAAGTGTCTGTCTTCGGCTCGGGTCATGCTTCTGGGGTCCTGGGATATAGTCCCGCATCGGGCTCCTTGCTCAGCGGGGAGACTGCTTCTCTCTCTGTCTGCTGCTCCCCCTGCTTGTGCTCTCTCTCTCTGACAAATACATAAATTACTTTAAAAAATAAAAAAATTGGGGCACCTAGGTGACTCAGTTGGTTGGGCAGCAGCCTTCAGCTTGGGTCGTGGTCCCAGGGTCCTGGGATTGAGCTCCACATGGGGCTCCCTGCTCAGTGGAGGGCCTGCTTCTCCCTCTCCCTCTACCTGCCGCTCTGCCTACTTGTGCTCTCTCTCTATCAGTCAAATAAATAAAAAAATAAATCTTTTAAAAAATAATAATAATAAATTAAAAAATAAAATGGGCTTAGCCTTTCATTTAGCAGAAATAGCCCCTCATTGTCATGATTTTCATACCCAATGCAAAATATATTTTCTGTAAAATTTCAACATTCAGAGGAAGGAAGCCCAACAAACCTATATTATGTATCAGATGAAATAAAATCCAGATCAGAGACTTTGCCTGGCTTCCTGCCACCCCTTCCATTCTGATTTCACAAGTATCTCACAGGCTCAACACACAAAAATCTGGAAGGAACAATTATTGCCACCATTTTTCCATAGTATCCAATTGTGGAATGAAAATTGAGAACTGGACTTGCTTATTATTTGCAAAATTTCAAATCTAGTTCACTAGTGGCTTGTAATTAACAGAGAAAATTCCATCTACCGCAGTTGGAACCTCTCCCAAGAACATGATCGAGAGCTGAACACATTTGAATCACCTTCAAATCTTGTCATTGTCCATTAAATTCATTGGACAACAATAGCCTAGGCCCAGCTTTCTAATTCTGGAATTTGGCAAGCACGGATGGTATCTCAGTTGCTCATTGGGGATGGGAATGCCAGCTTTGGGGAGACCAGCCTGAATAGCATCTGCCTCTCCATTTAATGCTGACTCTGTGCGGGGTCTTGCCATGGATTCATCTGCCTGGGCATCTCTGCCAAACCAGTAGGGTAAATTTGAATGGGCCCAGAGACTGTGTTTCCCTGCCCATGACTTCTCGAGAGAGCTCAAAGGCCCAGGACTCAGATAATGACCTGCTGATTTAACATGGTCAGTGGCTCATGTGTAAATCCCTGGTTGAGCATTATTCTGAGATGCTGGACAAGGTCTGTAAAAAATTGCTCAATATAAGGCATAAAAAAAGCCAAGGTATATCGGAGTCCACTGTGGGGATATATTTAGGTGCAGATTAATGATTTTTTTGTCAGCATATACTGCTTTTTTATAAAAAGTCTGAGCACATCTTTCTAATGTTTTTAGATTAAACAGGATTGTTATATTGCCTTTTTCTTCTTTGTCTATAGTGATGGTTTTGAGCTTCACCAAAGAGCCTGTTTTTTGCTCATTAACTTGTTTTTGTTTTTGTTTTTTTTTTACAAATACTGGAATAGAGTATTCCTGGGTGGTAAAATCAGGGACCTAGGAGCTCCAGTGTGGATGGTAGAAGAGGCTTCAGAAAAGCATTGCAAGAGTGAAAAATGTAGGAGATGTGAGGAAATGACCTGGTGAAAGGGTCAGCCCTGAGCTCTACTTTGTAAGCTTTCTGCAATGGGAAGAAGCAGGGGCCATGGAGTCCTAGGTCCTAGGCCTGCAAGGTTGCCATATAGGGGCTGGGAGGGGGAGGCACAGTAGCCCTCAAGGGCATAGCGCTCGCTTCCATCACCAGACATCTTCTGCAATGTGGTTTTTGGGTAGTGCCCCCAAATGTCTCACCTCTGAGCACAGTTCTCCAGCCTTCCTGGAAATTTCTGGATGAGCCACCTGCCTCCTTATAATTTTTTTTCTGCTTAAATCAGCAAAAGTTAGTTTCTGCCATTTGTATCTGAGGACCCGAACTGATTTGAACACTCTGGAGGGGAAACCAGAATTTGAATCCAGACAGTTGGACCAAAGAGCCCGTATTCTTAAGCCCTACAGGCACCACCTCTAACTACAGGCCAGTCATTCTGTTAGTACCGGACTGTAAATGCCTCACACAGGTGACCATATCTAGTATTGCCCAAAATGGGATATTTTTTGAGAATGGAAAGAACTTTTTTTTTTTTTAACACTGACTCTTTTGTTTTATTTAAGCTTTTATTTATTTGTCAGAGAGAGAGAGAGCATAAGCAGGGGGAGTAGCAGGTAATGGGAGAAGCAGGTTCCCTGCTGAGCAGGGAGCCTGATGCGGGCCTCCATCCTAGGACCCTGGGTTCATGACCTGAGCAGATGATTAACCCACTGAGTCATCCAGGTGTCCTGAGAATGGAAAGAACTTCTATTTATAATTATGCTAGGACTGTCCTGGACAAAGAAATGGTCTTCCTACCTACATGCCCTACTAAAAAAATTATGCCTTTTTCCTTATGTTATAGGGGCTAATGGGATCAGCTGGAAACAATAGGTGTGATTTAAGGCCCAGAGCTAAGGGTCAGACTCACTTGATTCCATTTTCAATTTCCCAGAATAAAGTCTGTAATGTCCGTTCTGCTAAAAGTCCATTTAGTTTCTTTACCAGCAAATATTAAAACCCAAGAGCAAGTACCTTCCTAGAGGGACAATGCCTACCTGTTCTTAAGTATAAATGCAGAAACATTCTAGATCATGCTCATCACAAACACTAATTTTAAGAAAACAAAAAAGCAAAGGGATAAGCCCTACATTTTTTCAATCGACTCATGAAATTAACAAACCAGGAAATGAACAAGTGATTGAAAATATACTTGAGATAAGGTTAGTGGTTACAGGGAGATCCATAAGGCAGAAACAGACATTTTATTCTCTTAGCTGCTGGTAGATTTCTTCTTGAGAAGGGAATTGTTTTTGTTTGGAAGTAATACATATGATAAACTGGGAGGGAAGGGTGAGGCCCCAAGGGGCAAAGTCAGCCAACAAGAGAGAATGGATACACTGGCTTCCAAAGAAGGTTTCTGTCAATTGCCAGGCTTTTGGTTGAGCACCTTGGAGAACTTGAATCTGCAGAGATGGGCTCTGCAAAAATGGGCTCAAAGCTGAGCAAAGCTCAAATGCTCTGCACAGAAAATGGCATAGGAAGTAGGGAGGGAGAATGAAGGTGGGAAGGCAGAGGGGCTGGGAGCTATCTAGGAACCTCTTGAAAAGAAAACTGCTCTGATAACAATGTTGGGGGGGCGCGGGGGAAGGCCAGAGAGAGCCCGGGGAGAATAGACGTATCTAA
This sequence comes from Lutra lutra, assembly GCF_902655055.1. Lineage (NCBI taxonomy): Eukaryota > Metazoa > Chordata > Mammalia > Carnivora > Mustelidae > Lutra > Lutra lutra. The sequence goes on along the minus strand of NC_062280.1, from coordinate 56,808,526 downwards.
TATGCTGCTTCATTTGACCTCTCTGTGGGACCTACAGAGCATCAGGAAAGACCAGAGAAAGTCAAAGAGCTTGGAGTAATGGGGTTCCTGTGATAGTCGGTGAATGATCTGCGTTCTGCCTCTCAGCTGACATGGGATCAAGAAGTATGTAATACACCTGAAGAGATGGCTGAGCAGTGCATCTTATTTTGATGGGGTCCGTGATGAAAGGAGTGAGACTGATACAAAGCGCAGGTCAAGCAAAGCTTTATTTCGTGCCAGCACCGAGAACCAAACTGACCGGCCAGGGCCGTCTCTTATGGAGAGAGTGACCACCCCCAGCCTCACAGACTAGCTTTTATAGAGCAAAGGCCATGTGGTTGAGCCTGGCCAATGAGATTGTAATACACAGAGAAAGTTGCATAGTCATGCTAGGTCACACATGGGTGGCCAGTTGAATTACAATTTACCCTATAGCAGCTGTTTGAACTAGCCTATCACTCTGGTCAAAATTGGCGCCCTAGTTTGGCGCTCAAAAGGTGGGGTTTATATTCTTTGGTGGTTAGGGAGATAGTATGTGTGCTTTACTGATTGGATGTCTCCACCTGGCCTGACTCGTCCTTGCATTCTGGGCTCTGTTATCTCCACCTGACCTGACCCGTCCTTGTATTTGGGCACTGTTATCAGGGACTGGTCAACCATATTTTACTGGTTTCCCAGACTTGCTTTTAAGTAAGTTCCCATGGGGGTGGGAGGCAGGGTCAGTTTAAGTTTTACTGCATAAACAACAAAATGGCTGTTTAACCGAGATGGAGTCGCTCTGGCTAAGTAGGCCCATACAATTTTGCATCTTCCCAGAGAGCCAGGACTGGTGGGAGAAAGGGCATCTTCAGGCCGTGAGAGCTGAAATGGATGAAATGAGGACAAACAGCAGGGAAGACAAAAAGGGCCAGTGTTCTAGAGAGAATCTGGGCTGAGAGTGCTGTCAAGGTTCTAGCTCAAGTGCAGACATAGAGTGACAAAGGATGGCAAGGGAAGGGGCAGGTAACACAGATACCCCTGCATCACTGAAGACATGAACAGCTCACGCCAGGAGTCCTAGAGAAACGTGGTTAAGAGGCCCAGCTAAGCCGGCCACTTGGGGCACCGGCTGACAGATCTCAGCAGTATTGTTGACGCTGAGCTTTGGTGGAGCCTTTGGCTATTTTCCTCCAACTGCTTCTATTATTCTTTCTCCCATTATGCCAAGAGATAAACTAGGTGGAAATGTGAAGTGGAAAAAGTCAAGCTTTTGACTTATTTTTTACTCCTGCTTCCTACTTTCCTCTATTCACTTCCAACTTCTGCCCAACTCCCAAAGTGTCCAATATTTTTAAGAATAAAAACTTATTTATTTACTTATTATTTTTTAAAAGATTTTATTTAGGGGCGCCTGGGTGGCTCAGTGGGTTAAGCCGCTGCCTTCGGCTCAGGTCATGATCCCAGGTCCTGGGTTCGAGCCCCGCATCGGGCTTTCTGCTCAGCAGGGAGCCTGCCTCCTCCTCTCTCTCTGCCTGCCTCTCTGCCTACTTGTGATTTCTCTCTGTCAAATAAATAAATAAAATCTTTAAAAAAAAAAAAAAAGATTTTATTTATTTATTTAACAGAGAGAGAGAAAGAGAGCACAAGCAGGGGGAGCTGTGGAGGGAGAGGGAGAAGCAGGCTTCCCAGTGAGCAGGGAGCCCGATGTGGGGCTCTATCCTAGGACCCTGGGGTCATGACCTGAGCTGAAGGCCAATGGTTAACCAACTGAGCCACCCGGGCACCCCTTTTTTTAAATTTCTTTTTTTTCAGGCACCCCTTGAATAAAGATTTTTTTTAATAAAAAAATCTCCAGAAAAGCTGCAATAGCAGCTTTTTTTTTGACTGATAAAAAAATACATATTTTCAAAATATTGCTAATGTAATATATCTTTCAATTGGACATTTATCTTATTAATTTTAATGGTGTCTAAATACAATTGAGAACACAGCAACACATATATTGGTTAGGATTAGATGTAACTGAAACAGATATGAAAAACAAGCACTTAAACAGTAGAGATATTTGTTTTTCTATCACATAAAAGTCTAGTGTGGGGGCTTCTCAGTCATTGGCAACTGAGGGTGCCTTTAGCTTTCAACTTCACAGTCACTAGGGTGTGGCTCTTGAGATTGTGGCCCAATTTAGGATTCTATAGGGGAAAAAGCAAAGGGCACATGTCTCTGTTTTTTTTTTTTTTGTTTTTTTTTTTTGTTTTTTTTTTAAGCTTTTATTTATTGGGCATCCCAGGTAAGAGAGGGAGCCTGATGCAGGGCTCCATCCCAGGACCCTGGGATCATGACCTGAGCTGAAGGCAGACGCTTAACAGACTGACCCACCCATGCATCCCTCTGTTGTCTTGTGAGGAAATTTCTGAAAACTTCTATGTAGTCTTGCCTTATACCCTACTGGCTAGAACTTAATCCCAGGGCTACATCTAGCTGCAAAGAAGGCTGGGAAATGCAGTCTTTATTCCTGGCTGTCACATGCTCAGATACATTTGCCATTGCCAGTTATACACAATTACAAATGTATATTGGGGTAATTAATACTTTTCCCCCCAACAGATGTGTGTGATTTGCCCATAGCCACCCAGCAAGTGACTGTAGAGTCAGGACTACATAAAACCCAGTTCTCCCAGATTTCCTGTTGCTTGTCCGGTATCTTTTTTATTCTAGCTCTTTATCTCATCCACTGGACAGCACACATAGCTCTACCATGGGCAGATGCCTCTCTGGTGACATACCAGGTTTCCTTAAGTTGCCATTTTCCTTTGTGTGTGACATCCTGGTAATGTATGTAATGCTGTGTATGAGTCCTCTTGCCACACTTAACTGCCACATGGTAGAATATTCTCAGGTTACAACAGATGAGGGATTTGGGGCTTAGGATTGTCTCTTGGGCCCCTAAAAAAGTGCGGAGAAAGCAAGGAGGCAGACAAGAATTGCCAGCAGTTCATGGAGGAATTCACGAGATAATCAGGAGAAGCTGCATTTGGCAGAGGTGGAGATGAGACCCTTGGGGGTATGTAAAAGGATGAAATATGTGAATAATAAAGGAATTCTTCGTGTTTGGGAGATCTCTTGTGTAATATACTTTCAGAAGGTGGAAAAATATTTATGATGGCTCTGTTGTTGCTGTGCACAGCTCAAGACTAAAGACGGGACTCTTACCATTTAAACAGAGCCTAATCCCATGGCTTCCAATTTCCTTTTTCTTTGTGCACTGCTGAGAACTAGCAGGTAAAACTGGGGCATCAACATTTGCCGAAAACTGATACCCGTCCTATTTAACTATCTTTGAGATCCAAAAGGACAATTAAAGACTAATAACTTCTGGGGGTGCCCAGGAAGCTCCGTCAGTTATGTGGCTGCCTTTGGCTCAATTCATGATCCCAAGGTCCTGTGATTGAGCCCCGCACAGAGCCTGACATGGGGCTCCCTACTCAGCAGGGAGTTTGCTGCTCCTTCTGCCCCTCCCCCACTCATGCTCGCTCTTGCTGGCGCTCATAAATAAATAAATAAATATCTTTAAAAACTAATAACTTCTTAGCCCTTTTACAAGGCTCTTGTTTTAGAGCTCAAGAAAGAAGATATACATAGCATATTGCCTTACAGGGTTCATCTTTATTTCTAGTGAGAATTATTAATAGATATATTAAGTTTAGTATTGTACATCTTTCTGCAGGAATGAGGAGCATGGAGCCAACTCTTCACTCTGGTGTGAAATCTCTTTGGCTGGTTGACTGCTTCCAACACAGTGAGGCAAGGGACTCAGTGAGGGTTTAATCAGGGACGCAGAATTATGGAGGAAGGAATTCAGTGTACAATGGTGGGAGAGGAGGTAAAGTAAGATCCTGAAAGGAGGCGCTGGAGAAAAGTCACTTATCTGCCCCCTCGATGGTGGACATGGTGGGCAAATTGCAGGGGCATCTATGTGGGAAACTAGATACATGTGGTTGCCAGAATAGGACCGTGAAAGAGGTCATCTGTGTGCAACTATGGCTTCTGAAGGTCTGCAGCTAAGCTCCTAGAGGGGGCCCTGGGGAGTGGGTGGTCAGTAGTGTTGGCCGTTGAGAAGAGCTGGACACAGAGTAGGAGAGAGTGAGGATAGGCTGGAACTTGTCCATCTGCTGTGTCTTTCTCCTCCAGAGAATAATGGATACTGGTATAATTCCACCCTCCAAACCTTGCCCAAATGCCTCTTTTGGCCAACTCTATCTCAGAACCATAAGGGGGATCTGGAAAACACAGTTCCAGCTAAGCCATGTTGACACAGTACACATCCTCATAATAAAATAGCCCAAAAAGGGGGAAATCATACTTTGTACATTTCAAGAAACTTTTTTTTTTTTAAGATTCAAGAAACTTTCAAATGAGTCCCAGTCCCCCCATTTCTTACAAGTATAAAAATGAGAAAAATCCTAGAAAATTAAACAGCTACAAAATATCACGTGATATTTATATTTTGTAAGTGTGGAACAGCTATAAAATTTTGCCCTTAAAACTCCCATTATAGTTATTGTTTTGATTTCCAGTAGTTACAGGGGGAAAATGTCCCGGAGAGTTGAAACACGGATTGCTTTCCTGGGTTTGACAAAATATCAAGAACAGAGTGCTGTACTCTGTGGACCACAAAGCATCTCACACTATTTAAAATGGCGATTTATCCCAGTAACAATCCCACTAATAGTTTCACCCTTAGTGCTTATTAATGCTCATTACAGATTATTTCCCTTTGCTCCATTAAGCTTTAATCTCTACTGTTTTCTGGCACATTAACAATATGGCAGACCACCAAAGGCTGGTCACAGACCTAATGTTATGCACAAAATAATTTGGCCAGTGAATTGGATGGATTGGAAAACCAGAGCAGGATCCCATTCTATTCAGAAGATTCCAAGGGGCTGTGAATCTTGAATGTGACAGTCTTGTCCTCTTTACAGGGTAAAGGCCTAAGAGGAGCATTAGGTTGAAAGCCTCCAAAGAAGAGGACTCAGTAGTTTTGAGAGTCACACAAAATGGAGCATACTAGCATTTCAGTGTTGGCACTCTGTTCTCTTCCAGCCTGAGGCTAGGTTGGGAGGCACTGAGGGGTGGTGTCCCTGTTTCCAAAGACTTCCATTAGCTATGCTCAGGGCTGGCTCAGGGCCAAACCATGGGGAAGTCCGCTCCCTGTCTGGTGCCTCTCCTACTCTCTTTTGCCTTTTAGATACCTCCCCCCCTGATGTTCTGCATTAAACCTTTGGTTGCCCAAGGTCACTCAGAATCGTTTGCTCCTTATGCCAGCTTTCTTTGGTCAATGCTTTATGCTTCGGTTTCTTTTTTCTCTGCCCCATGTACCATTTGAGTGTCTCTCTGAGACCTTCCTTCAGCTAATATCACAATAATGCTAATGGGTCCAGAAATACCGAGTCAACAAGAGTCTCTTTAGTGGTGGCAGCTGGATGTGTCTGGCTTCCCAGATTTCCCTGCAAGTTCTAAATTGGGCAGTCTGACAGAAAGATAACTTGGGTGAGCCTTAGACAGTTAACACTGGCCACCTACTCCACCTACAATAGGGTAAATCACAGACATAAATGTCTGTTTAGTTAATTATTAATGTGATTGATGGTTACTGATAGCTCAAACTCGAGATCCTAAGTGTTTTGCACCTACTAGGTGCTTAATAAATGCTTATTGAATAATGTAGTTTTTGAATTATCTTTGTCTAAGGATTTCACTCTCTGAAATATCAGGGACAGGTGGGGCACTATTATTCCAGGAAAGAGTGAGCAATAGCTCCAGAAGAAGACGAGCGATCATGGATGGCAGGCTGGGCATGTGGCCTAGTGGGCAGGATCCACAGCAAGGATGTCTGTAGCTCTAGGCCAGGTTTGTCAGCACACCTGAGCTTGTGGCAAGATGTGGAAGAGAAGAGGAGTCATTGTTGGGGTCTATTGCAGAAAAGGGTAAAGAAGACCCAAGGGCAGCTGTGCCAGACAAAACAAAGGGCAGACCAATGCAGTCAGTGCCTAGAAGCAGGGAGGAGTTCAGATCACTCATAGGAGCTCATCTTTTTTAGGGGGTCTTGGTCTTTCAAACTCTTTTCACTGGTCCTGCCAAGGTGTTAGTCTTATACCATGTAGGTCCTGCCTGCTCCTGTGCCAGGAGTTGTAGGACATGGCATCTGAAGCATTTATTGCCTATTGGGTGTATTTGGTGATTGGCATTAGCCACTTCCTATTGAAAAAAATTCTTCTTTTCTCACTGAACCATCTGTTGGGGGAAGGGACTCCATTTGGGCACTCTAGAGTCAGCTCCAGATTTTGGATGCAGTAGAAAGCCAAAATTGGTTACCAATGGTGTTTGGTTAATTGCTTTGACCCACACAATGTAGTAGTACAAGCAATAGACTTGAAGATATTTTGGAGTAAATCTTGGTTTTCTTGATTGATCACTTATAATTTTGGGCCACACACAACCTCTCTGGGCCTCAATTTTCTCGTTTATTACATGGTGGCTTAATGAACCTACCAACCTCCCAAGGTTCTTGGCAAGATCAAATCTGATCATGCTCATGAAAGGGCATGGTCAACTCTAAAAACTAAAATGTAGGAGGCGTATACACATATGTATAACTAGATCAAAATTCTTTTATTCACCAAAATATATTTAGAATGAATACTTGTTTGAAAAGAACTTTCTGATAAGCTTTCTTGGGGTAGCAGCTGAAATTCCAGACTCTAATGTTTCAGGGAAAGAAATGAAACTTCACTTGGGATGAGTTGAGTTGAGTTGTGTTTCATCTTGGTGTGTGTGTGTGTGTGTGTGTTTAGAAGAAAGGAAGAAATAGATTGAAGAGAGAGAAGAGATACAATGAGAAGAAATGATTATCTCTTGACTATATGGGCCAGATTCCTTTCACTAAGATTTTCCTTTTTTTGAGAGAGCGAGAGAGCACACAAGCACACAATCGTGAGTGAGTGAGTGGTGGGAGGGGAAGAAAGAGAGGGAGAGAGAGAATCCCAAGCAGGTTCCATGTTCATCATGGAGCCTAATATGGGGCTCAATTCTATGACCCTGAGATCATAAACAGAGCTGAAATCAAGAGTTGGATACCCAACAAACTGAGCCACCCAGGCACCCCTTCCACCAAGGATTTTTAAAGATTTTATTTTATTTGACAGACAGAGATCACAAGTAGGCAGAGAGGCAGGCAGAGAGAGAAAAAGAAGCAGGCTTCCCACCTAGCAGAGAGCCCAATGCGGGGCTCAATCCCAGGACCCTGGGATCATGACCCGAGCCGAAGGTAGAGGCTTTAACCCACTGAGCCACCCAGGCACCCCCCACCAAGGATTTTTAAAAGCACAAGTTGGGGAATAAATTCTACCCTCTTAAGCTCATTGTCATCCTTAGAATGCTATCTGCCGGGACACAGGAACTGTGCCCTTTATTTGTTCTGTACAGAGCATGTTGGTACTCTGAAGGGGTTTTAGATGATGATAGTGTTGGGTGTTGTAGAAGGAGAAGTCAGGCTCGACCTGTAGGGTTAAAACATGGAGGGACAAGGTCAGCCAAAGATGGCTGTGCTTGGGCTAATTGAGCAGAAACTGCCATAGGTACTGGTTGGGACTGAGGGAGACCAGGGAGGGACCAGCTGCTGAGAGAAGGAGAGTATAAGGCTCAGGATGGAAAATTGTGAGCCAGATGAGACTATAAGGCTGACGATACCAACAACTTTTGAAATCATAACCAGAAAAATCAACCAACTTCCAGAAGTAGAAAAGGATCCACTTGAACACGTATCTACATATATTGGAATTAATGCAAAGTCTCTCTGTGGCCTAGTGACAGCCTTTAAAAAATTATTCTGGTAAAATATACATAACATAAAATGTATCATATTAGCCATTTTAAAATGTACATTAAATGGCATTAAGTGCTTTCTAACTGTATGACTGTCACCACCATCCATCTCCAGAACTAGTTCGTCTTCTCAGATGAAAACCCTATAACCACTTAACACTATCTCCCCATTCCCTTCTCCCCCTAGGCCTTGGTAACCACAATTCTCCTTTCTGCCTATGTGCCTTTGACTACCTTAGGTACCTAAGTAGAATCATAAATATATATATCCTTTTGTGACTGATTTGTTTCACTTAGTATGTCTTCAGGGGTTGTCCATATCATAGCATGAGTCAGAATTCTCTTCCTTTTTAAAGGCTGAATAATATTCCTGTGTGTGTGTGTGTGTGTGTGTGTGTGTGTGTGTGTGTGTGTAGGTATTTTGTTTACTCATTCAACCATTGGTGAACAACTTAGATTGTGTTTACCTTTCCGCTATTACAGGATGACGCTGCTGTGAACTTGAGTGTACAAATATCTGAAATGCTACATGACATGAGTTAGTAGAGCCAGCAGCTGGCTAACCAAGGGCAGTGATCTTATTTTTGATGGCACATCTATCTTACAAAGTTTATCTAAGTGCAGGTGATTTGAATTGTGATATCTGTACTGTGGATTTGTTGGTCTTGTTTTTGGTAGTCTCTCCATGTGGCCTCAGGGCCACATATAACTCAGCCCTGCTCTCAGAGAAAGAAGCATCACTGGGTTAGAATTTCTAAACTCTCTTGAGGAAAATGTTGCTTTCTACTTTGCTTCAGACTGTGCTTTCAGCAGACCTAAGGTCTAGACAACATAAACTGCTTATAAAGCCCTTCTATTACCTAAACCTGGCCTAGGAATTTGCTGATTTTAAGCAAATATGAACACAAAAATAAGACAGCTTACAAAAAGTGGAGGATGAAGACCTGTAGGGTGGTAGTGGTGGGAGTGGTCAGACTTGTCCTTTGATGGGGGTGGTGGAGGGTGGAGGTGATGGGGAAGTGGGTGGGTGGACAGGAAGCTCAGCAGGCTTCCTCCCTCCCAGTCTCCTCCTCCTAGGGCAGGCCGGGTGCCCGCAGAGGAGTTACTGGTCATGTCATAGGACGTTAAGGAACCACCTTTCCTGTTTGGGCTTCTGATCATTGATGTTGGCATTTTCAATTTCCTGATATTTAAAAAGTGTCAGAAATGTAATCGAGGGTCTATCATTTTCCAAATTGATTTTTATCTTTAATTTTATTTAACGTCTTAATTAAATTCCCCAAATGGGAATTCTTCATCTCTGCCCTTATGAAATGTTTTCTGAGCCAGTTAATCCTGATTCTTCATGGTTTCTTCTAATTATTCTGAGGAGGCTTTCATGATTTATGCTCCTCATGGCCTTTCCCTAGGGTGACAGGGAGGTGAACCTCAACCAGTCAGCAATCCAGCTCTTGCTGAGGGAAAGAAGTCAGCTCAGGACATGTTTCCACCTGCCTTCAACCCAAGGACAAGCCAGCTTTAGACTTGACCATTGACCTCAAATGAATTTCCTGTTAACTTAGATCGAGTATGATAAACTTGTGTTAGTCTGGGCAAAGAGTCTCAAGTTCCCCATGAATTTGTAGTAGGTAATCCAGTGCCTGGCCTTGTTCCACGGAGTCTTTGTAGCCAGTGACTCCCCTATTTACCACTGTGGTAACTCCCTTCTCCTACACACATTCTCCAGACAAGTTCTTACCTGACCTGGGAGGGATGAAAGAGGGCAGGGAGGGACTTTAGAGACAGGAGGCCACCTTCTTGTTCAGGCAGTCATCAGAGACTTGTACTGACTTGGTTAAGAATATCTGCTTGAAACTACGGTGTTCAGTGATGCATGTCCCTGAACAGACCTGGGAAATCTATTACCTTTTGGTTGTCCCTCTATGATTGATTAAAATGTTCACTGATTTTTGAGGAAAGTTTTATTTGAAAATTAACAAGGTTTTACATTTAAACCAACTGTACAGAAGGGTAAAAAAATAAAAGCTCCCAATCCCCCCTTCCTCATCTCCTCATCCTATCTTCCCAGTGTTGGGTGTGATCCTTTTGGGTATATTCTAAACACAAACACATGCATGTGCTTTAAAAAAATACTTAAAAGGTCATACTATAATACTGTTACATGATGTGTCTTTTATGGCAGAAATATCTATGTTAATTTGCTTTTCTTTCTTTTGTTTTTAAAGAAAAAGTTGTAATAAGAAAAGTAATCAGCTTTCTCATAGGTTCAGACCACTTAGCTAAGAATCACAGGCCCTGGGCTGTTGGCTCCCTGGCCATGACCGCCAGCCACCATCACTCATGTGTGTGCCCACCACAAGGACGCTGGCATCTTGTTAGGTGCTTATGGAGGGGTAGGCAGGGACTCCTAGAGAGGGAGACTGAGCACATGGCCAGTTTGGCAGGAAAAAGAAAAGTCTAGAAGAACTCCTGGTTCCATGGTTTTCCTGGGGTTGGCAGAAGAGCTTCAAACATTGTCTGGTTCAGGGGATGCTGGTACCATTTCTCCTTATGAATGGTCCCACATCAGCTGCCAGCCAGAATCTCCAGAAGCTTATGGACAGCTAGTGGTCCAGACATGCCAAGGGAGTCAAATCACTAGAATTCTGGTTGTTTTATCCCTACCTGTACTGCGGAGGAATTTGGGAGTGTGGGGATGTGGGAGCTTTGTCATTGCATGTGAATTATGAAAGAACTTGGAGTATGACACATTCCTTTGGAGAGTCAAAATTTAAGTGACTTCTGGCAATTCAGAGGTTAATTCTCTCAACTAACACCCTCTCTTCTGAACCGCATCTCTGTGATGATGACTTCTAGGCCCTACTGTCCTTTGCTGTGAACTCCTTGAGCTCCTAGTCTGTTGGGCCAACTTCCTTCCACAAAGTTCACCCTGGATTCCTAGGCCACTCACATCTAATATGTTCAAATTGAGGTTATTATCTTTACCTGGAAAAAATATATATATATATTTATTTATTTATATATACCTATTTCTTATTTCTACCTATCTGGTCACCCAAGAGAGAAACTGCTAAATTATTTGTAATTCTTTCCTAATTGTTTTGATAAGTCCTACAGAGTCTAGCTCAACATGTATCAACATTGCTCCCTTTTTCCTAGTCCCACTGCTACTGCCTACACTAAGACAATCACTGTCTCCCAATTCAATAAATACTATTAAATATTACCATGTACCTGTATATATATAATGGAATATTATGCAGCCATCAAAAGAAATGAAATCTTGCCATTTGTGACGACGTGGATGGAACTAGAGGGTATTAGGCTTAGTGAAATAAGTCAATCGGAGAAAGACAACTATCATATGATCTCCCTGATAGGAAGAAGTGGAGATGCAACATGGGGGGTTTGGGGGGTAGGAAAAGAATAAATGAAACAAGATGGGATTGGGAGGGAGACAAACCATAAGAGACTCTTAATCTCACAAAACAATCTGAGGGTTGCTGGGGGAGGGGGGTAGGGAAGGGGTGGTGGGGTTATGGACATTGGGGAGGGTATGTGCTATGGTGAGTGCTGTAAAGTGTTTAAACCTGACGATTCACAGATCTGTACCCCTGGGGCTAATAATACATTATATGTTTATAAAAAATAATTATTTTTCTTTTTTTTTTTTTAAAGATTTTGTTTATTTATTTGACAGATCACAAGTAGGCAGAGAGGCAGGCAGAGAGAGAGAGAGGAGGAAGCAGGCTCCCCACTGAGCAGAAAGCCTGATGCGGGGCTCCATCCCAGGACCCTGGAATCACAGCCCGAGCCGAAGGCAGAGGTCTTAACCCACTGAGCCACCCTGGTTCCCCCAAAATAAAAAAAATGATTAAAAAAATATCTTACCATGTACCATGATGTTTCTGCCAGCCAGGGGCTCATTGCTGAATGATCCCATTTAACCTCCAGAGGGATCTTGATAAATTACAAATCTGCCCATAACTCCTCTCTGTTCAAAACCCCACATTTGCTCCTTGCTGCCTACAGATTTAACCCAATTCCTCTGCTGGACCTCCCCCCCTCAACCACGCCCTCTGCGGGCTCATCCCAGCACCCCACCTCCACCCCACATCGTATGTTCCACAGATTCTTGTTCCTGCACATGCCAGTTCCTCAGCTTGGAACATCATTCTCCAGACCAAACTCCTGGGAAAGTCCCACTTTATGATTCTGTTCAATGCTAACTCCTTTGTTAAGCCTTTGCTTGTTCCCTGTCCTCTCAAGATTCTCCTTCCCTCCTCTATCTTCCCATAAGGCTTTGCTCATAGCTCTGTGATGGCACTTATCATCTTTACTGCATGATTTGCTCACATCTTTGACACTCCACTAGCCCCAGCTCCCAGCCTGTCAGCCACTTGAATTCAGGGGCTACACCTTCATGTTAGTATCCCTGGCACCCGGCTTGATGCCTGGCATGTAATACTTACTATGTGGGTACCAGATTGGTTCACCTCTGGATGGAATGTTGCATACAAGGTTTGTGAGAAGTGTGCTAATACCTAAATATATTGATTGCACATGACAGAAACCCATCTCCCTGTAAGCATAAATTGGTTTATAGAACTGGTTAAGCCAAGGGTCCAGCTGGATTTGGGGAGCCCACACAGTGCTGTCAGGGCTCTCTCTCACCAACTCTCATCTCTGGTTTTCTTTGCAGGTTGGTTTTATTTTTTTCCTGCTGAAGCCTGGCAGCTTTATACCTATGTCCTTGCAGTTTATGATCCAAAAGAAATCTTCTCTCTTGCAGCATCCACACAGCAAATCATAAGGAAGTCTGCTTGGACCTGTTTGGTTATATCCCTGTGGGAACTATGTGACAAATTCTCCAGCAGGAAGAGGAGTGCTAGGCAGACAAAGGCATCAGATGTCCACGCCAGTTGCATGTGTTTGTCATTAAAAAAAAAGGGGGGGGGGTTTCATCTAATTTAATTTGTCTGTTAGCTCTCAGTATAGCTGAGGTTCATGAAGGGCCCACTGCATGAAAAGCAGAACAGAGCTTTAACACAGTAGGTGTTCTAAGGCAGCACAGCTCAAACTGCAAAAATGTGAACAGGAATGAACCTTTTTAAAATCCAGGTTCTCATTAGCTGGTCTGGGGTGGGACCTGGGATTCTGCATTTCTTACAAGCTTGTATTAGTCTGCTTGGGATGCGGTAAAATACCATAGAGTGGGTGACATAAACAACAGAAATCTATTTTCTTACAGTTCTGGAACCTAGAAATCCAAGCCCGTGGTTGCTTTCTGGTGAGGACTTCTTTGCTGGCTTGCAAAGGGGAACCTTCTCCCTGTGTCCTCCCATGGCCTTTCCTCTGTGTGTACACGGAGGAAGCAAGAGCTCTTGTGTCTCTTCTTCTTTTTTTAAAAATGAGGATACCAGTTCTATTGGATTAGGATCCTGCCCTTATAATTTCACTTAACCTTATTTACCTCTTTAAAGGTTTTATCTCCAAATATAGTCTTGGGCAGTGGAGGTGGGGAGGGGGCGGGAGATCAGGGCTTCAACATTTGAATTTTGGAGGTAAGGGACAGAATTCAGTCCAAAGAAAATGTACAGTTGAAGGGACCTCATGGCTCAGTTGGTTGGGCATCTTCCTTCAGCTCAGATCATGATCCTGGCGTCCTGGGCTCCCTGCTCAGCAGGAAGCCTTTCTCCTTCTCCCTGCATGCATGCTCTCTCTCCCTTCCTCTCAAATAAATAAATAAATAAATAAATAAATCTTTAAAAAATAATCTGTTTCTACTTCAAACTACTAGTAAGTTTATACTGGGGATGCCTGGGTGGTTCATTCGGTTAAGGATCTGCCTTTGGCTCGGGTCATAGAATCAAGTCCCACATCAGGCTCCTTGCTCAGCGGGGAGCCTTCTTCTCCCCCTCCTTCCCACTCATGCTCTCTCTATCTCTCTCGCTCTCTAACAAATAAATAAAATCTTTAAAACAACAGTAACAACAACAGAAACCAAAACGTGGAGTTGAATGTGTCCTGCAGCACGAGCAGTGTCTGCCTGAACAGCAGCCCCTGGGGAAATTAGCTGGAGGTGGGTCAGCAGCCGCAGGGCAGCTCAGAGCACAGAGACACATTTTGGGGATCTGGAAGGACCAAACCCTGTGGTTGATTCTCTAAGATTCTTTGAATATTGCTCTTTGAGGAGGTCTCCAGTAAATATTAAGACAAAAATGTCTCTAATTTGGTGATTATTAGTTGTTCGGTTATTTTGAAATGGATCTGAAAGTTTTATAAGAGGCTTTCTTCAATTTTGAGAAAGTGTGACTATGGAATGTTTTCTAAGTACCCCTTTAGCTCCAGCCCTGCTCTGGAGAAGTTTGCAAAGAAAGTTACTACCCTAGAAAAAGGGCCTGTGCTCATGTGGGCTCAGTCTCAATTCACTGGGCTTTATATTCATTAAGATATTTAAATAGCAGCACAGGAAGAAGGGGCAGCAGTGGGGTGTGAACCCATTCATTGCCGCAGGGCGCCATCTACCCTGCCCAATGAATTGTTCCAGACCTGCTAATGGGCTGAACTGTGTCTCCCCTCAGAATGTCACTGTATTTGGATGAAAGATCTTTAAAAGGTGACTAAGTTCAAATGATGATGTTAGTGTAGGGCTCTAACCCATTAGGACTGGTGCCTTTGTAAGAAGAGGGAAAAGGGCATCCGGGTGGCTCATTCGGTTAAATATCCGACTTTTGATTTTGGCTCAGGTCATGGTCTCAGGGTCATGAGATGGAGCTCTGTGTCAGGCTCAACGCCCAGCTCTCTCTCATCTTGTCCAAAAAAAAAAAAAAAAAGAGGAAGCAATATCAGGGTTATGCATACACAGAGGATAGGCCGATGAGGACACAGTGGGAGGCGGCCATCTGTAAGCCAAGAAGAGAAGCCTCTGGAGAAACCAAACCAGCTGACACCTTGATCTTGGACTTTTAGCCTCCAGAATAGTGAGAAAATAAGTTTCTGTTTGTTGAAGCCACAGAGTCTAGGACATTTTGTTATAGCAGCCTGAACAGACAGATGTAAGACCCAAACAGCTACCTTCTGTTGTATTTGGTGAGTATTAATTTGACAATTAAATGTCAATTTACTCAACAAATGTGGCCTGGCTCTGTCCTGGTGCTGAGGCTCCACTGACGGAAACAAGGCATGGTACCCATCCTTGCCTGGTGATGGTCAGGATGACAGATCCTTGAGTGGCCAGAATGGTGGAGAAGGGTCTGGAGGTGAGGGAGCCTGGCCCATCAGGGAAACTGATAAGTGGGTGGCCCAGCCCTGCTGGGTGTCAAGTGAGGGTGGCAGAAATAACTAAGGAAGAGGCTGTGGGGGGAGGTTATCAGAGGCAGCTCATATTGGGCCTTGGGGGGGCAAGCTGAAGAGGGATGGCATTTTGGCACAGAGTATGGAAGGGTCAGAGGGGAGAATGGGGGGGCAGGGGTGCACACACATTCAATGGCCATTCCATCCAGGCAACCCTCATGGTCACTACAGGGAATGAGGCTTTGTAAAATAGGGGATGAGTTTGCATTATGGTTTGTATTATTAAGAAGCATATGGCTCTGAGTTGGGTTTTCTCCTTGCTTTACAATGTGCTTGGTAAGAGCAATTTCTGGGGAGCTTTTTTTCTATATATGTTCCACCCCCCCCAAAAACACACACACACTTGCCTGAGCAAAAATGTCATTCCTAACACTCTGCTTAGTTGGTGGTTCACAAACCTTACTGAGCAGGACTTGCTTGGCCAGTTCTCCAGAAAGAAAACTGCAGACACCATCACATTCCCAGCCAGCTGAGCAGGTAGGAAACCTAAGTGCCACCTAGATGTCTCCCTCCTGCTGACTGTGCCCTTTACAGTCTCCCTGTCCCCCGGGGCCCTGCCACTGCTCTCCTTCAGCTTGGCCCATCTGCCTTTGCCTGCTGTCTCCAACCCAGCTGAGAGGACCAACCTCAGCGAATTTGGCCATGAATATTTTTCAGTTCTTTTTGTTAAACCCCAGTGACAACCAGTCGCTTTGAGGAATGAGAGTTTTAACTTCTGCCTCCTACCTTCTGGGTTGTCACTCGGGGGTTTGTAAGCTTTATTTTCATTAGCGTCTAACTGAAATTTAGTATTCCCCTCAATCATGAGTAGAAGCAACAACCACAGGGTTAGCATAGTGACTCCTTCAACAGAAGAAATCACGGATATTTTTATGTCACGTTAGACTCATTGCAGGTATCTCAGAATACCGTGTATGCTCATCCTAACGGTGTAATTATTAGTCATCAGTAGATTATGTTCTCAATTCTGTTAACAAGGAAGCACAGAGGGGCCCATAGAACAATAAGGGTTAAGAGCCTCTGCCCCAGAGGGTAACTTAGCCGTGTGAGAAAGCCCCAGCAGAGGGGACTGTGGTATGGGGTACATGTCTAGGGTGTTGATCATGCATTTATTCAAGGGGTGGTTGGATGGAGATCTAGAAGTGATAGCTTCTGGGACAAATCTTGGCCTTGGCCTCAGGTGAGCCCTGTTCTGCTCTGTCTGGTGCTGTGATGGCCCCTGGTTGGCCCAGCTCCTACCTCACTTGGTCAGTTGTCTTAGTATTTGGAAATATAACAGGACACTGTGACAGGACACAGAGACTTAAGGAAATTTATCTCTGAACTATTTGCTGTCTACTTTCCTGCTCCCTGGTGGAGCCCTCTTCAAGACCAACTCCCCCTGTGTATCTCACAGGGGATGACTCTGGCCGCTCCAGACACACCGCCCGTGCTGTTTTGTGCTTTCCTCTTGTACACGATGCTCCATGTGGCTTCCATGCCCTCCTCCAGGCCATCTGTCAGGATCCCACTGTCCTCCCGTTCCCAGTCACCTCTTGGCTCAAGATTTATTATTACTATTTTTTAAGATTTTACTTATTTACTTGAGACAAAGCAAGAGTGAGAGAGAGAGAGAGCAAGAGAGCACAGAGGGAGAGAGGGAGCACAGAAGCATAGGGAGAAGCAAACTCACTGCTGAGCAGAGAACACAACTCGGAACTCAATTTCAGGATGCCAGGATCATGACCTGAGCCAAAGGCATACTCTTGACCAACTGAGCCACCCAGGCACCTCTCAAGATTTACTTTTTTTTTTTTTAAAGATTTGATTTTATTTATTTGACAGAGACAGCAAGAGAGGGAACACAAGCTGGGGGAGTGGGAGAGGGAGAAGCAGGCTTCCTGCCGAGCAGGGATCCCAGGACCCCAGGATCATGACCGGAGCCGAAGGCAGACACCTAAGGACTGAGCCACCCAGGCGCCCAAGACTTACTTTTTAAAAACAAATTTATTGGGGCACCTACGTGGCTCAGTGGGTCAAAGCCTCTGCCTTCCACTCGGGCCATGATCCCAGGGTCCTGGGATCGAGCCCGGCATCAGGCTCTCTGCTTAGTGGAGAGACTGCTTCCCCCACCCCCGTCTCTGCCTGCCTCTCTGCCTACTTGTGATCTCTGTCAAATAAATAAATAAAATCTTAAAAAACAAATAAAAACAGGTTTATTGAGGTGAAATTTAGATAACATAAAACAAACCATATAAACAATTTCATGTCACCCAGTACACTCACGGTGTTAAGCAACCGCCACCTCTGTCTAGCTCCAAAACATTTCTATTATTTCAAAATAATACATATTCATTAAGCAGTCACTCCCCATTCAATACTCTCTCCAGCCCTGGACAATGACCCATCTGCATTCTGTCTGTATGGATTTGCATATCTTGGATATTTTGTGTAAATGGAATTATATACAGTAAATTACCTTTCATGTCTAGCTTTTCTTTCCTTTTTAAAAAAATTTTATTTTTTTCAGTGTTCCAAGATTCATTGTTTATGCACCACACCCTGTGCTCCATGCCTAGTCCTTTCAGCCAAATTTGTCAATCAAGCATAGAAAACATATAAGCAACAGTCACTTTGGTGAATGGAAATTCTTATTTAATTAACTTAATTAAAAAGAATTTAATACTGTCTTTTCAGTTATTTCACTTACAAACTTTACTTTTTAAACGCTTCAATAACTCCCTCCCTCCCTTTTGTGCCCATCCCAGACTCCCCACACGCATACCTAATCCATCCCTGCAGCCTTGCTCTTATCACACGATATCGTAATTCTATATTGCAATTCTGCCTTCACTTGTCTCTCTCCATTGTTAGCCTTGGCAGGCTGGGATTGCTTGTGGGTGGAGATGTTCTGGTGCCCACAGCACAATGCTGGCCACTTAAATAGGCAATAGGAGACTCTGGCAAGAAATGTGTGACTAGGGGGCTCGTGGGCTCCCCCTTGTGGTGAGCAGGAAGGAGCCTACCTATGGTCTCACCTGACCTGGTCCTACCTACCACCACCAGCACCACACCCTTTGTTGATTTTCACAAGGATGAAACCAAGACAGATGAGACACCAGATGGGCAAGCATGCTGAGCTCTTGGAGAAGAGAGGCTGTGTAAATCCAAGTCTTTCTTTTATTGGGGCAACAAAGCAAATGACTTCAAATTGTCTTTTCTTTATCCTGCCTGCACAAGTCAGTCCAGGGGATGGAAATTGCATTTGGAGGTTATTGAATGAATCATTATGCAATTACCATAAGACTCTGGGGAAACTCTGACTCTGGCATGCAGTGCTCTAAACTAATGATGAGGTGAATGTGTCCCCTGGCCTGACCTAGCCCTTTCTTTTCATTTGTTGTCTCCTGCCGAAAAATTGGAGGAGTATACTTCCTCTTCTTGCTGTCCACTTCTGAGCATTTTCCCACTGCCCGTTTACTGAAAGGTGCCCAAAAGGTGCCAGGCCCCAGGAAGCAAAGACGAGTAAGATCTCACCCTGCTCTCAATGTGTCCATGTGTAAGACGGTATATGTTAAGAAGTCAGATCCCTCGATTATTTTGGAGGAAAGAAATCTCAGTGGAAAGGAATCTAAAATTTGTTTCCAGGCACACATGAAAGATTTGGGAAAGAGCAGTTACATGTGCTTTACTTTGGTTTTATGTGGTCAATGGGGTCCCATCCTCAGATGAAGGGCTAAATATTTCTCATATGGGTTGGCAGTTATAGGGCTGTTATAACACTGATTTTCTAGTACCAAAAGAAAGCAATAGGTTAGGTCAGAGAGAAGGATTTGACTATGTGCTTTTCTCAACAGAAGTTATTTCACCATAAAAAAATAATAAAAACAGACTCTCTGTGTGGAACAGGCAACAAAGGATATGAGAAGAACATGGGATTTGTGATTAAAAACTTGGGTTTGAATCCTAGATCTGCTATGCATGTGTCATGTTCCAACTAACATGGGCCTGGGGGACCTTGAGTTGCTCATGTGGGTTTGGGTTGTTATCCCCCAGCCACCTTGGCAACAAAAAAACTAAAGCCAAAGAAATTTCAGCCACTTATTACATTGTTTTAAGATCATAGGCTTTCTTCCTGAACCCCAATGTCACATTTTTCATTTCTGAATTGGCAAGGGCCATTATGATGGTGTCTTACTGCTTTTGTTATTACTATGTATTGGCATGGGTTTCAGGTAAGTTTGGAAGTTGTCTCTGAAAACCGAAACCTAAACATCTACTTTAACCACTTATGCCTGTCCAACTTAACAAGGTAGGGAGGGTTCTTCTTCCTGCTCAGAGATCTGAATTCCTGGGACTTACTTCCTTGTGCTTCTCTAGCCGATGCCCCCGCAACCCCAGCCCCTGCACATCTGCCTCACTTCTTGTGCTCACTTGCAGTCTTCCCTTCTGCACCAACTCCAATGCAGAACTCAGATGCCCTTTGAGATGCCCCCAACCCCCACCCCCGACACATTAGTGGGCAGTGGAGCCCCAATGCAAGGCTTGATGGGGGTTGTGGTGGAGCGGGCCCTGGGAAAGCTCACACAGCGGGGGGCGGGCAGCCTTCCCTCATCTGGGTTTCTAGCTTTTCCATTTGTCCTTTTCATCTACCTTTCCTCAAGCTGTATTTAAAAAAAGCCAATCCTCCCAGGTCTCCTCAGAACCATTCTGTCCACACAGGTCTCAGCTTCTTAGCAAATATTTCCCACTGGAAACAGCCTTCCCTTCCCAGGAGGAATTCTGGTGAGTGGATTTCTTCCAGCTCAGCACCCGTGCTTTGGGAAGCCATCCAAGCCTATGGGGGCTCAGGGTCAGGAGGCCAATGCCAGGGCAGCTTCCTTAGAACCTGCCAGGACTTGTGCACAGCTTGGATGTCCATTTTTAACTCCCATAACTTGTATTTGGTATTTTAAGTAAAATTCTAAAGCAAGTGGCTCTCCACCATTAAGGGTTATCATTTAAGTGTTCTGTCTGTCTTTTGTCTCCCACACTCCCTGCTGCTTTTCTGAGGAAATGACCATCTGGTGGGACTTCCTACAGATGACCACTAGAGGGCACATGGTTTCCAGCTCACACGGACTCTCCACAGCCAATTTGGGTGGCTTTTGCTGCAGAAAGGACAGTTTTTGTTTGTTTGTTTGTATGTTTGTTTTCCCTCAGAAACAGGAGGAAAGCACTTGAAATTCCCTGGATGCAGCTAAGGCATTTTCTACGGCATTCATCTGTGAAATGCTGGCTGCAAGAGGCACACATTCTGGTGGGTGGAGGAAAGAATGCGTCCTCTGTTCCTGTCATTCATTCCCACCAAGGGGAGGAGAAGAGGGCTGCAGATAGCTGAATGAACGAGTTTTGTTGTTTCTAAGATTACTAGGAGAATCTACTTGTAGGCTACATGTGTCTATGCAGGCCTCTCGGGATAGTGAAAATAATGCGTTTTGGAATTGGGCATGTATGGGATTCACCTCCCACGCCTGGGCTTCCTGCCAAGATGGCAAACTAGCGTGGGCTGTTGGCAACCCTGGAGAAACTCCAGTACTAACTTGATGAGAGGTAGGAGAGGAGTTAAGCAGACTAAGTGACACGGGAGTGTCCCTTGGAAAGCCCCTTGGACCTGTCTCTCAGAGAAGGGGAGATGCACCCTACTTGCTAGGGATGGGGAGAGACAGAGATAGTGATGGGCTTGAGAAGTTAGTAGGAGTAAATAAGATCATGAGTTTGAATCAAAAGTTAGGAGTGACCAGGATAAGGTCAAAATTAGAATACTTAAAAAAAAAAAAAGATTTATGCATTATCATGTTTGTGAGAAAGAGAGGGCAGACAGGGGGAGAGGCAGAGGGAGAGAGAAAATCCTCAAGACTCCAGGCTGAGTGAGGAGCCCAAGGTGGGGGTTGATCTCAAGACCCTGAAATCATGACCTGAGCCGAAATCAAGAGTCGGTGTTTAACTGACTGAGTCACCCAGGCGCTCCTAAAAGACTTAACTTCTAAACTAACAGCAAAAATTCAATGGAAGTGGAAATGAAGGGGAAAAAAAAAAAGGAATTTAAGAAGTCCTGTGTTTGGGGCACCTGGGTGGCTCACTGGGTTGGGCTTCTCCCTTGGGCTCAGGTTGTGATCTCAGGGTCCTGGATTTGAGCCCCACATCGGACTCTCTGCTGGGGGGGGAGCCTGCTTCCCCCCGACCCCTGCCTGCCTCTCTGCCTACTTATGATCATCTCTCTCCCTGTCAAATAAATAAATAAATAAATAAAATCTTAAAAAAAAATAGAAGTCCTATATTATAAATGAAAAGTCTCAAGATGCTGAGCGAAGTCCTCATAAAACAGTAATTAATTCCCAGTTCCAGCACTTACTAACTCTGGAACCTTGGGTAAGATACATGTTTTTTCTCAGCTTCAGTTTCTTGTCTCCAGCATGAGTAAGGCTACCGTGGTTATGGTCCGCTCTGAAGAATAAGCAATGTACCATACGTAAGTGAGCCCTCTCCTGCCTGCTCTTGCTGGATGGGCCACTTCCTAGTTGTTTTCTCTCTTCTCCCTCTTTAGCATGTGTAGCTTGTAATCATTTATTCATTCAAGAATACTTACTGAGGATCTGTATCTGTCAGGTTGCTTTCAGCAGCAAGTGACAGAAAACCTCACCTAAATGGCAGTAAATAATAAGGAAAAGGTATGATCTCATTCAGGAAGTCCAGAGGTAGAATGGTTAATGCAGAGTCTTAGCAAAATCACCAAGGGCTCAGATGGATTCCATCTACCATTTGGCTCTGCCATCCTCAGCAGATTCACATTTGTCCTGTTGTCTCTCTTGTCATGACTGCAGGATGGCTGCCACTCCAGTCACCTAGAGACAGGCATGGGCTCCTTCTCACGCAACTCTTCAGAATCTTCTTGGACCTGTTTCCCAGGCAGCAGACCTGCCTTCATGTCTCTTGGACTAGAAGTGTCCTTTGTCTGTTCCTAAATCAGTTCCAGCCACGATGAACGGGTTTCCATCCTTGGGACAGAACAGTCATGATTCATGCGAAGAGTTCCCTTAGTCTGTGGGAGTCACTGATATCAGAATAAAATAGGGTTCAGTTAGGTTTAACAAAAGCGGGGAGGTAAGTAAGAAATGACTATTGGGGGACACCTAGGTGGCAAAGTCAGTTAAACGTCTGCCTTTGGCTCAGGTCATGATCCCAGGGTCCTAGGATTGAGTCCCACATCAGGCTCCTTGCTCAGTGGGGAGCCTGCTTCTCCCTCTGCCTGCTCTGCCTTCTCTGCCTGCTGCTCCCCCTGCTTGTGGCTCTCTCTCTCTCTCAGACAAATAAATAAAAAATCTTAAAAAAAGAAAGAAAGAAAGAAATGACTCTTGGCAGGCCATCAAGGTGTTTTCCAGGCACTGTAGTTAACGTTGAGCATATAGAAGTTAATTAAGTCCGATGCCATTCCAGGGGAGCTTGTTAGTTCAGGTAAACTGGCATTGACAATATAATGTGTAAGTGCTGTGTGGGGAGAACCATGAGGAGTAGCCCATAATTGGTGGTCGGGCAGACTTCCTAGAGAAGATGGTCTTTGATGGAGAGCTGAGAGATAAAGGAGACGTTTTCCAGATGATTAGGCATAGGAATAGAATGAGAGCTTGTGTGAAGCCCTGGGAGCAAGAGTGGTTATGATATGCTCAGGTAACTGAAAGAAGTTCATCATGGAAAGGGAGACTGGGATGGAGGAAGCTGAGTGGTTAGCAGGGGCCCATCATGAAGGTCTTGGAAGCCATGTGTGCTGCGGGGAAGGTGGGGAGAGTTGGAATTCTTTTCTGACAACAATGGATCAGATACATTTACAGCAATGATCTTCAAAATGTGGGTATGAAATCATTACAGTGGTTTATAATGACTGTATAAAAATAAAGTAGTAATGGTAAATTCTTAAATGGTAATGATGACATTCAAGGCGTTGTTCTGAGAGTTTTTGTATTCACTATTAACTCCATGACAAGTTGAGGCTGGTACTGCTGTTTTTCCCATTTTGCTGATGAGGAACCTGAAGCACATGCCTAAGGTCTGTTTTGGGTTGAATTGTGTTTCTCCAAAAATAGACATGCTGAAGTGCTAACCCTCATGCCCTCAGAAAGCAACCTTATTTGGAAGTAGGGTGGTTGCAGATGCCATTGGTTAAGAGGAAGGTTGTACTGGAGTAGGGTGGTCCCCTTCTCTGATATGACTGGTATCCTTTTAAGAAGATGGCCATGTGAAGATGGAGACCCAGGAAGAGCACCATGGCAAGATGGAGGCAGAGATCAGAGTGAGATATCCACAAGCCCAAGAATGCCAGGGACTGTAGGCTGTCATCGGAAGCTGGGAAGGAAGCCCAGAACAGCTTTTCCCTCACAACTCTCCCAAGGAACCCACCCTGGCCACAACTTGATGCTGGACTCCTAGCCTTCAGAACTATAATAGAATAAGTTTCTGTTGTTCTAAGCCACCTAGTTGGTTGTGCTCTGTATGGTAGTCAGAGCCACCGGATATGGTCACATGGCTAGTAAGTGGGGAACTGAAATGGAAAAGTCTGGCTCCACAGTCATCCTCTCAACCACCATTTTCCTCAACAGAAAAGAGAAGGCAGTGTTAAGTAGTTGAGGGTAAGGTTTTAGTTATATGTATGTGTATATGAGTGTATGTGGGCTGGGTCATAATTTAAGATGTATTTCTCCAAAATTTGAATGTCACTGCCTTAAAGGGGTTTGAATGACGTAATAGGACCAGTTTGCATTTTAGAAAAAACTATGAAACAGGTCAAGATTTCAGGACCAGAACTCAAGAATGTAAACTCTCTTTTGTGGATGAGTTTAAAGGCTTCATTCTTTGGCAGGGTGTGATGGTAGGATATCTACATTGGGTAGGTGGTGGTTGTGCAAGTCCAGGGGGACCTGTTGTAATCTAAGTGCATAGTGCTCTAGGACATTGTGCAGTGTACAACCTGTACAGCTGTCCTTGGTGGCTCTAGGATTGCCTTAGAGATATTCACTGAGCAAGAAGTAGGAAGATAGGAAGGAAATAGACATACCAGTCCCTCTTCTTAAGCACATTCTTCAAAATGGTACCTTTTCAACAGATCCTTAAAGGTAATATGCTGAGGGGCGCCCGGGTAGCTCAGTGGGTTAAGCCTCTGCCTTCAGCTCAGGTCATGATCTCAGGGTCCTGGGATGGAGCCCAGCATTGAGCTCTCTGCTCAGCAGGGAGCCTGCTTCCCTTCCTCTCTCTGCCTGCCTCTCTGCCTACTTGTGATCTCTGTCTGTGAAATCAATCAACCAATCAATCAAATCATGGGGAAAAAAAGGTAACACGCTGATATTCTGGGTATAAAGTTTATAATGAACATCAATAAAGGCAGCACGACTGTGAGACCCAGGTATTAGAACGTAGGCTCCTCCAGAAGGTTAGCTCCCCACCAGAATGTAACTCCACAAAGACACAGACTTTGTCTATGATACTGCTGGTCCTCAATCCCAAGAGTAAATACTCAGCAAGTGCTTCCTGACTATTTGTTGAAGGAATATTGAAGGAAATATAGTAAGGAATATGAATGAGACTAAGTCACATGGTTGTCATTTTCAATGTTCGCGCTTGCTGCCCCCCATCCCTGCTGTCTGCCCCCACTACCCATTGAGCACCACCCCCCTCCCCACAGGCTGCTGGGCACACATCTCTTCCGTGTCCCTTCCACCTCTGAGACTCTACAATTCCACATCTGCCTCTCCTGATCATTATGCGGCCAGAGGAAAAGGAAGCTGGTGGCAAGTCGTGTGGCCTCTACTGACTCACATCCTCTGACAATGAGCCAAACAGTATTAACGACTCTAAGTCAGCTTCAGAGGTGCATGTGACATTTGTGGCTGCCCTGAGCCCCAGTCCACAGGAAAGGATTATAGCAGTGTGCACGAAACCTTGTCTGTAAGAATACAGTGCTACCTCAGAGTGACTGACAGAATTAAATGTGGTCTAGACTGATGGTGAGTCCAAGGGGGGAATTACGGCCCAGTATACAAATATGTAAATTTTTTTCTCATTCAAACCTTTCCTATGCTATCACTGATATTTGTTTTCTCTAGCTGTCAGGATTAATTCAGCCTTCTGCAATAGGAAGTTGACTCAATCGGGGTAGCCCCTTGCCTGCCCAGGCTCTGAGTGCTCGGATCTCTCTGTTTCTCCATGTGCTCCCTGATGGGAGTCTGTGGCTCACAGGCACATCATAATGCCCCAGCTATCACCTGAGCTGTGCTTTGAGGGAGATCGTTCCATGATCTGAATGCAGGGGCCCATTAAAGGTGACCAACTCTCCCAGTTTCCCTGAAACTCTCCAAGTTTTAGCATCAAAATCCCCATACATAAGAAACCTCTTGGTCTGGGGCACACTGGGACGGTCAGTCACTAGAGCATGTCACACTCAGAAGGGAAAGGAGCTTGTGCCTTCTTGCTGGCACAACCGAACTGGCTCAAGCCAACTGTTGAAGGGCCTGCTGAGATGAGGACTGCCTTCCCTCTCTGGCAAGACCACATTTTACTAATGAAATAGAAATGCAAGATACCCAGAGATAGAGAGTAGCCATGATGATTTTGCTCCCCACCCTTCCCCACTGCCCCTAAGTAGGTGGTAAGGAAAATTCAGAGTACCTACATTCAAATTCTGACCCAGGCACTTATAATTACAAGTTCCTCAACCTCTGTGCCTCAGTATCCTCATCTGTGAGAAGGGGGTAATCAAAGTATTGGTCTCATGGGGTTGCCCTAAGGACTAGGAGAGGAAATACATATAACAGTCTTTCAACTGGAATTAGTTGGAGTAGGTACTCCAGAAATGTGAGCAATCATTAGATCTCTACAGAAACAGGGTTCTTCCATTTTCTGGGGCTGGCACTGCTTCCTAAGCAATGGGGAGAGATAATCCTGCAACTGTCTACAGATGAACACAGCTAGGAAACAGTTCCAGTGGGAAAGTGTGCCCTGTCCTCCCTCCCCCTTTTTATCCTTTTATGTTAAATGTAACACAAATACAGAAAATCGCATAAAACAAATGTGTAGCTTTTACAAATTATGATGTGAAAACTCATAATAAGCACTTTCACTGGAAGGGAGAATGTTGCCAGCCATCCAGGAGTCCTCCACTGCTCTGTCCAAAAAAAAAAAAAAAAAAAAAGAAAGAAAGAAAAAGAAAAAGTGGCATTGGGTTGCTAGCCAATCACAATTCTTACCTCAAAACAGAAGGGCTGGGTCTTTTTTTTTTTTTGGAGGAAACAAAAAAAAAGGAGCATGATTTCTAAAGGAAAAGGTTTAAGTAGGAATTTGCAAATGTTACCTTCCTTTTTGTGACTATGCATGCTATCTCCTGGAAGGGGCGCATAGATCTCAGTGTATGTTGCTTAAAGAAAACAGACAACCGTCACAGTCCATTAAAATCCCATCTGCTTCCCATAAACTGGAAAAGTCATTACTGGCTGAGTCAGGGGGTCTCAGCTCATGTCGAGGAAGTGATCACCTACCAGTTCCTTCCTTACAACCTTGCAGCTCTGCAAAGGGCAGAGCCACCCCCTTATTTTTCTACCAGGTCAGTGCTTTTTACACCAAACCATGCTTCTCCCCAAACAGTTGTTAGTATAAAACATTCCTAATACTATTTTCATTGGTGCTGAAAAGAATACAAGGCCCAGATGTGTGATTACAGTATTAATTGCTAGATTTAGAAAGGGAGAGGCTGGGTGGATATGGAAAAGGTCACTGGGACTTAGGACTTGATTCAGACAGGGAGGGAACACGCTTCTCTGGGGAATGGGGTGTAGAAGGGAAACGTGGCTTAATGGAGGAAACTATTCATTGATGGGGCAAGCAGTTAGAAATTAAGACCAGGAAGCACAATTTGAAATACAGTTTGCTGTATCTGTTAGGATTAGTTTCATCTTCAAAGAGCAGAAAACCCAAATAAGAGTAGTTTAAATACAATAGGGGCTAATTTATTTATGCAGTCAGAGTAGGTGTGTTGATTCCATCCCATGATGAGTAGGAGCTTCTGCCTTCCTGCCTCATTATACTAAGCAAGTGATGTCCATCCCTGGGAAACTTATGGTCCAAAATGGCTGTTGTAACTCCACTTAACACCTGCAAGTTTTAGGCAAGAGGAAGCCTCAAGAGTAGAACAGAGTATGTCTTGCAACAGTGTAGCCTTTTAAGCAACTGTTCCAGAAGCTACACCATACAACTTTTCTTCTCTCTCATTGAACATACCAGGCTGAAAGGGAGCTGGGGGAGGTAGTTTTGGCCTTCTAGACTAAAACAGATTCTTCAGAAAAGGGAGACGGGGAGAATGAATAGGAGGGTGGAGGGGGAGAATGAATAGGAGGGTGGAGCAAAGAACAACCTTATCTACAATGCAGAGGCAGTAAAACTTTATGGTTAAACATGGAGCCTTGAGTTTACCTGGGTTAACATCCGGGCTCTATAACCTACAGGCTGTATGATCAACGGATCAAGAAGACACCCAACATTTCTAAGACACAGTTTCCTCATCTGTGAAATGAAGAAAGTAATCAAGCCTCTCCCAGAGGATTTTTTTGAGCGTGAGGTAAAAACTGTGATGGAGAATGAAAGCTCAGCGCAGTGTTTGACACATAAAAGGGCCCCAAGTTGCAGATATTATTATGACTCTGATTTAAGAGACCAGGAAAGCAAAATTTCAACAACCTCTATGTTTATGTACGATCAAAATTAAACTCCACGCAAATACATGTGCCATCCAAAGAGCATGACTGAGGGTTCCAAGCCTGTGTTGATGTCTCCTTTTGAGTTCAGTCCCCATAGGAGTAAATGTTGTGAGGTATCCCTGAATTCCCATGTGAAGGGGGTTGGACCAGTGTGAGGGACTCCTCATGACCTGAGGTGATGTGGGCTTTCCCTCATCCCACTGCTGCCAGCCTGGTAGAGACAGAAGGGCAGATGCTGCACTGACCACACTCAAATGGGCCAGACAGCCATGGGAAGTTCTATAGACGTTCTGCCTTCACACCTGATCTGTACTCACTCCAGAAATAAATCCCTCCCATTCTTTTCTCCATCTCTGGGCTTCAGGCCATTCTGCTTAAATCTTCAGCCTCCTTCATCTCTCTGGAAAACACTTTGTTTCTATCTTTTGCTGGTCCTCGTTTCACCTAGTTTCATTTTCCAAAACTGTATCTTAAGGATATTAGTCTCAAGCTATCATAACTATTCCATTACCAAATTCACGTGAGAAACATATACTCTAGCCCTCCTTTGGGAGGTCACAATGCACATAACATAAAACCTCTGAAAAGTCTTGCAAAAAACTAAATTAATGTTCTTTAACTCAACATTTCCCACTTACTGACTAAAACACCTTGACTTAGAGGTCAGCTTTAGGAGCTTGTATCCTACACATCTCAAATTTCCTAAAATTCCTAGCCAAACATGTGTTTTCCTGATATAGTTTTCTTATTCCTGAGGGGAATCTCCTACACAGTCTCCGTTTTCAGCCAAGGAGATATCTTGGGCTTGAAGCCCATTTATAGATCTGAGATGATCACCACTTTCTTGAAACCAAGACATGAGGCATCCCTTCCTGGTGCTACTTATAAACTCTCCCTACCTTCTTATGTTCTTGAGATGAGGAATGAGATCATGTCTGTGAAAAGAGCTTTATAAACCATTAAATGCTATATAAATGTTAGTTGTTACTATCCTGATGACTCACTCCGGTGCTGTGATCCCCCTCTCCCTGGGAAGTGAACTTTTCAGAATTATAGTCTCATAATAGAAAAATAACTGAAACCTACACATACAACAATAGCCATTTCTGTTAAGAGGGCCCACTCTGTTCGTGCAATAAGAAGGTGAGCGTAAAGTACACAACCCGTGCTCTACAGAACGGAGGAAGAAGTGTGGACAGCATCCCCTCCAATCCTCAGGCTATCCCCAAGCAGAAACCTGGAAACCACCCCTCACACATGTGCAGACACTCAGGGCTGCCTCTTGACTGTCTGGCCAAAACCTCTGGGGTCAGATTCTCTGCAGTGGCAACCCCTCTTGTCAGACTTCACGGTGACAGCCTGCTCAGGATCCCTTTCAAACCAGGCCAGGAAATGCTAGCCAAGTCCTGATTTGTCTAAGCCCCTAAACAATGGCCCCTTCCTTGTTTGTTTGGAGAGATCTGAGCTGGCGGCTCCTCCTTTCCTCAATTCCACAGCACTTTTCAGGGGCACACCCAGCCAGACAGCTCAGCCAGGGTTGGCAGTGGCTCAAGGGCAAGGTTTAAGTTCATTTTGCTGACTTCTTTCCCATCTCCACTCGAGAGAAAACAGAAAAGAAAGACAGGCCTCTCTAGCCCCAGTCAAACAGCCACAGCTAAAAATATTTGGCTCAGCCAGACACAAAAGGACAAAAATTATATGATTCCATGACCCAGAATAGGCAAATTATCATAGAGATGGAAAGTAGGATTGAGGTGACCAGGGGCTACAGGCAGAAATGGGGAGTTGCTACTTAACGGGATGGAATTTTTTGTTGGCCATGACAAAAAAGCTCTGGAAATAAAACGTGGTGATGGTTGTAGAGTATTGTGCATGTATGTCCTGCACCGTATACTCAACATGGTTAAAAAAGACAAATCTTGCGTTATGCATAATTTACCACAATAAAACAAACCACAATGGCACCAATAAAATATGTGGTATCGGTTCCCCTAACATGGTGTCCGTCCCCAGGGACACCCACGTGTGGTTGTGTGGCACAGATGCAGTCAGTGGAGGAAGGACAAGATGGACTGGATATTCGGTTCCGACCACTGCGCGACCCACCCCTCCTCCCCCCACCGCCCCAAAGAACCCAGCCACACTGCAGCACCGAGAGAGGGCCTGTATGTTTGGGACATAGGCAAGAAGTCTCCTTTGGTCTCTTTCAAGCATCTTCCTTAAGTCTTAAGACAGCCTGAAAAGTTCTGTTCTTTTGACAGAGGCTAGAAAGTATTGGAAAGTCTCCTTGGTTGTGCGGGCCTCCCTCAGGCCGAGAGCACTGTAAGGGGAGGGATCACAGAAAGCCAATTTTGAGGTGGTAGAAGCGGAATGGGGTCTATTCAACAAAGAGAGGTGTTCTGAGTTTTTTTGCTCCATGTGAAAAAATGAGAAAGGAAAAAGACACAACAGGTTGGCGGCCGGAAGTGAGGCTGAATTTAAGACAGTGGCCTCTAGGTGGCGCACACACCGTAATAAAGACCCAGAGAAGAGCTTTTATTTGCAAATGAAGCTTCAAGGCTCAGAGCTGAAGTGGAGGAGATTGTGTAAACAAGCTATCCCACCCCAGCTCAAAAATAACTCCTAAATCGAATCCCTCGGGTCCAATTTAAAGATGGTAGAGCTTTGATCATCTTGAAGACAATAAGAAGAAAGGGATGGAATCTACTAGAGGCCCATGGAGCCGTCAACTCTGGCTTTTCCTAGAGGAGAGCGAAAGAGAGAGAGGTAATGTGCACCCATGGAAACGTTCAGCTCTGAGGAAAAACGGCCTCATTCACCGGGGCTATTGTTATTCCCAAGAGAGTGTCAGTGGTAGTGTTTCCTGAACACGATGGTAGAAGGGGTGATTCTCTCACCTGTCAAGCGACAATGTATTCGGTCTGCTCAGTTCCTCTAGTGGGTTTTCCCCCCTCCCCTTTTCAAGCCTGCTTGCTCTCAGCAGGTGCCCAAATGTGCAGGAGACCAGGACAAGAGACGCAGAAGGAAGGGCCGGAGCCAGGAAGATGAGGACGGGCGGCTCCTTCACCCTTCCAGGGCCATTCTTATTTACACAAACAATTAACAGGCACACATGCAAACCCAGGC
The DNA here is from genome assembly GCF_902655055.1 of Lutra lutra. Lineage (NCBI taxonomy): Eukaryota > Metazoa > Chordata > Mammalia > Carnivora > Mustelidae > Lutra > Lutra lutra. The sequence goes on along the minus strand of NC_062280.1, from coordinate 56,777,402 downwards.
AGGGACAGACTTGATAATGAGCTGGATAATGAAGCAATCCATTGCTGCAGAGAACGGAGCGAGCAGCACTTCACTCTCAGTGCCCGGATTAATTCCATTTTTCTCCATTATACTGCACAGCAGTGAGGGGTCAGTTATGTCACCTTTGCTGAACGGGTCTATTCATGATTCTCTGCAAACGGGGATCACTCAGGCACTCGGTCAGCCTCATTTACAAAGGGCCTGCCAAGGGCCCCACGCTTAACTCCAGGCTGTGGCAATATGAGGAGGAAGCAGAAACTTCTGTCTCGGCCTCTATGAAGCTACAGTGTAGAGCTGTGTTATCTATTATGATAGCCACCAGCCACATGTGGCTGTTTAAGTTAAAATTAGAAGAACTAAAATGGAAAATTCAATTCTTAAGTGGTACTAGCCACATTTTAAGTGCTCAATAGTCACTTCTGACCAGACCAGTGGCTACTGTATTGGACAGCACACACACACAAACCACATTTCTATCATTGCAGAAACAATCCCCTGGATAGTACTGTGGCATCTGGGTCACCTAGAGGAACAGCATGAGGCCACTTACAAAGGTGGTAATTCACTAAAAGCAAATTAATGGGAGGACATGAAGGCTCAGACGTGTTGCATCTCCCAGCCTCTGGGTGGTCTTCCGATTCCTATTCCAGGTTATGGGAGCATCCCAAGGGTACCTCCATCTGAGATGTGGGGTCTCAGAAAGGTTGCCTTCCATTTTTCTTTCACGTCTTCTTCCTCAATAAATGCCCGTTGGGGCATGTGTTCGCTCCCGAGGGCTAGTCCCCATGGATTCACAATTAAAGTCAGAGGGTTTTCTGGTCTACGGCTTTGTCTAGTCTAGGAGTTCTGTCTAGAACTTTGGGAGTTCTGTCCTCAAGTTATGGATTCCTATTTCCATCTCAAGTGCTTCTTCCTCTGGTTCCCAAGAAGTTCCTATTCTCCTGCTTCCACTCTGCGGCATCCCATGGACCAATCTGCTCTCTTACCAACTGCCCCGAAATCACCCAAGGGAGCAGCTGTGCCCCCATCTGCTCAGTCTCTGCCCCCATTCTGGACAATCTGAACTCTGGCTCCCTGCTCTCTCTGCTTCTAGCTATCCTCTGCTCCACCCACGAGTCTTTGCTCTTTTGTTCCAGCAAAACCATTCAGCGTCTCCCACTCACCCACGGGATACGGCAGGAGTAAGGACTCCTAACAATGCATCCAGCTAATTTCCCTTACTAAGGTCTGCAGGGGAGGGATCTCATGGGCAGATACACAGGAAGAGAAGGTAGGTGGCTTATGAATTACACACAGACAATGCCAGCTACAGCTATAGGAGGCAGGCTTTGTTTGGTTTCTCCTCTGTGGTTCTGATGCCTGACTGAGGGGAGAGGATGGAGGGAACCATAGATCCTCTAGGATCACAACAGCCACCTTGGATAGGGTCTAAATCTGGTGGGCCAAGGCATGCTCTTTGGAGTGTGGTTCTGATTTTACTTTGCTGATATTGGAACTTGTGTTTGGGGAAAGCAGAAGCTGGGGTTCCCCTACCCTTTAGGTGTCCATGGCTGATGTCCTGTTCTCCTTCTTTGCTTCACCAGACACACCTGTCTGGAACACTCTGATGGTGTTTTATGCCATCCAATCACTTATCTGTGAATTAGTTACAAAAACCTTGACCCTAGGTGCTCGGACTACACCAACTCCATCATCTTACTGGGCAGATGGTACCTTTGTCACCAGTCCCTCTGGATAGGAAGGGTCCTTGAATGTTGATGTACAGAATTGCAGACCTACCTGGTACCCATCCTCACACCCAAACAATGGAGAACTCTGAAGTTCAGAACACCTGGGTTCACTTTCCAGCTCCTCCACCCATTTGCCACATGATCTCAGACAAGTTACACGACTTATCTGTGCTTCAGTTATCTGTAAAGTGGGGTGAATTTGGGGTGCCTGGGTAGCTCAGTCATTAAGTGTCTGTCTTCAGCTCAGGTCATGATCCCAGGCTCCTGGGATGGAGCCTGCGTTGGGCTCCCTGCTTCTCCCTGTGGGAAGCCTGCTTCTCCCTCTCCCACTACCCCTGCTTGTGCTCCCTCTCTCACAGTCTCCCTGTCAGATAAATAAATAAAATCTTTAAAAAAAAGGAAAAAGAAAAAAGTGGGATGATTTTAGTACCCACCTAACAAAGTTATAATGAGTATTAATAAATTAATAACATGATGTGTTTAGAATCAGACTTAGAAAGTACTTGCTGTTCTTGTTGATGGTAGACACAGCATTACGGCAACACACGTCCTAGTACAGCTGCAGAGAAAGCTACCACAAACCACCTTCTAGAGTGGCGACAGCCACCGCTTGCTTGGAGACCAACTAAGCCAACAGTGAAATGTGACCTTCGCCACGAATAAATACCTGGCTTGCTTCCTGCTGAACTATGGCCAGGCTATTCCTAAAGACATCCACTTTGCCCCTGTCCCCATCAGGATCAAGAGAAGCATCCCTTTAGGAGAGTTGAGTCCCTCTGGCTTTGGGGTGGCTGCTACTTGCCAGGCTCCTGCTGAGGTCCTGGCCTGGGGCCAGATGCCTGGCTTCCTGGCCAATAAGTTGTACCCGATGGAAAGCAGGCGTTGCCTTCGTTCCCCAGATGGCAAGAACCTGACTGTCTTAGAGACAAATTAGGAAGAATTTGAGTCTAGTGATTCCTGATGTCTAGTGATGTCTCTCCAGTGAAGGAGAGAATAAAGAAGGTGGGAGAAGGGCCAGTTCCTTGCTCCATTTGGCACTGAGCATGGGACATCTGCGGATCTTTACCTAAAACCCGCTCACTGACGGTCCACTGACAGGTGAGACTGTCCTCCCCACGGAGACTGCCTCTCAAGTTTCCCTCTATCTTTTCTTTATGTCTCTGAAATTTAAGGCTTTGGGGTATGGGAGTGTGGAACCATGTGTAATGATCCTGTCCCAGACATCTTGAACCCAAATCTCTGAGGATAGAGCTCAGTCCCCTCCCTGATTCCTGTGCACTTCTCTGCTGGAAAACTAAGGGTTTTTGGGAATCATCGGACCCTGCGGGGTCTGGAGCCAGATGGTCATTTAGTATAAGCTTAGCAGGTTTTGTCCAAAGGCAGACAAAAACTGGTATTTCTCTGTCCTGATTCTAGTTTTCTGAGAACTGCCTCAGTAAGTCAATAGTTGGGTCCAGATGAAAATGATCTTATTTTTACTAGCTGAATTTGGACTCCACACTGCGAAGTTTCCCTCCTTCTGCAGGATCATATGCTGGGATGGGTGCCATCACCTAGGTGAGGGTTCCTTAAATATCTGTGTTGAGGTGTGCCCTGGTCTGAGTGGCAGAGCAGGTTGCATGGGAAGGAACACACTGGCCTCAATGGGAGGGAAAGTGGGAGCCATAGTAGCTCATTAACCCAGGCTGCAGAGAGGTTCCTGGTAGGCCATGAACAGGCTGCCATGGATGAATGGAAACGTCTTCCATGGATCCTATCCCTCACTAAGAGGCTGGGGGCTTGGTGGGGGAGCTCAGGCACCATCTCAAGCACACACCTCACTGGACACTGTTTGGCAGCCTTTGGCATACATGAGAGCACACGGCTGAGAGATTTCCCTTCAGGCTCCTTCCTAAGGACAGCCATTCTGGCAGTCAGCAGGCAGCTTCTGGACAGACCCCAGGCCTGGGAGGTAGATGGGCTTGGGATTCACATAGTGTGAGCCCAGCTCTGAGAAATGAAGCTCTTCCTGGGGCAGGGCCAGCCAGGCACCGAAGACTGTGAGAACAGCCCAGCAAAGCCCACCTCAGTGGATTTCATGGGAGAGGAGCCTGCAGGGGCTGAGGGCCAGGCATTTGCCTGTCTTTAACATAAAGAGTTTTGTAATCTCATATGCTGTTGGTGGGGCTGATAATGAGGATTAAACATCTGTGAGGTGCTGTGTTACTTCACCAGACAAATCACGGAGGCCTGTGCTGTTAATCCCGTACCCTGTCAGCAGATAAGGGTGGGCACTCATTGGTTTCTAAGGCTGGAGAACCGCTGTTGCCATTGTTTGACTTCTCTCCTCTAGACTTGCTGCAGAAAAGCTTTGTAATAGTTATTTGCAAAAGCAGGTGGAGCACTTTGAAGAAAAGCCCTGTATAAACAGAATGAGCCAACAGCAGGATGTTCCACTTTGAGGCTAATCCCCCCCATCCCTGTTTAGGCTCTGTCATGTCAGTAGGGCTGTGCCTTCCATCGAGAAGGGCCCTCTGAGGCAAAGGGGAGAACACCCAATGTGGCATCCTGGTCAGAAGATCTGAAGCTAAGCCCTAATCTGACTGTGTGACTCAAGCTTTTTCCTGATTCTGTCATCTGGGAAATGTGGGGAAACAGAACTACTTTGGTATTGTGTGAGGATTAACTACGCACTGCACCAGAAATGTATTGGCTGATGGCTGGAAAGTCCTTAGAAAGTCTTGGTTTCAGGCAGCAGCCTTCAGAGCTCTAAGGCTACCACCAGGTTTGCCTCTTGGTCTTTCTTCCCCTGGGTAGACCCTGTCCCTGGATACATCTGGCAGCTCTGGCCGTAGCCTCTCACCATGGCAACACCTAGGGCAGCAGAGAAAAACGTGCGCCTCCGGCTTGGCATCCTGGCACCCACTTGGAGATTCAGTCTGCCCAGACCAGGTTAAGTCACCTGCCCATCCCTGAACCAACCACTGTGGCCAGGACACTGAGTGCATGGACCAGCTTCACTGGCTTTCTCACCTGTTCACCAAGTGTTGACTGAACAACTACTATGTGCCAGCACTATTGTATATTCTGGGGACTTAGTAGGGATGAGACAGATCAGACCCCTACCTTGTTGGGACTTTCTTTCCAGTAAGAGGGAGAAAAAACAAATACATTGTATAAAAGGACACAAAATTAGGAAATGATGAGAGCTATTAAAAAACAAACAAACAAATAAACCAACAAACCAAAGCAGATTAAGAGGGTAGAGCGTGATGTGGGTCAGGGTGGAGTGCTGCTTTAGATAAGATGGTCAGGGAATGCCTCTGTTAGGCGGTGGCATTTGAACAGAGATCTGAATGAAATGAGAATAGAGACTGTGTGAGGAAGATCTGGGTACAGAACATGCTGGGCAGAGGGAGGAGGTGCAAAGGCTCTGAGGCAGATTAAGCCAGGCTTATTAAGGAAGAGCCACAACGGCTGGTGCGGCCAGAGCGGCATGGAGAGCAAGCGCAGTGGGAGAGGAGGGGAGAAGGCGCAGAGCCATATACTGGGCTCTGCAGGCTGAGGCAAGGAGACAGAACTTTATTCTGACCATGATGGGGAGTCTGGATTCTTTCCAGAAGGGAAGAGACACAACATGAGTTATGTTGGAAAAATATGTCCACATACAAATGGCCAACAGGTATATGAAAAGGTGCTTGACATTACTGAGCATCACAGAAATGCAAATGAAATCCACACCTGTCGGAATGACTATCATCAAAAAGAGATAATGTTGTTGGCAAAGAAGTAGAGAAAAGGGAACCCTTGTGCATGGTCAGCGGGAATGTAAATTGTTGCAGCTATAATGGAAAACAATTTGGAGGTTCTTCAGAAAGTTAAAAATTGAACTACCATATGATCCAGCAATTCCACTTCTGGGTATGTAAGTAAAATCAGTATCTTGAAGGGATTCATGAACCCTCCCCATATTCATTGCAGTATTATTCATGATAGCCAAGGCATGGACACTATCTGAAGGTCTGTCAATGGATGAATGAATAAAAAAACATGGTATGTATACAACTGAATATTATTCAACTATGAGAAAGAAGGAAATGCTGCCATTTGCAGTAACATGGATGGAGCTTGAAGGCATTATGCTGAGTGAGATAAGTCAGACAAAGAAAGGTATACTGCATGAACTCACAGGTGAAATTTTTAAAAATCTGAACTTGTAAAAAATGGATTAGAATGGTGATTACCAGGGACTGGGGGATAGGGGAATTAGAGAGATGTTTTCTAAGGGTCCAAATATACAACTAGTAGGTAAATAAGTTCTGGAGATCTAATGTACAACCTAGTGATTATGGTCAATGAGACTGTTATTAAAAGTTACTAAGAGACTAGCTCGGAACCCCAATCAGCACAAAAAAGAAATAATAAATGTGTGACAGGACGAGGGTGTTCACTAATGCCACTGCAGTCATGATCCCAGTATGTAAATGTATCAAACCAACGTGTTGTAATTCTTTCACAACTCTAAAAAGACACATATAAAACAGGTCATAACAAAAAGAGGACTTTGCTGCTGTGTGGAAAGGGCTGGGGGAAGCAGGGACAGACAACAGTGGCTGGGACCCAAGAGAAGCAGCTAGACTTGAGTATTTTACGTTATGGGTTCCATCCCTGGAAGCAGAACCTTGTGACCTTCCCACATGGAAATTAGGGGCTGTCACCAGAAGTGGTGAGATTAGATGCTGGTGGATGAGAAGCATGAGCTCTCCATGCTTTGACCATTTGTAGTTTCATGCAGTTTTGCCTTTTGGAGGTATATTCTCACTCACTATCATTAGCTTTTTTGGGTTGGGGACTGTATCTCCAGTCTTGTTTCCTTCCTCCGAGGCCTAGAATCACTGTGAAGGGTTTTAGAAAGGTGGTCCAGCCCCAATCTCTTTATGGATGAGAATCTTGGCGATGGTGCAAAGTCCCTCTGTTGATTAGAGCTGGACCCAGGATGCGGCTCTCCTTACCCCCTGCGCTGGCTTCATTCACAAACACAGGCTCAGTTTGAAAGGCGCTGCCAAGGACGGTGGGGATGATAGAAGGGGGTTTAACGCTCTTGCAGGCTCCATCAGCATCTCCCAAATAACCAGTGTGCTCAATGAACAGGGCCCCCCTTGACCACAATGCCACCTAAGGCCCCTCGTATAGAAATCCTCGAGACACCCCCGGGCTCTGTCAGTAGCTTTTCATCAGCAACTCCAATGAGAGTCAAGAGTCCAGGCCATAAAAGGCAGGCACACAGATGGGAAACACCAGGGTAGTGACTTATTTATATTATTATTTTTTTTTGTAGCGGAAACTTCATCTGAGGCATAGGATTTCCATTCCTGCTGGGAGAGCTGCCAGTGGACAGTTCATTGCTCCCAAGCCAGAAGGATACATGTTAGCTTTTGAGCAGAGCTGTAGTTCTACAGTCTATAAAGCAAGATGCATGGACAGCTTTGCAGGATGGAACAGCCGGAGAGGGACTGTCAGAAGTCCTCCTGCAGATGCTCAGCACTGGCCAGGCTCCTCTGGGAGGGGGAGCTGAGGACACTTAGCTTTTGCACTCGGGACCCAGCACAGCGCATGGTGCTCAGGAGGAGTTGCTACATGCTTGGTGAGAGCAGGACCAGAGTGGCTTCCCCAAGATACGCACCGCCCTCTGGCCTGCCTCCAGGGTGACTGGGAGGCTGGGTGTCATGAGAGTGGAGATGGACTGAATAATCTGTGGTTCTCCCCAGGGTCATTGCAGCCAGGGTCTCTCTCTTACTCTTTCTCTCCCCACCACCTGTCCCCTGGCTTTAATTCTCTTCTAAAAAAAAATAATCCAGCTTCTTGTTAATCAGTAACCACTGTGGTCAGGAGAAGCCATCGCAGAGGTCCGGAGGCATGGTTAGTGGGTTTAATCATGGAAATGGCCGGGCTGTGCTCTCCGAGAAGGGCAGGGAAGTGATGCTATGGGTGGCTGTCTTTCCTCACCCTCCTTGCAGTGGGGAGGCAGCTGGCAGTGCAGGGCTGCTGTCTCTCGGTGTCTGTGTGGTGCTGAGGGTGCAGGCAGGATGCATAAATAGCGGCGATGAGCTCCCTGAGGGTGCGGGAAGTCTTGATGGAAGAAATGGGCAAGAAGTGCACAGCCTCTCTGGTGGGAAGCAGAGAAGTGGAGACAGGAGCCCAGGGATACACGAGGCAGGGAGGCCTGACCTCAGGACAGGCTGCGGACTTTGAGCACTGATCAAAGATTCTTAGGGGCCATCAGATGCCCGCCAGCCAAACAAAGAGGGATGTTGCACTGGAGCAGGGGTGCAGCAGGGGAGAGGGGTGAGGAGAGGCTGGCATTATGTGATTTGGCCCAATATCCCCAACTCCTTAATTCTGACTTTAACAAAGAAGGGGTGAGGCAACACACACACACACACACTCTCTCTCTCTCTCTCTGCTCCTGATCTTAGGCAAGAGGGTGCAGGGGCTGCCCCGTGCTTGGGTGAAGGCAGCTGGTTCCAGAATAATGCTCTCCATGGGTGCTGGCACCTGGGAGAGCGCCCCCATCAACAAGGAGAGGGAGTCGCTGAAAGTGCCCAGGAGGCTTCAGCCTCCAAAGATGTCCACCAGGAAGGGGTGCAATCCTGCTCTGATCTTTTTCTGTCATTCTGCCCAATAGCCCAGCTCCCCAAGGCGCTCAGCCCCCTCCCCAGGCCCCTACCCAGCAAGCAACAACCTGGCTCCTTGGCCTTCTCCTCTCAGCCCTTAGCCTAGTACTCTGTAGAGCCTCTGTGGATGGTGAGGACATCCTCCCGGATGGCTTCTATGTGTGTAGGAACACGCACGTTTCCATCTCTAACATTTCCTCACTTCTTCTCGAGGTGGCAAACACAGCTAGTGGAGGGACTAGCTCCTGTTTCCTTACTTTTCCTCTCCTGTTCCCTGTGGCCAGGGAAAACTCTGAAGCAACACACCTCTTGCTCTTTGAGCCCATGTGTCCTAGAAGAGGCTGCCATCTGTCCTTCTTACAAAATGCACACACATGCAGACAACAGACATATTTTTCTAGCTATGCTGATTTCAGCTTCCCCTTTACTCAAAATTTCAGCTCTCAGGATGTATGTGTGTGTATACATGTGTGTGAGCATATGTGTGTGGGGGTGTGCACGTGTATGTGTGCCCTTGTACATACACATGTTGGCCAACTTCTGCCCACCTTAAAAACAAATCATCTCAGGGGCGCCTGGGTGGCTCAGTGGGTTAAAGCCTCTGCCTTTGGCTCAGGTCATGATTCCAGGGTCCTGGGATTGAGCCCCGCATGGGGCTATCTGCTCAGCAAAAAGTCTGCTTCCCCTTCTCTCTCTGCCTGCTTCTCTGCCTGCTTGTGATCTCCATCTGTCAAATAAATAAATGAAATCTTAAAACAACAACCACCACCACCCCCCAAAAAACAACAAATCATCTCTAATATCTCTCTTGCATCACAGAAACCCAGCAAGCATCAAAGTAAAGCCATCTTAAAAGGTGGTAAATTTACCAAAGACTTCCCTCCCCCCACCAACCCACAACTCCGGGAAGCACACTGAAATGTCTGGAGGAAATGGCACCCAGACCCGGAGCACAAAGGCACAAAAAGCATCTCTCCTGCAGGAAAGCAGTTGCTATTATTTTGGTCCCACGTGAGCAACATAAAAATACCAGTTGTCTTTCTCTGGCAGCCTCTCATATCAGAGGTACCTCTGTGGTCCTCCTCTCACAGATCAATTTAATTATAGGCACGAATGCCCACCGAGTACAGGGTACAAACTGGGAGCCTTGGATTTCAATAAAGTCCAAACTGCTTTGAAATCCAAATACAGCCAGCCCTCAATTATCCACACTGAGGAAAGGGAGCGTGGATAATCCTGAACAGCAGATGATTAAAAAATCATTTCTTTTGGCTTTTGGGAGGTACCATATGCTATTTGCAACAGAGCAGCAAAATTTCCTCTCTGGTTATGTTTTGCGGAGATTAATATTGCAATGAGCTTGCATTTCTCCTCATGCACCAGCTGACAGCAGTGGGAGTAAGGCAGAGGAGTCTGCAGGAACAAGCTGAGTGGCAGGGGAAGCCAGCATGAAGGGAAGGGGGAACATGGCCTAAAGCACTGGTTTAAAAAAAAAAAAAAAAAAAATCCAGGCTCTGGGTGTCTTCTCTCTTAACTTGAAAAGAGAGTAGAATGGAAGAGAAGGAGAAAGAAGAAAAAGAAGAGTAAACAAAATTTCAAACTCTAATTGGAAAGACCAGCTTTAAGAGAGCAAGTTCTCCTGGGGCATGGCCTTCTGTCAAGCTCTTTGAACATATAGGATTCTGTGACATGATCCGTCTCCTTAGAACACACAGCCTGCTCTTTGTGGAGCGTGACTAGTGCCCTCCTGCCTCATTTTTACTTATGTTGAACCACCTGCCTACAATGCCCTCTTCTCCTGTCCTATCCAAAGTTCATCCGTCTTTCAAGATCCGGCACATTTCCTGCCTTTCCAGAAAGTTATTTTATCCTTATATCCACTGGAAGCAATCTCCTTCCTCCTCTTCCACTCCCTTCCCAAATGCCTGGAGCCAGTGTTTTCTCTGCTAACCTATTTGGACTGTAGGCTCTGGGAGCACAGGGAGAGATACTATGCCAGATGACTCCGTGTTCCTCATTCTGGTACATGGGAGGTGCCCCTTACCTAGAAACTGAGAGACTAAGTCCTGCAGCAAGGTGTGAAGACACTAAACCAATGGTTCTCAAGCTTGAGTGGTGGTAGGTTCTCGTGGGGGACTTGATGACAGGGTTTCCCCCAGATCAGCCTCCCAGAGATGCTGCTTCAGTAGGTTGGGGGGACCCAGAGTTAGGCATTTTTCAACAAGTACTCAGGAGACAGAGCCCTGAGAAGTTAGCTGTAAGCACACATAACACCGAGGCTCACACACTGAACTTCCCTCCTGGCATTCCACTTACATCGGTGAAGCCAAATGTTAAGAAGAGAGACACTGAGAACCACACTGAGGTTATTACTGTTCTCCATCATACTTCCTAAGGCTGAGGTCAGCATTTGCTTAAGTAAGACAAAAAACAAACCAAAAAAAACCCCTGCAAAAATGGCGGTAAAAACAGTACAGAGATTTGCAACAGATTCTCCATATTTCCTTGAGCTGAAGCTGCATGTTTTTGCACTTTTTAGCATCTCTGATGTTGGGGTGCCCCTTACTATCCCCATTTGGGGCACAGCCCTGACTACGTGTGCTAACTTATTCCTAGCTCCTCACTCTGCCATCATCTACACCAATGAATGATGTGTGTTCCTGGGGCTACACATGTTGAATTTCACTGCCATTTAAATATGTTTTTAAAAGATTTTGCTAGGGGCACCTGGGTGGCTCGGTGGGTTAAGCCTCTGCCTGCGGCTCAGCTCATGATCTCAGGGTCCTGGGATCGAGCCCCACATCGGACTCTCTGCTCAGCGGGGAACCTGCTTCCCCCTCTCTCTCTGCCTGCGTCTCTGCCTGCTTGTGATCTCTGTTAAATAAATAAATAAATCTTTAAAAAAAAAAAAGGATTGTGCTATAATTTGGTGTTAAATGAAAAATTGTGTATACAGAAGGACATGAAAACTGCACAGCAAGGACTAAATTTGATATTAGTGAAACAAACATCTACTAGAAGAATAATGATACCTCTAAACTTTCTTGCAAAGCAGAGACTGAACCAATCGCGTGGTAGCATTGCTATTTGAACTGCAGTACTGTCTGTATGGGAGCATATGACAACTAGAGCAATGCAGGCTCTAGCCCACACCTCTTTTATATCTGCTTTAAAACAGCATCCTCAGGTGATTTGTATGTACATGAAAGTTTGAGAAGTATAGCTTTATAGGACTCAAGAAAGGAATATATCCGCCAGTAGATAAAGCTGAGTTATGTTTAGTAACCAAGATAAGTACAGAAGGATTGTCTATCACACGCTAGGCAAAAAAGCCTACAAAAAGAGATGACAGTGTCTTAGAGAAAAGAATATAGGTAATAAGGAAACATATCAGCAGTTCACTTGCAAGCCTGGAGGACATGATTGTAGGAAAAACTATGGCCATGGGTGACTTAAAAGTGATTGGGAAAAATTCAACTGAATGTGAACAAATTTTGCGGAACAACTTAACCAATTTATTTCACTGTCTCCCTTTTTAGATATGTATGAGAGTGATTTGTGGTAACAACAGATGTTTAAATTAATCCAAAAGAGCTCTTTCAATGAGAGAAAAAAATTATGAGGAAAGAAAGCATCGTGTCATAATTTAATTAGGAACATTCTTTGTTCTTAATGATACAGAAAGTGACAGGGAATCTTACATCCAAAGCATTTCAGATTTAAAGAAATGCAAGTAAAAGTCCCACACACTTCACCATCTTGCCTTTTCTTCTTAATTTAAACTTCAGTAATCATTGTTTCAACTCTGATAATTCCTAACATCAAGTTATTTTACATAAAAATGAAATTTTGAGATTTACTCTGCTTTTTCTATTTTTACTTTTTTTTAAGGTCCACCAACTCTGTGCCATTAATCTCTTACTAAGAAAAAAATATTTTGTCTCCTCTAGCCACCATATTTTAGAGCCTAGAGTTAGAGAAGAATGAAGAAAACATCTCATGACAGATGAAAATGAGGTGGAAAGATGTTGGTCCAGGCTGACCCTAATAGCTATTGTACCCCCTTTTCCTCTTTCAAACAATGGCAATCACAAAACATGTGAAAAGCCTATTAGCTGTTTTCATAATGTTCTTATTTAACCCGGAGAAATCTATTGAACAGCTACCATTATCCCCTCCTTTGCCAGTGAAGAGAATGAGGTCAGAGGCACGAAAGAACTCACCAGAGAAGACAAGGACCAGCATCGGGGGGGTACTGGGACTAGAAGGACAGCATCACAGCAGTGCCTCTGAGCCCAAGGCTTGGGAAATGGAGTAACTCCAAGTGCATTGTTGGCTGTCACCAGGGCTGCACTGCAACCACAGCCAGCCTCCAATGGCAAACTGTTCAAAACTCATTCCTCAGAGTCAGTGAGTAATCCAGACACTGTTTTCTGTGGCCATGAAGGCCTGCAGCTGAGTTGCTGGCCCAATGGTGCTCTTGGCTGAACAGCAACCGCTTAGAACACAAAAGCTCTTGCCTCTGGTGCAGGAGAAGCTGCTACCTGTTCCTCACTGCGCCGGGGCCTCCTGGACCTCAGATTTACTTTCCACGTAATATGCCTCCACGTCTTGCAGAGTTTCATGCAACTTTCTTTTAGATGGCATTCAGCTCACTTCACAGCTGGCTATCATTTGCAAGCACACCATGTGACTGACCCCATGCCTGACCCTGGGGGCGCTCACTGCTAACCTTTGAGCCTGCTTCATGGATTCACTGCAAGAACCTTCTCCAGGAGATTCCTGCTCCTTTCTAATGAACTCAGAATGCTATTCTGAAAAGTGAGCTCTCTTACCTTTTGCTAATTACTTTAGTGGTTCTCCATCTTTGCTGATGTTAGAGTCACCTGAAAAGCATGAAAAAAGTCTCTAGCGCTCAGGCCATGCCGCCTCCTGCTGATTAAATCAGACTATCTGGAGGAATCTCTGGAGGGATCCAGGGTCAGTATTTTTTTAAATCTCGCCGGTGATCTCAATAGGCAGCCAAGTTTGTGAGGCAGCAAATCACCTCATCTCCTTAAGCTGCAGTTTTTCCCCTTCCAGTTAAGTTTTCCACTTCAAGTTAAAACCCCTCTAATAATCTTCCCTCACCTACACAGCCAATCTTCAAAAATAGCTTTTGTTTGGGGCGCCTGGGTGGCTCAGTGGGTTAAGCCGCTGCCTTTGGCTCGGGTCATGATCTCAGGGTCCTGGGATCGAGTCCCGCATCGGGCTCTCTGCTCAGCGGGGAGCCTGCTTCCCTCTCTCTCTCTCTCTGCCTGCCTTTCTGTCTGCTTGTGATTGCTCTCTGTCAAATAAATAAAATCTTTAAAAAAAAATAGCTTTTGTTTTTATTCTGAAAAAGCCCCACACTTATTATACAATCGTTAGCCTTGCAAATATAGTCAAGCAGAGGGAAGGAAATGCTAATCACCAGTCACCTCACTAGGAGGCAGTAATTGCTGCTAGTGTGTTCCTGAAGACAGGCCACCCATCTTTTCCTTGTATCTATTCTGTGCATGTGTGTTTTCTTGTATAGACATTTTTGTAGCCTGTTTTTCTCCCATAAACATCCTTTCACTTGACCTTCTTGACCTCTTGCCTTTTCCTCTTCTGTTCTGACCTCCATAGCTTTCATAATTCCATCGTTGTCGGGCTTTTCAACCTGGACTTCTGCTATGAATTCTGAAGCCTCTCTTTATCCTAATGGGTGACTCAGTTCAGAAACACTAAACATGCTCCTTCTGGAGCCACTGTCTTTCCAAATGGCTCTACCATCTGGCTGCCCAACTGCTCAAGCCAGACGTACCTGAGGTCATCCTAGATTCCTTGGCCATCTCACAATTCATTTCTAACCAATTATCAAAGCACACGTGTGACTTTTTTTTTTTTTTTTTGAGTCTGTACACATCTTTGTATCTCACGGCTGCAACTTCCTTCCATTGAGACCACTCTTGTCTTTGCCATGGCCTCCTAAATGGTCTCCTTCCCTTGCTTTTCCCTAGTCCACTCCCCACACAATCTGAGTGATTTCAGAAAGGCATTCCCATTACCTTTAAGGTAGAGTCCACACATCTTACGAAGGCTTTCAAAACCTTTAGGATCAGCACCTCTTTATCTCCTGTCTCCCCCCAGCATCCTCCTACAACCCCACACATTCCTGGTTCAGTAACACCGAACTGCATCCCTCTTCATTCTGCCTAAAACATGCTTCCCAGTCCTTTTCTCTGATGTCTGACTGTTCATCTTGCAGGTCTCGGATGGTTTCTCCACTTCCCTGGAGAAGTCTCCTCCGACTCCCTAAATCTGGATCAGAGGCCCTCTTTGGATTCCTCTAATGTCCTGCTACCCCTGCTACCAAAGCTCATAATCACACTGAGTTGCAGTCATCTCCGTGCTTTTCTATATTCCCCTCCAGACTGGGATGAGGGGCCACATCTGTTTTACACATCACTATGTCCCCAGCATCTAGTAACAAATACTTAAAACATTTGTTGAACAGACAATGAATGACTGGATCCCTTCATATTATATCCTGTAATCAGTCTTTAAGTACAGGAGGGGGTCTCTTCCAGATTGTGATCTCAGTGGCTACTTAGAACATGAGCAGAGGCTTGGTGATGTTTTTCTCTGTGCTACAAGGGGAACCCTGGCAAAGGGGATGGCTTTTTCCTGTCCTGTTGACTGGGCTTCCAGTCTTCCTCTGCCCCATACCCTTTCTGATTTTCTTTTTTCTCCTCTTCCTGGCTTCCTCCTGCTTTGCAACCTCAAACAACCTTTGCAATTTCAAGTCAAATTAGCCAAGTTGAATTGTGTATGAGCTTAGTTTTATTTCTTCACAGCAGAAGCTCCTTACCTCCTCATTAATAGGAGACACCATTGTAACCCAAAGCTCTGCAGCTTTTCAAGTAAAACCATGAATATCTGATGAATATCTGATGTTAGCTTGTTGCTGATGCCAGCATCTTCAACACTTCAGCCATGGGAAAAACCAAAGGAGTTGGCAAAAGTAGAGATAAAATTGTATGATTTCTAGTCTTTCAAGGAATTTGGGTTCCTTCTTCAAAATGTTGTGCATCTTTAGTGCCTCTGA
The DNA here is from genome assembly GCF_902655055.1 of Lutra lutra. Lineage (NCBI taxonomy): Eukaryota > Metazoa > Chordata > Mammalia > Carnivora > Mustelidae > Lutra > Lutra lutra. The sequence continues at coordinate 56,761,887 of NC_062280.1, read as the reverse complement.
ATTAGCTACATGACGCCATCTGGGGATGAGTGAGTTTTTACAGAATATTAGGCACGTATAATCTGGGGCCTCCCTTGAAAAAAACCCACAAAATTATAAATGTACTACTTATAAGCCTTGAAAAGTGCTTGTGCAGGTTTGAGGCCCCTGAAAATCATCCTTCAGTAGGGAAGCCTCCTCTCTGTCTTCTGCGTTAATTTTTTAACTAGAGAAACTGAAGCCCAGAGTAGTAGTTCCATCTGTGAGTTGTCTTGAGGACTGATGGCTGACCTCCCTGTCCCCACAGGAGGACTTCTGCTCGCTAGGGAGCTAGATGGACTTTAAAAACTAGCTAAGTCTTCAGTTTCTTACTCCATTCACACAGGCCATGACAGAAGGATAAAAATATAGGCAGGTAAAAAAAATTTTTTTTCAGCGAAGTCAGGTTCTGTATGAGCAACGGGTTTCTTGGTCTGGTGGGAAGAGCTCTAGGCTGGGAGGTGGGAGAGGTGGTTCTGTGGGATCTTGTTCGTACTGGTATGTACTTACAAAAATTGAGCTGTTTATACTGATTCTGAAACTGATTAATCTTCAGTCAGTTAATAAGTTTCTATTCCATGTTAATAGGAAAATAAGCAGATTCTGAACTTGGTAGAGTTGAGCAATGTAGGCATCCAGCCAGTTTTATAAGAACAGGGAAGCAAGAGCCGAGTACCACTTGACCATCCAGTCACTGTGGGACTGTGCAGGGGTGGAGGGACTCCTCAGAAGCACCCCCTCCCAGCCCGGAAGCCATCGTGACGCTGAGGTCAAGTGCCTGGATTCCCTCTGTCTGCTCCACTTCCCGAAGACACTTCCATCAGTCTGTGTCAGTTAGTGACTTCAGTTTTGCCTCCCAACTCTCTCATGGATCACTCTTGCCCACGTAGGGCCCCAAAGTCTTTCCTGCAAGCTCACACTTGTCCAGGACTGTGGCTCCGGATCCTTGTTTGGGGAGAGTACTGGTGGGACACCAGTTACCAACTGTGTCATCCATGTTGTCATTCTGCCGGCAGGAATATTAATGTATTAGGGCGTGGGGTGTGGTCACACAATTTAAAACTCCAGTCCCAGTTGTGTGTTTTGGAGGGCATCCTTGCTCCAGGTTCCTAGTTTATAAACCTAAGGGCTGAACTTCACACCTTTTTTTTTTTTTAACATATAATGTATTATTTGCCCCAGGGGTACAGATCTGTGACTCATCAAGCTTACACATTTCCCAGCACTCACCATAGCACATACCCTCCCCAATGTCCATAACCCAGCCACCCTATCCCTTCCCCGCACTCCCAGCAACCCTCAGTTTGTTTCCTGAGATTAAGAGTCTCTTGCAGTCTCTCTCCCTCCCGATCTCATCGTTTCATTTTTTCCCTCCCTACCCCCTTAAGACCCCTGGCCCTGCCTCTCAAATTCCTCATATCAGAGAGATCATATGATAATTGTCTTTCTCTGATTGACTTATCTCACTTTGCATGATACCCTTTATGAACTTCACACTCTTGAAGGCCTTTTGCAGCTCCATAGTCTGCAGATGCTAAGTTAAAGTTGTAATAAAAATAAAATTAAATTAAAAAGGACAGGCACCTGGGTGGCTCAGTCAGTTAAGTCTGCCTTCCACTCATGTCATGATCCCAGGGTCCCAGGATGGAGCCCCGAGTTGGGCTCCCTGCTCAGCGGGGAACCTGCTTCTCCCTGACCCTCCCCACTCTGTGCTCTCTCAAATAAATAAACAAAATCTTTAGGAAAAAAACAATGAAGGAAATTTGCTCCTTCACCTTGTAGGGGAGCTCTTATTTTTTTGGTTCATGAGGTCATAGATAAGCACAGTCAGTCCATATGCTATACCTGCAGCACTTTTTATTTTAAAGGATGAACTTTGAGACTTGTAAAATTGCAATGAAAAGAGAGAGGGCATGCTGCCATGAGGGCTGGACCTGAGCCCTGGAGCCAGCAGGCACTGGCTGTTTACATCGGGGTAAGACTTATGACAAATAGGGATGGGGTTGGCAATGAACAGGCAAGATGCTGAGCAAGTGGGGTGGGGAGCGGATCTGTCGCACCACCCTCTCTGAGGGGCTGGGGTACAGGCCAGTTCTGGGGATTCAGGGCAGCAACTAGAGATACCGAGGAGGAGCAGGTAGGTCTAGAACTGAGGGCAGGAGGTTCATTTGGGAAAAACTCAACTGAAGCCTTGGGGCAGAGCCATATGGCATTTTTATAGGGCCCTGGCCCCTCACCTATGATGGGGAGGCCAGAGGTGGCATACAATGGTGCTCAGTAAAGGGCAGATTCCCTCCCGCTGTCCACCTACCACCAGGTGCCTGTTTACTCAGGCAGTGCCACAGTGGTTTGCCTGTGGGCACCCTGGGCTTAGTGACCTCCAGAGTCAATGTTAGGCAATTGTTGGGCCAGTTGTGTTTGCTAAAGCTCTTTAAAACAATTTGTACAATCGCAGGCTTGTCACACACTGTATTCATGGCTCTGAAAGGGCTTCTTGTGCAGGCAAACCCCCCAGAAGGCCCGGGGCAGGGGGTGCGGTCACTCCCTGACTTTCCCAGTCTGGCTGCCAGCTCTGTGGCTGCAGCTGTCACTGGGGCGAGGCTAGGCCTGTTGAGGACCCTGAGCAAGCTGAACAATACTGTCCTTGAAGACCACTGGGGTCCATGTTGGCGTTGGGAGTGGAGAACAAATGGGGAATTGTCTTGAGGCTTCCTTGTGCTCTGCTGAGGGTTAATAATGGACTCCTTGGGGAGGCAGAAAGGCAGGAGCCAGAAGGGCCAGTTGCTATAAACCCAGGTGTTCCTCTTTATTGAAACCCTTTTCCCAAGAAGGCCAGCTCAGCTGGCTGCATGCCTGCCTCAGGCTCTCTGGCTGGGCAGGACAGGGAGGAGCCCAGCCTAGGCTCTACTTTCTGCACCTGGGCACAACTGGGAACACACATATTGGTTATCTGGGCATGTTTGTGCCAAATGCCATGCCCTGCACCATGCTTATCTTCATAGCAATTGACCCCAGGAGACAAATGCTTCCTGCAGCAGTACCCCCAAGGTTAGAGATGAGGGAGCAGGTGCAGACAGGCTGTGTCCAACACTACATGGCCAGTAAGTACACGGTCAGGATGTGAACCCAGGTCTGTCCAACTTAAATTGGAGCTCTTCGCCTTGATGGGAGTCAGCAGATGGACATGCTGTGTTCCTGTGAGCAAACTGCTTCTTTCTGAGCTGCAAGTTTCTCATCTGTAAAGGGGAGCTAATATACCCCCTTCCTGGGAATTAGATAAATAGAGCCCAGTTCTGCACTTGGCACACAGTAAGAATTAAATTTGATTCTTTATCCTTCCTTTGGACATGGGGTACTTTCATTGGAGTCCAAGATGGGCATGAGAGAGGTTGTGGTCACCTCCTGCTTGCCTTTTGGCCCCAAAGCATGTACCAGGAGCGCTTGGGGGCCCGTCAGGTCAGCCATGGAGGATCTGTGAAGCGGCACAGTGACCTTGGCCCCTGACTGCCTCCTGGCCGCTTTTCCCTGACAAATGGACATCTTAAGCCAGTACTTCCTGCTGGGTTGGCACAGTGCCCCCAACACTCGGAAGCTACAAAGCAGTGTTCCCACCTTTCCAAGATGCCCGTCCTTTCCCTAGACTCACTCTTCCTCTGGCCAAAATCCTGAACCTTGATCTCTTTTTCTTCTCCTCCTTTCACCGTGACCCCATTCCCCAGAACCCTGAGAGATTGCGTAGTAAGCTAAAAAATGGTCCCCCAAAGATATCCACATCCTAATCCTGGAACCTGTGAATGTTATCTTGTATGGCAAAAAAAAAAGGACTTTACAGATGTGATTCAGGATCTGGAGATGGGGAGATTATCTGAGTAGGTCTTAAATATGATTACAAGAGTCCTTGTAAGAGAGACGTGGAGGGAGATGTCACACACAGAAGGAAGAGAAGGCGGCATGAAGAGGGAGGCAGAAATTGAAGTGATGTGGCCATAAGCCAACAATGCTGGCAACATCTTGCAGCTGGAAGAATCAAGGAACAGATTCTGCCTAGAGCCTCTGGAGAGAGTGTGGACTTGCTGACACTCTGAGTGAGACCCAGTGATACTGATTTTCAAATCTGGCCTCCAGATTTGTGAGAGAATAAATATCTGGGTTTTATTTTTTAAGTTTCTTAAAATTCTGTTAAAATATACAAAACATGAAATTTATTATTTTAACCACTTTGAAGTGTACAGTCTGTGGCATTAAGGACATTCACATCATTGTGCTATCATCACATTTATTCATCTCTAGACTATTTAATCATTCTAAACTGAAAGCCCACACTAATTAAACAGGAACTCCCCCTCCTCCTGTCCCACAGCCCCCGGCAAACAACCTTCTGCTTTCTGCCTCTGTGAATTTGACTACTTTGGATACATCATATAAGTGAAGTCATACAATATTCTTTTGTGTCTGGTTTATTTTACTTAGTATAATGCCTTCAAGTTTCACCCATGTCACAGCATGTATCGGAATTTTCTCCCTTTCTAAGGCTGAATAATATTCAGTTGTATGTAGCATATACATTTTATTTATCCATTCATCCATCAGTGGACGCTAGGGTTGTTTCTACCTTTTGATAATTGTAAATAATGCTGCAAACTTCTATTGTTTTAAGTCACCAAGTCAGTAGTAATTTGTTACAGCAGCCATATGAAACTAATACATTGGTAATTTGATCTCTGGTATTCCCATTTTCCTCTCTATAGGTCAAACAATAAAGTGGTGTTTCTTAAGGTATGGACAGCTGATCCTCTATATCAGAATCACCTGGAGGAAAGACAGAGATGAGACAGTTTTTTTTAAAAAACATACAGATTCCTAGGTTCTACCTCATATCTTCAGAATCAGACTCTGACAGGATAGGACCAGGGAAGCTGTATTTTTAACCTGTGTATCAGAAGATTTTTATTTATTTATTTATTTATTTTAGAGAGAATATGTCTGTGAATGGGGGATGGGTGGTGAAGGGCAGAGGGAGAGGGAGAGAATGAGAATGCCAAGCAGACTCTGTGACCAGAGTGGAGCCAGATGCAGGGCTCAATCTCATGACCCTGAGATCTGGACCTGAGCCAAAATCAAGAGTGAAGGCTTAACCAACTGAGACACTCATGTACCCCCGAGGATTTTTGTATACACTGTGCTTGAAAACCAGCTTAATGGGTCACTTCTTCCAATACAATGTTTGATTATATGTGTATTCTGGATATAATCCCTTAATCTGAAAGAATGAACTTTCTGGTGGGGGTGTCAGGCATAGAGGTGAGAAGCACCTCTCTGAAGTGTCAAATCACATGGCAGGTAGAAATAGACAAATGGAGAAAACACCTGTTATGTCAGAAGTTGAATGCATATTTTCTTTTTCTCGTCTGGGAGGAAGAATTGTTTTCAGTGAGAAGAACTGCCTTTTTGTTGTTTCTCACAACTACAGGAGCCGAGCCTCCCTAGCGCTGAGAGATAAGATCACTGGGCCTGAGCTGGATGGGAAAGGATGAAACTAAAAGAGGCTAAAAAGCTCTTGTATAAATTCAACAAGAAGGGGCGCCTGGGTGGCTCAGTGGGTTAGAGCCTCTGCCTCCGGCTCGGGTCATGATCTCAGGGTCCTGGGATCGAGACCCCAAGTTGGGCTCTCTGCTTGGTGAGGAGCCTGCTTCTCCCTCTCTCTCTGCTTGCCTCTCTGCCTACTGGTGATCTCTATCTGTCAAATAAATAAATAAAAATCTTTAAAAAAAAATATTCAACAAGAAATGTTGAAGTTTTGTTAGCACCCAGGAGGGGGAAGAGATGAAAGTACAGAAGAACAGACTTGCAGGAGTTGGTCCAGTGGTCTAGAGGGAGCTCTCGGGAAAGCATGGGGCACAGTGTCATGGCATAAGGCTACAGCACATGAGAGGCAGAACCAGAAAGGAAAGCCCTGCTGGTGAGCAGAAGCCACCAAAATTAAGAAAAGTGATGTCTGTCTGAGAGTGAATTTGTTACGGAACCTGGACTGGATCCTGGTCAAAAAAACAAGCGGTCCTTGGAGACCCTGGAAGATAAGAGGTTTGTTTAACCTGGCAGGCTCAGAGGACAGTAATTTCCCAAGGTCTAAGGCCTGAGCACATACAAAGGGGGTAGTTTATACACTTTTACTTCTGTATCAGTGGCACTTTTTGGGGCCACGGCAGGTGGGGAAGAAGGAAGAACCCAGAATGGCCCTGGGGCTGGGACTGGGATTTCCCTTCTGGATTGGTGGCCACCTTAGAACACAGATTTCCCTTATCAAATTTACTTCCTACTTTGTGCTATAATTACCCTCTGTGGCCACAAAACCTTCAGTAAAAACTTACATGAAGCTGTGTACAAAGAACTTTTCAGGAAAGGAGGACAAGAGGTTTTGAGCTATGCCAGGTTATCTTAAGAAAGGAGAGAGGTGGGAATGGCAGGAGTTGGGGTGATAGTGAGGAAGCAGTTGGTAGCAAGGAGTGGCCAGAAGAATGTGAGCCACTACTCCTGGAAATTCACACACAGTTTAGGGAATGCCAGATTTTTCTGCAGTAGGTGAGATGGAGGGTTTCCTAATCCATTTAATTTGGTATTAGTGAGTCTCTCAGACAGAAGCTGTGTGTGTGTGTGTGTAAAACAGAAGATCCATCAAATTACTGGAAGGCTGATAAAAGGTATTCTGGAGATAGTAATAAAAATACAAACTTCTCTTTTGGATATTTTTTTCCTTTGTTCTCCTAGGCCAAATGCTCAAGTATGTGGAATTTAAATAATTGTTTTTTTTTTTAAATAAAGATTTTATTTATTTATTTGACAGAGAGAAATCACAAGTAGGCAGAGAGGCAGGCAGAGAGAGAGGAGGAAGCAGGCTCCCTGCTGAGCAGAAAGCCCGATGCGGGGCTCGAACCCAGGACCTGGGATCATGACCTGAGCCGAAGGCAGCGGCTCAACCCACTGAGCCACCCAGGAGCCCCTAAATAATTGTTTTTAAGTCGAATCAATTTTGGAACAGAGAGTTAGAGGTTTATAGACTCCCTTGGTCTTCAGTGATTGCTGATTAATGATGTTGGAGTCGGTAATTATACTGCTGTCAGGAGGCTGAGTGTCCTCGATAAATCCAGGCTCATCTGCCTTCCCAAGACACTGGCAGAGGAGTGTCTTGATTTATCCCCCAATTGGCACATATTCTCTTTACCGTACCTTAGAGAATGCTCAACTACTTAATGGTTTGAGAGGTCAATTTTCATCTTGCTTGTATTGAGCAACCTAGAATTTAAGTGTCCTTGCCCACAACCATAAGAACATAAATTGGACATTTCTTCTTATTGACTTTTCGGTTCATTTTTCTCTCCCTAACTAACTTCTTTCATTCAAAAACTGGGTGTGGTAAATTGCAAAAATGGCGATAACTTGCCACTCCTCTCTGAATCCATGCCTTCCAAAATGTGACTCTACTCTTCCCGTTGGAAGCTGGAATGATGGAGCCTATTTTGCTTCCCTTTGAGTCTGAGCTGGCTTTGTGACTTGCTTTGGCTGACAGAATGTGGTAGAAGGGACGTTGTGCCAGTCTCAAGGCTGGACCTCATGACTTTCACTTTTCCACTTTGAGAATCCTTCCAACGGCTATGTGAACAGACTCAGGCTCAGCTGCTGTTTGATGAAAGACATATGTCCATCACCCTCTCCCACCATCCCCTATCCTCAGGTCAGAGCCTATACGACCTGCAGCTAGGCTCAGCCCATGCTAGAAAAACCACCCAACTGAGCCTAGTTTAAACTGCTTAATTGCTGAATCATGAACTAAATAATGATTGTTTTAAGTTTGGTTTGCTATGCAGAATTATTATGGCAATAAATAGCCAATACACTGGGTACCTACTGTACACTAGGAGTCTGGAGTCTGGAGCCACACGGAATGAGAGACAGAGATATGAGTAAAACAGAGTTTTTACCCTTGAGGAGCTCACAGCCCAGTAGGGCAGATAGGCTGATGTATATTTGTGATACGAAATGAGAAGGGGACAAATATTTATTGAGTACCATCTATATGTTAGGTCTAATGGTAGGCATTTTATACTACATTATCATCTCACTAGTCTTTGCCACAAGCCTCTGAAGCTGACACTATTATTAACCCATTTTAAAGATAAGAATACTGAGATTTACAGAAGTTAAATCAGGTCCTAACTCCAAAGCCCATGGTTTTCTTGACAGCTCCCGATGCCCTCTACAACATGGATAAATCTTTTTTTTTTTTTAAGATTTTATTTATTTATTTGACAGACAGAGATCACACGTAGGCAGAGAGGCAGGCAGAGAGAGAGAGGAAGAAGCAGGCTCCCCGCTGAGCAGAGAGCCCGATGCGGGGCTTGATCCTAGGACCCTGGGATCATGACCCAAGCCGAAGGCAGAGGCCTTAACCCACTGAGCCACCCAGGCACCCCCAACATGGATAAATCTTAAAGAATCGGACAAAGGGGCAGCTGGTGCTTGGGGGAAAGACGCAAAATCTTGCTGGGACCAGGCTATTGGAGGAGACTGGGAGCCCAAGGTCACAGGCCACTCAATCAGCCTAGGGTGAGCTGTTGTAATGATGATCTCGAGAAGTCTGATAGCATGCATTTGGGCTGGGGGTCTGCTGAGGAGCCTGGCAATGTCTTCAGCTCATTTCCGTAGGCTAAGAAGGCAGGACATAATGTGGGGAAGGCAGTCATGCATGGGGACGGGAGAGATTTTGTTTGCTCTCTTCCTCAGAAAGCATTTCTGCATTCCTCTACTACAGAATGCAGTATTCAACACCAGATAATACCTGACTGGGAATTACTGCATTGAATGGATTTTTTAAAAAACACGTTATTATTGATAGGAAAGTCGTTTTTTCCCTCTGTTGCCTTTTCTGGAATGCTATTTTCAGATGCTTGTTTTTAAATGCATTGCCCAGCTTCCTTTTGGACTCCTTTGGCTGAAGGGATTGCACACTGTCACTGTGTGTGATATGCCAGTCCTGGGAGGCTCCTTATCTACTCTCTGCTCTAACTAGTATTTCCTTCTTTCTGTAAAGGAGCCATACAGAGGGGCAAGAACAGACACAGAGTGGGTCCTGACATGTGCCTGGGTGGACTCTTTGCAGGTAGCACCCAGGTCTGCTATATTTATTGTTCCCTTACTATAAGTGGAGGTCTGTTGCAGTAAATATATAGCTAATGTGTATTGAAAACTGTGTACCAGGCACTGTTGCGTTAATTTGTAGTAACAAATATACAATTATTTCCCTAGTTTTACAGTAGAGGAAAAAAATAGAGGAAAACAGCTGTGTTCAAGGCCCTGGAGCTGGGAAGGAAATGGATTTGAACCAGGCTATGTGGTTCTGAAGTCCATGGTCTTAAACTCTGCTCCAATTGAGTGGAATGAAATCCCAGGGGCAATGGTCTGGGAGAAGTGGGTCTGGGGAGGTGGGTAGGGATCTTTCATTTTTTACTTTATACACTTCTGTAATTGGTTGAGGTGAATATGTAATAAACATGCAAATCTGAGGGAAAAGAATTAAAAAAAATCCCAAAATATTTTTGAAAAATCATGCAATGGAAGTGACCTTGAAGATGATCTAGTCCAAAGAGTTCTGGAATTGTCTTTTTTTTTTTTTTAAATTTATTTGATAGAGAGAGAGAGAGAGAGAGAGAGCATAAGCTCTCTGTTGGGGGGACAGAGCAAGAGGGAGAAAGGGTCTTAAGGGTCTTAAGGGTCTTAAGCAGACTCCCCACTGAGGATGCCGAGATCATGACCTGAGTCGAAACCAAGAGTCTGACGGTTAACTGACTGTGCCACCCAGGTGCCCCCCAAAGAGGAAACTGTCTTGAAGTTGAAGCAATTGCCCCAGGGCACACAGTTGGGTGCTGACGACAGACTCTGGAGGAGAATCTGGCTGTCTTACCGAGTTTGTTTCTTCTTTTAACTCCACCTACAGGACAGTATTTAGGCCAGGGTCCCCTGAGGGTGACGCTGTGGTCTGAGATGAACTTGCCCTGCCGGCTCTTTGACTTCACCTTCCTCACTTAGCATAATATCCTCAGGGTCCATTCATGTTGTCACAAATGGCAGGATTTCCTTCTTTGTGGTGGTGAAATGATATTCCATTGCACACATATGCCACATCTTTATCTATTCATGTTGATGAACCCTTAGGTTTCTTCCATGTCTTGGCTACTATGAATAATGCAGCAGTGAACACGGGGGTACAGACATCTCTTTGATATTCCGTTTTTATTTCCTTTGGATATATACGCAGAAGGACTGCTGGATCACAGCACTATTTTTAGTTTTTTGAGGACCCTCCATTTTGTTTCCCATGGTACCTGAAGCAATTTACATTCCCACAACAGTGCACAAATTCCCTTTTCTCCATATCATTGCCAACACTTGTTATCTCTTATCTTCTCAATTATAGCCATTCTAACAAATGTAAGTCAGAGAAAGACAAATACTGCACAGTATCACTTATATGTGGCATCTGAAAAAGCCAAACTTGTAAACACAAAGAAGAAAATAGTGGTTATCCAGGTCTGGGAGGTAGCAAATAGATGAGAAGTTGTTTAAGGGTACAGACCGGAAACTATTAGACAAATACATCCTGGAGATCTAGCGCAGAGTATAGTGAATATAAATAGTCATATGTTAGAATCATCGAACTCACTAAGACACTAGGTATTAACTATTCCCACTACAAAAAAGAAGTAATTATGTGACATGAGAGAGGTGCTAATTATTGTTACAATGACAGTCATATTAGACAAATGTAGCAAATCAACACATTGTACACCCTAAATTTATAAATGTTTTTTATCAGATATATTTCAATAAAAAAATGAAGTATATTCCTCCCTCATTCTCACCATCTCCTCCCCGCCTGCTTCAAGTACTTGGGGCCCTCATGCTGGCTCCAGGCTGACCACAGTGGCTGTTCTGGGCCCCATTTGGGCCTACTGTTCAGACATGTTCCATATTTTTCTGATGTCCCTCCCAATCAAATCTGCCTCATGTCCACATCTGCTTCCTTGAGCCTATCTGGTCAAGCTGGAAAAATGAATTCAAGTTAAAGAGTTAACGACTGACACTATTCCCCCACCCCACCACCCCTCACATTTTATAGCTGGATTTTAACAGCAGTCGTCAATGACTTGAAGCAAAGGACTATTAGAGCCATTGCAGCTGCCAGGCCTGGTGAGGGAAGAATCTATTTAAGAATGTAATGCCTCAGTTAATGTCCCTAGCAGCAAGAAGAATTGCAAAGTAGAAAGAAGAACTAATTGCGGGCAATGGTAAATTCCAAGGCAAGGCCAGCAGAGACAAGTGATGTCAACCCCAAAGTCCCTTGTCCTTTCTCTTCTCTTCCCTCACTAAAGAACTGCTCTCCTCTCTGACCATTTGCAGAGAAAAGGGGGACTATGATGTCACCATTGAGAAAACAAATATCAGGGCCTTCAGACAGGAGCTCTTTTCTGGGACAAATGTTTAGTTTTTATAACATCATCCAGTGTCTCACTTTTTTCGATGATTTTGCCCTTGTGCTGAACTTTCTTCAAAATAAGAGAGTGGTCATTTCCTCCTCCTGATTCCCTGAAGGCAATGTGGCAGACAAATCACTATTGTGTTGTTCTGGGATCACAGGGCATGCTGCTTGGATGTTATGTTTCCTGGGAACATTTCTTCTCTGTAAATGCCTTCTGAAGCCCAGGCCACTTCCTGTCTTGAGTCGCACAGTAGGCTGTGGTGGCCAAAGAGGAAGTGAGGGTCAGGGAGCAATTTTGATCCTCATCCTGTATTTAGGATTCTAGCTTCCCTTCACCTCCCCAGAGGTTTTGTTCTGGAAAACAGCACTTGTTTTCCACAGAACAAAGGTTTCTGGAAAGCAGGAAGGCCATCCTGGCAGAGCCCTGTGTAGAGCCAAGAGGACGGAGTAAGGTTCTAGATGCTTCATTGGTGTGCTTCTGCTAGGGGGGCCTGAGGGAGGCCCACCTAGGATTCAGGGCATGGAATGCCAAAGGGCCAGCCCAGGAGGTCACACTGCACCCATATCTAGCAGGACAGGGCTCCAGTCAGAAATTGCAGGGACTCTGTGATTATGAAGGACCTTTAGGAACACACTTATATTTCTTTGGGTCTCTGTCACTTAAGAAATAAGGATAGTAACACTTTCCCCTCTTACCTTGCAGAGGTAGTATACAGATAAAAATAATTAAATTGGTAAATAAAAGAGAGTAAAAGCAAAGGTTATTAGTGTTGGGAAAATACAAAAGATTACCGTGCTACCTCTACCACTCTACCGTATGTGTTCTGTCTCGACAGAATGTCCACCTTTCTGGAGACCAAGGAGGACAGCTCGTAAAGTAAGATGCCAGTCCCTTCCTTGTAGACCGTGGGTCCTGAGATAACCCCCTGGATTATGTGTGGGGCTCAGAATTTCCAAAGTGGATGCTATTAGAAGATATTACTAGATATTCTGGGAAAACATGTTTTATGCTCAAATTAATTTGGGAAACACTGGATTAAAAATTAAGCATTTTCATTACTGCAGATTTTCTCAGAGCCTTTAGTATGCTAATTGCATTGAGAGTCCCAAAGGGAAGGACATAAAATGAAGACTTTCCCAGATGTTTTTGATCATAAAAGAATATTATTCTCGTGGCACAACTATTAATGAGTCTCAGAACAGAGTGGTAAATGCTGATGTTCATTCTTACGCCTTTGGCTATACAAAATTTCTATAGTCCTTATTGATTTTGACAAAATAAGATAATGCTGTTCTTGATATCAACTTCATTTTAAAAACATGGCTAAAATTCATTCTCTCAAACTTCTACTTCTGGGGAGATGGACAAAATTTTCCCTATTCCTTCTGCTAACTACAACTGAAAACATAGATATTGCACACAAACCAAACATAAGAAGACGTTGAAAAGTAAAGAAAAGAAGGCAGTTGGGCGCCTGGGTGGCTCAGTGGATTAAGCCTCTGCCTTCGGCTCAGGTCATGATCCCAGGGCCCTGGGATCAAGTCCCACATCGGGTTCTCTGCTCAGCGGGGAGCCTGCTTCTCTTCATCTCTCTCTGTCTGTCTCTCTGCTTACTTGTGATCTCTCTCTCTGTCAAATAAATAAATAAAATCTTAAAAAAAAAAAGAAAAGAAAAGAAGGCAGATAGGCTAGAATACTTAGGACTTGAGGAAAGATACAATGATGAGTTCTCTGAGTTTTCTTTTTGCCTCAAATATCCAAGATTTGGAGCTGTAGAAATTCAAAACAGCAATAAGCACAGGCAAAAGAAGTTCCTGCACAAGTCTGTTTTTTCTAGCCAAAGGACCTGAAAAGTGGCCTTCTAAGCCAAAAAACTTTTATTTTTTATTTTTAATATATTTATTTATTTGTTTGAGAGCGAGAGCAGGGGAAAGGGCAGAGGAGAGAGAGAGAGAATCCTCAAGCAGACTCCCACTGATCCCAGGACCCTGAGATCATGACCTGAGATGAAACCAAGCTTCGGACTCTCAATCAAATGAGCCACCCAGGCACCCCTAAGACAGAAGACTTTTAGATAATAACTCTACTCCAATAACAGAGAAACATATTGTGTCCCCTCCTCCACATTTAGTAGTAAAGGCCAAGTGGTGAAACTAGATTTCCACCCTCATGAAGCTATAATGAGGAGCCCAACACCCGCACCAAAGTGATACTGGAGAAAGCCAAGCAGGGGAGGCAGAACTTTTACCCCTGCTGGCAGGTAATGTTGTATCCTCCTCTCCCACAGTGTTAGTGGAGACCACATAGGGAGCCTGGAGTTCTACCCTGACCTAAGAGTAATAATGTATCTCCTGCTCCCTCCCCCATCCCTGGCTGGGTAGCGTCACAGGAGACCTAATGGAGAGTCAGGATTTTCACCACTGTCCAGTGGCAAAAAGACCATCCCCAACAATGATGTCAGTGGAGACCATGTTAGGAGCTAGAACTCCCACCTGGCAATAATAAGGAGCCCCATCACTTCCAGATATCAAGGGAGGCTGGATGGGAAACCTGGAATAGTACCTCCACATGGCAATAATGATGCAGCTTGAGTCCCTCCTTCCCCTGCTAGTGAAGTGTCAAAGGAAACTAGCTAAAACAGAAAACAATATAAAAATGTCCAAGTTTCGGGGTGCCCGGGTGGCTCAGAGGGTTGAGCCGCTGCCTTCGGCTCGGGTCATGATCTCGGGGTCCTGGGATCGAGTCCCGTGTCGGGCTCTCTGCTTGGCGGGGAGCCTGCTTCCCTCTCTCTCTGCCTGCCTCTCTGTCTACTTGTGATCTCTGTCTGTCAAATAAATAAATAAAATCTTAAAAAAAAAAAAAAGTCCAAGTTTCAATTAGAAATCACTCATCATACCAAAAAACCAAAAAGCTCTCACACTGAATGCAAAAAGACAATTGACAAACGCAACACTGAAATAACAGAGATGTTGGAATTATCTGATGATTATTTTATTTTGTTTTTTAGTAATCTCTATACCAAATGTGGGGCTCAAAGTCATGACCCTGATATCAAGGGTTACTAAGCCAGCTAGGTGCCCCTAGCTGATTTTAATGCAATCGTGATCAAAACACTTTACGAAGACATTATGAACATGCTTGAAACAAATGAAAGAAGAGAAAGTCCCAGCAATGAAACAGAAAGTATCGGCAATGCAATATAAGAATAATATAATTAATTAATAATATAATACGATGTAAATAAAAAATCAAAAGGAAATTCGGAACTGAAAAACACAATAACTAAAATAAAAAGCCTCAATATATGGGCTCAACAGCAGAACAAAGGCAACAGGAGAAAGAGCAAGAAATATAAAACTACGGATTTAAGAAGCTGAGGGAAATACAAATGAGATAAACTCAAATCCACATCAAGACACATAATAATCAAATTTCTAAAAACCAAAGACAAACGAAATAATCTTGAAAGCAACCAGAGAAAAACAATACCAACATCTATAGGAAAAAACTTATTTGAATGACAGTGCATCTCTCATCAGAAACAATGGAGGCCAGAAGGAATCAGCATGACTGTTTAAAAGTTCTGAAAGAAAATAATTAGCATTAAGGTTAGTGTTCTATAGCCAGTAAAAATATTCTTCAGAAATGAAAGGGAAATCAAGATATTCTGAGGTGAAGGGAAACCAAAAGAAATTGTTGCAAGCAGAGCTATCCTAAAAGAATGGCTAAAGGAAGTTCTCTAAACAGAAAGGAAATGAAAAAAAGAAGGAATTTCGGAATTCTTCTTTTCTTCAGAAAAGAAGAAAGAATGTGGTAAGCAAAAAATACTGATAATTACAATAGTCCTTACATCGCCTTTTCAGTTTTCTAAATTACAATATGCAAAAATTACAATATGTCTAACATGGTTCTTAATGTATGTAGAGGAAATATTTAAGGTAGTTATATTGTAAACAGAGGAAGATAAAGGATACAAAAGGAGGTAAAGTAAAGTTTCTGTACTTCCCTCAAGCTGGTAAAATGACAATACCAGTATACTGTTATAAATTATGTATGTATAATGTAATGCTTAGAGCAACCACTAAAAAGGTATACAAAAAGATACATTAAAAAATTATAGGTAAATCCAAATGGAATTCTACATAATTTTTTTTTTAAGATTTTATTTATTTATTTGACAGAGATTGCAAGTAGGCAGAGAGGCACGCAGAGATAGAGGAGGAAGCAGGCTCCCTGCTGAGCAGAGAGCCCGATTGGGAGCTCCATCCCAGGACCCTGGGATCATGACCCAAGCCGAAGGCAGAGACCTTAACCCACTGAGCCACCCAGGCGCCCCGGAATTCTACATAATGTTTAAGCAAGCCACTGGAAATCAGAAAAACGAAAAAGATAAATATCATGCTTAGCGAAATAAGTCAATAGGAGAAAGACAACTATCATATGATCTCCCTGATATGAGGAAGTAGAGATGCAACATGTGGGGTTAAGGGGGTGGGAGAAGAATAAATGAAACAAGATGGGATTGGGAGGGAGACAAACCATAAGTGACTCTTAATCTCACAAAACAAACTGAGGGTTCCTGGGGGAAGGGGGGTTGGGAGAGGGGGTGGGGTTATAGACATTGGGAAGGGTATGTGCTATGGTGAGTGCTGTGAAGTGTGTAAACCTGGCAATTCACAGACCTGTACCCCTGGGGATAAAAATACATTATATGTTTATAAAAATAAATAAATAAATATAAAAATAAATAAATAAATAAATAAAATAAAAAATAAATAAATTAATTAAAAAGGAAAAAAAATTAAAAACAGAACGAACATTAAAAAAAATGGCAGGCTTAAGCCTTAACATGTTAATAATTGCTTTAACTGTATAGAGTCTAAAAACATAAATTAAAAAGCAGAGAATGGCAAAGTGGGTAAAAAAAACATGACCCAATTCTATGCTGTCTATAAGAAACTCACTTCAAATATGATGACAAAGGCGGGTCAAAAGTAAAAGGATAGAATCACTTCACATCCATTAGTATGGCTATTAAAACAAAAACCAAAAGAAAAGAACAAGTGTTGGAGAGGGTATGCAGGAACTGGACCCTTTGTGCATTGCTAATGAGAATGTGAACTGCTGTAGCCACTATGGAAAATGGTATGGTGGTTCCTCAAAAAATTTAACATAGAATTACTCTTCATTTGGTCCAGCAATTCCACTTCCAGGTATGAACCTAAAGGAAATGAAAGTGGGGATTGCAACAGCTATTTGGACATCTATATTTATAGAGGCACCATTTACAATAGCCAAAAGGTGGAAGCAGCCCAAGTGTCCACTGAAGGATGAACAGATAAATCAAATGTGGTATATACATATAATAGAATGTTATTCAGCCTTGAAAAGGAAGGAAATCCTGACACATGCTAACACATGGATGAACCTTGAAGACATTATATTAAGTGAAAGAAGCCAGTCACAAAAGGACATATACAGTGTGAGTCCACTTATATGAAGTACATAGAGTAGTCAGATTTAAAGAGGTAGAAAGTAGAATGGTGGTTTTTAGCGACTAGTGGGGATAGGAAAATAGGGAGCTGTGGTTTCATCATATAGGAATTTCAGTTTGGGAACATAAAAGGGTTCTGGATGTGGTGATGGTTGCACAATCATGTGAATGCACTTAATGCCACTGAATTGTACACTTACAAATGGTTAGAATTATAAAAATAAAAATGTCAAAGCACAGAAAAGGATATATTACGTAAACATTAATCAAAAGAAAGCAGGAATGACTATATTAATATTAGATAAAGTACATGTCAGAACAACAAAAAAAAAAATGACCAGAGACAGAGAGGGACATTATGTCATGATAAAAGGAGCAATTCACCAAGAAAACAATTTAGCAACACTCAATGTGCGCCCACCAAACAGCTGCAAAATATGTGGAGCAAAAATGAACAGAAGAGAAAGGAGAAATAGATAAATCTGTGATTATCACAGGAGACCTTACAACCCCTCTCTTTCAACACCTGATATTAACAACATTGCTGGCATATCTGAATCTGATTCTGACACTTGCTGTCTCTTCAAATTGTATTTTCTGGCTTTTAGTATGTCTTGTAATTTTTGTTGAAAGCCAGACACGATGTACTGGGAAAAAGAACTGAGGTAAATGGGTGTTAGTGCTGTAGGGGTGAAGTATGGAGGAAGGAGGATATTTTACAGTCTTATGACTAGAACTCAGTCTGTTAGTGATCCTGTGCTCCTGGGCTGTAACCTTCACACGTGTTCCTCAGTTACCCCCAATTTAGGTGGGAGAGGAAGTCAAGCGGTGTGGAGTTAAGTATCTGTCTTCTCTCAGGCTTGTTAGGCTCTGTTAGTACCTCGGTACATAGGGCTCTGATAAAACAGTTTCCCTTGAGGGCAGGCCTTGTTAAGAATAGATTATTCTCGTGTGTTTTAAAGTGACACTCTTTCCCCTCTTCCCAGAAGCACGAGGAGATATTCACTGTGAGAACCTGGGAGGGCTTACAAAAATGTGTCCCTCCTCCTCCACTAAAACTGGAGTTCCCTGGAGTTCTGAACTGTTAGAGTTGAGACTGATGAATTATTGAGCTTCCACCAATTCATTGACTACAGATGAGGTTTTCCTACCCAGCTATGGTTCCCACAGAAGTTTTGCTCTGAGGGCAATTTCCATTTCCAGGGTCACAACCAAAAATTTGTGTCGCTTTGGCAAATGTTCCCTGGAGGCAAAACAGCCCCCTGGTTGAGAACCACTGCAGTAGACAGAGAAGCATGTGACCTTGGAGACACCTGCTCTGAAAAATCAGGAACAAACTCTTAGGTTTTTACCTTTTGGGTTGTACTACAGGCTGGTAAGAGACAGGTAATAGAATTGATTTGTTGATGCTCTTGGTTGTTTCTTCTGATGATTTCTCTCTTTCTGCTGTGGAACATTCTATAGCTCATCTTCTCCCAAGGCTGCCTGGTGAGATAGAGAGAGAGAGAGAGAAAACAGGTGGTTGTTAAACCCAACATGGCCTTACCTGGCCTTGGGTGGAGCCCTCCTAGAAGGCCATATTAGAAATCAGTCCCCTCTGGGGCCATACTTTCTGTGGGGGGAAGGAGAGTCACACACCTGAACCTAATTTGGCTTTTGGGGGAATAACTATGAGGGACAGGGGAGAGGAATGCTGAATGTAGGTATAGCTCAATTCCCCTTCAGAAGAAGACATCTGGTTAAAACCAGTCTTACACATCCATTAATTTTTTTCCCCTTTAATCTTTTTTTTTTTTTAAAGATTTTATTTATTTATTTGACAGAGAGAAATCACAAGTAAGCAGAGAGGCAGGCAGAGAGAGAGGAGGAAGCAGGCTCCCTGCTGAGCAGAAAGCCCGATGCGGGGCTCGAACCCAGGACCTGGGATCATGACCCGAGCCGAAAGCAGTGGCTTAACCCACTGAGCCACCCAGGCGCCCCTCCCCTTTAATCTTGACATTGTTTGTTTTCATTGCTGAAGAGTCAGCTCAGGTGACTCAGGTGAGGTGTAGCTGCTTTTTAAATTTGTAGTGACAGGAATCCCTAATTTCTGTGTACCTAATGGGAACCACAGATCATCCCTGCCGTCACTGGAGTCCCTCAACAGGGCTTTAACATTTCAGTGGGGGCCAGGGAGACAAGAAATGCCCAAAGACAAACCACAAGGAGGAGAAGTAAGATATCTGGGTGATTCACAAGAATAACCTGAAAAAAGCTATTTGTCTTGATTTCTTGATTTTTTTTCCCTGCCTTGGTTCTTTGGGCGGGAAAGCCATGCATAAAACTGAATCAGCAGTCAGCACATCACCTGGCTTCTGGCAATATTTGGGGCATCTCTGCCCTTTCTCAGGTGTCTGGTGTCCAGCAGACAATAAGATACCAACTGTCCCATATTTGGTAGGAGAACTCACCAAGGCCCTTTGCGGCCCTGCCCTTAGACATGGACAAAAGGGGTTTCTGCTCTAGGCTTGGTACATACCACACACAGCCCTTGGTCACTCAGGACCTGGTGCTTTGCTGAGAGAGCCTAGACCCAATTGGGTCTCATCAACAACTGCTATCCATATCAGTACCGCTCAGGACCCACAGAAAAGCTTCTCCATACCTCTTGCACTATGAACTTACAACCTAACACTGTTACAGATGGCCAGGAAAGTGTATGTAGAATAGTGGCCTAGACCAGAGACAGATCTTGTTTTAGAATGCAGGAAGAATTTCAGTAGTGAAAATGCTTAAGAAAAAGAAAAGTTATAAAACAGTGTGTCAAATCTTCATTCTCAGGTAGTATGAATGCAGTAGACTGCCCTATCACAAAGTATCATATCCCACTTGTGGCAGGCACCCAGCTAAATTTGTTTCTCAGGTTCTCCCCTGTCACCTTGGGGGTCTGCACTTTATTCCGGAAGGACAGTTAGAGTCTAGCACAGTGTGGTTCTGAAAAGTAGTAATGAAGCGAAATTGTTTCAGGGAGCAGAAGTTCAGTCTGCAAATCTGGTTGTACACATTCTGTAGAAGGACAGGTGGCCTGAAATTTAGAACCAGCCCTGTGCAGTCCATTTGGGCTGCTATAACAAAATACCATAGACTGGCTGGCTTTATAAACAAACTTATTTCTCACAGTTCTGAGGCTGGGAAGTCTAAGATTAAGGTATTGGCAGATTCAGTGACTGGTGAGGGCCCATTTCCTGGTTCTTAGAAGGCCATCTTTTTGCTGTATGTTTATATGGCAGAAGGGGTAAGGGAATTCTTTGGTCTCTCTTTCACAAGGGCAGGAATTCCATTTGTGAGGACTCAATACTCGTGACCTTACCATACCATACTATACCATACCAATTTCCCCTCCTGATATCCTCACATTGGGGATTAGGTTCCAATAATTTTGGAGGAAACACAAATACTCAGTCTATGGCAAACCCTATGCTTAATTTTCTTCTGAATTATTGTGTAGTCTCTTGAACTATTCATTTATAGTTTTCCTCCTTTTTGCTTCTCTGGGCTGCATTTTGGGTAATTTGTTTAGAACTACTGTCTAGTTCAGTATTCATTTATCAGGTCCAGTAAGCTACTTAACCTTTCAATTGATATTGTTCATTTAAATTCTATTACTTTTTGGGTGCCTGGGTGGCTCAGTGGGTTGAGCCGCTGCCTTCGGCTCAGGTCATGATCTCAGGGTCCTGGGATCGAGTCCCGCATCGGGCTCTCTGCTCAGCGGGGAGCCTGCTTCCCTCTCTCCCTCTCTCTCTCTCTGCCTGCCTTTCTGTCTACTTGTGATCTCTCTCTGTCAAATAAATAAATAAAATCTTTAAAAAAAATAAATTATATTACTTTTCATTTCTAGGAAATCTACTTGGGTCTTTAAAAAATATAAGCCATAATTTTTTAAAGCATCTTGCTCTATGGACATTTAAATGTTATTTCTTTAATGATATTAAATATGTATTTGGCATTATTGTCTCTGATGATGTCAACATTTGATGCATTTTTACACCTGTTTTTCTTATTTGTAGTTTCTGCTGACTCTTATTCAGGGTGGCTTATTTCCTTGTGCATTACGTAATTTAATAATATTATATAATCTATTTTGAGTTAATTATTGTGGAGAGCATAAATTCTGTGTCTAGATTCATTTTTTTTTTAATGTGGATACCCTGACATTCTAGCACCATTTGTTGAAAGACTATTTTTGCTCCATTGTATTGCCCTTGCTCCTTTGTCAAAGATCAGCTGACTCCATTTATGTGGGTTTACTTCTGGGAAAGCTCTCTGTTCCATTCCATGAATCTATTTGTTTCTTCTTGAGTATTACAACTGTCTTGATTACTGTAGCTTTACAGTAAGTCTTAAAGTTGGGTAGTGTCAGTTTTCTGACTTTGTTCTTCTCTTTCAATATTAAGTTGGCTGGGATGTCTGGGTGGTTCAGTCAGTTGAGCATCTGACTCTTGATTTCAGCTCACGTCATCATCTCAGGGTCATGGGTTTAACTCCCTTGTCAGGCTCCACACCTGATGGGGAGTCTGCCTGGGATTCTCTTTCTCCCTCTCCCTCTGTCTCTACTCCCCTCCTGCCAACCCCCCCCCCCCATGCTCTCTGTCTCAAATAAATAATCTTTAAAAAAAATGTTAGTTCACTATTCTGGTTCTTCTGCCTCTCCATAAAAACTTTAATTTATTGATATTCACAAAATGACTAGCTGGGATTATGAATAGGATTGCACTGAATTTGTAGATCAAGTTGGGAATAACTGGCATTTGACAATATTGAGTATTCCTAACCATGAAGATGGAATTTCCCTCCATTTATTTAGTTCTTCTTTGCTGTCTTTCAACAGAGTTTTGCAGTTTTCCTCATAAAGATTTTTTTACATACTTTGTTCAATTTACACTTAAGTATTTCATTTTTGGGGGGATCCCAATGTAAATGGCCATGTGTTTTTAATTTCAAATTCTACTTGTTTATTACTAGTATAAAGGAAAGCAAATGATTTTATTAACTTTATATCCTGCAACATTGCTACAATCATTTATAAGTTCCAGATTTTTTGTCATTGATTCAGATTTTCTGCATATACAAAATGTCATTTTAAAACAAAGAGTTTTATTTCTTCCTTTCCAGTCTGCCTACATTTTATTTCCATTTCTTGTGTATTTCATTAGCTAGGACTTCTAGTATGGTGTTAAAAAGCAGTTGTGAAAGGGATATCCTCGCCTTGTTCATGATGTCAGAGGGAAATCTTTAGGTTTCTCACTATCAAGTAAGCTATAGGTTTTTTGGTAGATGTTCCTTATCAGTTTGAGGAAGTTCCCCTCTATTCCTAGTTTGCTGAGATAATTTTGTTTTGACAATCCTCAAATATCTCTCTGGCCAGATAAACAGTGCTTATTTCAAATCCCAAAGGACTGACTACTCACTGATCACGAATATTTAAATTATACACACACACATACACACACAGACACACTTTCTTTACTGTGGTAAAAAACTGTAACTTGAAATTTACTATCTTGACAATTTTTAAGTGTATGATTCAATATATTATTAGCATATTATTAATATATATTAACATTGTATATGTAGCTAACATATTGTTATAGTGTTAAATATATTCACATTTTTGTGAAACAGATTTCCAGAATTTTCTCATCTTGCACTGAAACTCTATACCTATTAAACAACAACTTTTCCTTTCTTCCTCCTTCTAACCCCTGGTAACCACCATTCTGCTTTAAATTTCTATATATTAGACTACTTTAGCTACATCATATAAGTGGATTCATGCAATATTTCTTCCTTCCTTTTCTTTCTTTCTTTTTTGGTGACTGGCTTATTTCACTTAGCATAACGTCCTTCAGGCTCATCCATTTTGTAGCATATGACAGGATTTCTTTTTTTCAAAGGCTCAGTAATATTCCATCATATGTACAGACCACATTTGGTTTACCAATTCATCCATCAATGGACATTTGGATTGTTTCCATCTCTTGGCTATTGTAAATAGTGCCGTTATGAACATGAGTGTGCAAATATCTCTTCAAGGGCTCATTTTCAATTTTCTTGGGTATATACCCAGAAATGTGGTTGTTGGGTCACATGACAGGTTTATTTTTGTTTTTTGAGCATGCTCCATACTGTTTTCCATGGTAGCTGCACCAACTTACAATCCCACAAATAGTGTACAAGGGTTCCAATTTCTCCACACCCTTGCCAACATTTGTCTTTTTAAACTGTTTTTTATTTTTTAGAAGATTTTATTTAAAAAAATATTTTATTGGGATGCCTGGGTGGCTCAGTTGGTTGGACGACTGCTTTCGGCTTAGGTCATGATCTCGGAGTCCCGGGATCGAGTCCCGCATCAGGCTCCCAGCTCCACGGGGAGTCTGCTTCTCCCTCTGACCTTCTCCTCGCTCATGCTCTCTCTCACTGCCTCTCTTTCAAATAAATAAATAAAATCTTTAAAAAATATATGTTATTTTTAAGAAATCTCTGTACCCAACATAGGGCTTGAATTCACAACCCTGAGATCAAGGGTCACAGGCTCTCCTGACTGAGTCAGCCAGGCACCCCTTGTTTTTTGGTAGTAACCATTCTGATGGGTGTAAGCTGACATCTCATTGTGTTTTTTTTTTTTTTTTAAGATTTTATTTATTTATTTGATGGAGATCAAAAGTAGGCAGAGAGGCAGGCAGAGAGAGAAGGAAGCAGGCTCCCTGCTGAGCAGAGAGCCCCCCGAAGGGCTTCATCCCAGGACCCTGGGATCATGACCTGAGCAGAAGGCAGAGGCTTTAACCCACTGAGCCACCCAGGCGCTCATTAAAACCACCCTCTCATTGTGGTTTTAATGAACATTTCTCTGATGACTAGTGATGTTGAGTATCTTTTCATATGCTTGTTGGCCATTTGTTTATCATCTATGGAGAAGTGTCTCTTCAAGCCTTTTGCCCATTTTTTAATTGGGTTATTTGATTTGCTGTTGTTTTCTCCTTAAGTTCTGATATGGGATTCTTTTTTTTTTTTTTAAAGATTTTATTTATTTATTTGACAGAGAGAGAGAGATCACAAGTAGGCAGAGAGGCAGACAGAGAGAGGGGGAAGCAGGCTCCCTGCTGAGCAGAGAGCCTGATGTGGGGCTCGATCCCAGGACCCTGGGATCATGACCTGAGCCGAAGGCAGAGGCTTTAACCCACTGAGCCACCCAGGCGCCCTGATATGGGGTTCTTAACAATAGTCAGTAGGGAGCAGTGTATTCACAATAGTTGCACATAGTAACTGGGGAACTTTGCAGTATTGATCTATGTTACTTTAAATTTGTACATATGATGATTTATAGGTAATATGCATAAAGCATGAAAATGATTATTTTTTGGTAACTAGGTGCACAAGCATCTAGAATTGCAAAGTTTCGTTTTTATTGAAATAGGTAGTAAGGTTTAATCAAATTTCAAAAGTGAAATTGATGTCAGCTTTATTTAAATTCTTAGATTAAAAATTTTCTATTTATTAATTAGAATTTATATTTTGCCTTCTATAACTTTGAATATATTAGGAGGAAGATATTTTGGAAACATGAAAAGTAATTTATGTTTTTGATCTTTACATGCACTTTACTTTGCATTTTGGTAAAAATATATACCTACATTTTGAATATACCGCCCTTTAAAGAAAATTACATTTTATTAAATAATTTTTAATATGACTAGATTTTCTGCATATACAAAATGTCATTTTAAAACATTTATTATGTTTATAATATTATACATAATATTATGTAAAAGTACTGATCATAATCACATCATTAATGATTTTGCCAAAATGAAGGCAAGAAGGTATTATATGAAAAAAAATTTACAATAATGAATTATGTTTATTATCCTTCCAAATAATGCTGCCTTCAAGATATGTGCAATAACTAAAATCAGTCATATCTGATATTTTATAAACTTTCAGTCATATAAAAACCATACCTGTAGGCATGGTTTAAAGTTTTTGTCTTTATGAAGAGTATCTTTTGTTGAGATAAATATATGAAACATTTCATATAATATTAGCAGATTTAGATCTTAAATGTCTATATATTTAAATGATATGTGGGCCTCTGTTTATCTCCCTGTGCACCATCAATGTTAAGGGTAGCCCTGCACTTTTGTGCTTCTAGTCATGTTAGAAGGAAAGCAAACCAATGGCAAGCACTTACTGAGCGCTAACTGTAGGCCAGGCACTATGCAAAGTGCTTACATGCACTGTCTCAGCAAATCCCACAGTAACGCATTCTATAGGTGATGAACCTAAATCTCAATGGACCATGTGCTTTGCTGGAGATCACCCTGCTAGTTAGTGGGTGAGGGTGGACTCTATCCTATCCCCCAACCCCAAAATCAGAACTTCTAACCCACACCTCATAAACACAAGTTCTTGCACAGGAAGCTGGTAGTAGCTACTGCCATGGTATATAGCAAGATCCTCAGGGTTTCATTTTCTCTCATTTTAGCCCAAGGCAGAAAAGTTGTTTGCTCTGTCTGATTGTTCACCTGGGGACTCTACAGAACCAGGACCCATCTGGGTCCTACTTATCTAGAACCATCTCTTGCTTGGAACTAGGAGGCTGACCAAGGGAGCATCTCTGGCACAGGTGCAGCATGTCACCTTTATGCTCATATCTACCAGAGCTGGTGTCTGTCTTTCCCTCTGTTCTCCTTTGTGTCTGAACTTCAAACCTCCCCAGGGCCAAGATAAAAGACTGTTTCATCCTCCTCCCATGTGTGAAGAAAAATAAAAAATAGCTCTTCTTGGCTCATTCATATCATGGACCTACTCAAACCCTGCAGGAGAACAGGACATGGATTATAGATAGAGCTTAAATCCATTTTTGAAGGAATTAGGCGGCTTACAAATGAAGGCAATATCTGTGTTTGCACAATGGCTACCTTGGGGCCCTTATGGCTTTAATGAAATTCTATACATCAAAGCTCTTTAAAAACTTCTGAGTCAAGAACATGCAAACTGACCTCTACTCCTCTGGGCTCCAGTAACCATAGTGAGAAGTGATAGGAGTGGGGAGGAATGAGTATCAGCCAGGCCAGAGGACTGGGGATCCCTGAGAAGTGGATCCTTGTGATCATAGAAATGTTACTCCCAGGAGCAGGGAGACCCATCCAACCCTCCACCCCTCTCAGGTATATACAGAATAAGAAGGAACTGGGCTAATCATCTAAAGTAGCAGTTCTCTAAACGTGTTACTGTGACCCTGGGGCCCTACAGACCTTCTCAGGGGGTTCACAAGATCAAAATTTTCATAATATTAATATGTCATTTTCCTTTTTCACCCTTATTCTCTCATCAGCATACAGTGGCACATTTTGAAGACCATATGACGTGTGATGTCAGAACAGACTGAAGCTAGAACTAGGTATGAGGATATACCTATATTCTATTAAGCCAGGCATTAAGGAGATTTTAAAAAAAGTAAAGCAATGCCATTCTTCTTACTGATTTATTTTGTTTTGAAAAATGAAAGTTACTTTTCCTAAAATGTGTAGTTTATGTTAGCATGTAATGGGTTTTTAAAAAAAATAAATTATTAAATATTTACAAGTTTTCTGAGCTTTTAATTTCTAATATCATAAATATCAATAGATATAGCCACATATACAAGAATACTCTGGGTATTCTCAATATGTTTTAAGAACATAAAGGGATCCTGAGACCAGAAAGTTTGATAACTACTGAAGCTATGAGTATACAGAACATCCCTATATCATTCAGAATCAGTACCTAGGGTCATATTATATGCCTATTCCCTACAGCTACAGAATAAATAAGTGGGTTTAGATTTTAATTAGGCTATCTTATATTTAAGGGGATCTTAGAGTCTAAGAAGATAAATTTTAATTATAAAAGTACAGAATATGTAAGTAAAAAAGAAGCCTCACCTATAAGTGAGGGGAAAAAAAAAACTTTTATCTACTTTCACATTGCACAGAGTTCTGCTGAATACTGTTTCTAAAATAGGTACCCCTACCCCAAAGAAAAGGTTTTTTGGCCTAATAAACTTGAGAAATACTGGACTTCTGAATCCAGTGTTTACCACAAAGTTCTCAGAGCCTTCAATATAAGCATTAAAGATATTGTGAATCTCTGAGACACACTATGCTGCATTTTCCAGACTCAATCGACCATAAAACTCTTCTTAGGGACAATTTTGTAGAACTCATCTTCCATGGAACATGGGAAATTCCTCCACTTGGCAAAAGGATGAAGTGGTCTTCTGTGTGCTGAGAGCTGCTTAGAACAGGGAAATCCACCTGCTTGCTCCAGGAAGGTAAGTTAGGGACGCCTGCACCCTCACTCAGAGGTGTGCAGGAGTGTCTGGCTGGGGGTGATACAGGCTGGGAATACACCCAAATCAAAGTGATTAATGAGTCAGGGGGATAGAGAGGTGACTTGAAAGCCCAGGTCAGACCTTGGGGAACAGCAGAAGTGGAGGCTTTCTAGAGGAGAACTGGGGAGGAGACAGAACGCCGCAGAATGGTGACAGAGTGAGGGAAACCTATGGCAGGTCTGACCCACCCTACTCACCTAGCCACAGGTAGGAAGCTGGAATGGAGTTTCCATGTTGTCCACAAAAGATGAGACGTCCGCACTAACCCCCAGAGTGCCATGGCTGCTCAGAGGAGCTCCTGCCCCTTCTTCCCTGCTCTCTTCAGTAGAGGAGCAGTTATTAATCCGACAGGCGATAGGCGAGAGACTGATACTCATTTAGGGAGGTGGCTCTGGCAGCAGATCTTTGCCATTGTCACCTGGGATGACTTTCTTAACCTCCCTCTACTGGGGTTCCTCATCTATAAAATGGACTCAACAGTGGCACCTGCCTCATAACCTCTGAATAAAATAATCCATTGTGGCATTATTTCTTGTGCCACATTTCACCCCGGGGTGGGTTAAAGGGGCGGCCCAGCCTCTACAATGCTCAGATGTTCTTTCCCTGCCAGGACTCCTGCAATGCAGCCTTTCTCTAGTTTCCCTTCCGACCGCTGACGGGAGGGAAGTTCTGCTCAGACCTGCATTGTGGACTTGACTGTCAATGTAGAGAGGCGAAGAGAAAATAGTGAAATCTGACTTCCATAGTCAGGTCTACCCATGCGCAGCAGAAAGAGCTCACCGGAAGGTGTTCCTGGGTTCCGGTGCAGTCCCGGCTTGTGAGGCGGGACTTCCGCCCTGAAGACAGACTCTCTTATCTCCTCTCAGGGAGGTGGTTGTCTTACAGCTTGAGAACCTGTCAGGCATTTTGCAGCTTCGGGTGTTCTGCACATAGTCCTCTTCTCTCAGGGGAGCAGGCACAGGAGTTATGTGTGTTAAAACGCCAGATGAGCGATTTCGTTTGCGAAGTGGGACTGATCGCTTGAACCAGAGCAGAAGAGTCTGTTCTGTGGATAACTGGATGAACCGAACTCACCCTGAACTCCCCAAAGCAGGATTTCAGGCCTCCCCGAGGGCAGAGCGGGCCTGGTGATTCCACTGTGCAGATTCCACCGTCCGGATCCCACAGTGCAGGAGGCTCTGGCCCTCACCTGGAACCACGAAGCGCCCTAACCTGACCTTTTCGTCCTCTCATCACATGGCCCCTCCCCTGCCCTTGAAGAGGAGTGAGGAGTTAAAAAGTGAGTGGAGCGCGAAGGGAAACAAAAAGTTTGCTTGAGGGTTTTCCAGAATGTCCATAGTTCCCTTTTAGACTTGCAGGACTGTGAGTGACCGTTGTTCAGGAAGGTCTTTTTCCACAAAGTTAGGCTCCCTTTGAGCCTCCTAAACTTTTCCCAGGCGGAACTGCTGGCCTGACCCCCACCTCCAGCCCAGGCCTCAGCTCCAGCTGAGTTGCCTGTTCTGGCTGAGCTGGAGGCAATGGGCTGGCCCAGATAGGGGAAGAGCTGAGGGAGGGTGGGATGCTCTCTTGGGTTCCTTTGATTTTGCAGCCCATCTGCGGAGACTCAGAGCATAGTTTGCGAACAGGCCACTTTGTAGTTTTCTGTAGTTTTAAAAACATCAACTTTGATTTGAGCAAATAAGGTGTTTTCCTAGGTATGTTTGCCCAGGCAAACATTAAAACTCGTTTGCATTCTTTGAGCCTAATTTGGCCCAGGAGCTAGTAGGATGAGGAAGGATGTTCCTGATTCTGAGAGAGATTGTCACATGGGTTTACTTTAGCATAAACATAGAGTATGTGAAGGTTGGAGCCTTCTGGTCTCTTCTGAGACCCAAACGGCTAATGGGACTCCAAAATCCAACAGATCTAAGTTACAGTCTTCGATTAATGTGAGCTTGGAACACTTACTCTCCATTTCTTAGGACAGTTTTTTCTCTTATAGTCTGTCTTAGGACTGTTGTAAGATTAAATGAGATAGGGGCACCCGGGTGGCTCAGTGGGTTAAAGTCTCTGCCTTCGGCTCAGGTCATGATCCCAGGGTCCTGGGATTGAGCCCCACATCATTGGGCTCTCTGCTCAGCAGGGAGCCTGCCTCCCCCGCTCTCTCTGCCTGCCTCTCTGTCTACTTGTGATTTCTCTCTGTCAAATAAATAAATAAAATCTTTTAAAAAAGATTAAATTGGATAATGTGGATAAGGCACTAGCACAGTCTTTGACACCAGTAAACATTCAGCAAAGGGTTATTCTTAGGTTTGTTTTTACCCAAAACCAGTGAGAGAAACTCACTGTTGTTTTTTTCTTTTGCTTGACCTTCTTCTTGTCCTGAGTTCAGCTGATTTTCTCCTTAACCCCCTGCCAATCATATTTATTTCCTGGCACCTTTGCTTAGAATTAATCTGAAGTTCAGCTTGAGTCCCTTTTGCTCTCTGAGGCTTTCCTTGACAGCTCAACTCAGACTCGATGGGTTCAGTGAGGCTCAAGTTCTTGAGGTAATGGCAGCCTCATAAGCCTCCAAGTTTTTCCAAGATGCCTAGGTCATTGTAGGGGAATACTCCACAGACTCATAATGAGTTAAAGTGACTCACCCGAAGAAGGCGGCTGCCATTGTGAGTCTACCAGGCTTCAGTCAGGAGCACACAGAGCTATAGGTCTCCAGCCAGCTGCCTAAGGTCAGTCACGGACCATGCAATGGCTATTACTACTTTGTTTGGTTTTACTGTAGAAATTTTGTTAATATAATCTTACATGGACATATGGTATAGAAACTGCTCATCGTGGGCTGCTATAGATACAGTGGGGAGATGGGTCCATAGTCCTTCTCCATTGACTCCTGAGGTGCTTTTGTGGACACCCATGGCTCTGCCCCTTGGAGACTAGAAGTCATAATGAGGGTGGGGTTTCTGACCACAGATTACTGATGGTAACTGGCTTTTGATGGTTAACTTCTAAGCTATGAGATGGAATAGTAAATTGAACCTGACCTGCTGGGGACAACCTGAACTTGAGAAATTTCATCCACTTTTGGTTATCTTTCAAGTCTAGGGAGGGATGAGTACTATGGCTTCTCCCCAAGCATGGAATTAATACAACACAGGTCTCTGGCATGGGGCTTACATTCATAGGAACCAAAGTAATGGAAGGGTAGGCATCACCTCATAGAATCATCTGAATCCTACACAGAGACTGATTGTGACCTTCTTTTATCCATCTCCTCATTTTCCTTATCAACAGAACTCCTATATGAGTGGAGATGGCAATGGGCCCAGGTAAAAATAAGATGTAAGGGTGAGGAAAGATCTTTTAAGAGAATGATTTAGTTGGCAGGTTCAACTTTCCTACTCCTTTCTCCTTGTTGAAGAATGAAGATGTGATGGTTGGAGATTCAGGCGTCAGCTGGGAAGCCCTAAAGATGAGGCCCATGCCCAGAGAATATGATGTAACCTGGGTCCAAGAGGACATTATAGAGCCACCATCCTAGTATTGGTCTGTTTTTCTATGTTCATTCCAATATGTGAAGGAGAGAAAACCCAAAACCTATAACTCATCTTGTTGAAGCCACAATTTTGGATGGATACTTTGTTATTACCAGTCAAGTATAATTCCTTAGTGATGATACATCGCCACTATGACTCAGTGATGTGGCCTTGGAGGACAATATTAGTAATTTCAAGTGGTATTGGACCAGCTTTTCTCCAATTAAGATGTTTTATAATTATAGGCTTGAAGAGTTTCAATACCACCTCACCTTTCTGTTGATAGTTTTTCTTTATAGAAGAGTTAATTATCAAAGAAACAATTAAAAAGTATGGCACATGAGAGAAAAATGAAAAAGGAGGCATCTAATTATTTGCAAACTGAGTAAACACACCATTATCTTTTGACCACAGTTTACAGACAAGAATGAGCCTACAGGTTACTAAGTCTAGACGTAATTGCAGTGATGTTGGTGGACGTGTAAATATTTTATTCACTTAGCTATAGAATGTGCTTCCTGGTTTGTCTTCAGAAAATATTTTTGTAAAATCTTGAAATACATCCCTCACAGCACAGTCGTCTCTTTAATGTCCAGATCTCCTCCTATGATGGTATTTCCATCCTGGAGCCCATCTG
The DNA here is from genome assembly GCF_902655055.1 of Lutra lutra. Classification (NCBI taxonomy): domain Eukaryota; kingdom Metazoa; phylum Chordata; class Mammalia; order Carnivora; family Mustelidae; genus Lutra; species Lutra lutra. Next base: position 56,730,284 of record NC_062280.1, on the reverse strand, counting down.
GATTGAATTTTTTCCTCTAGTTCTCAGGAAGCTGGGCGTACCTCATTCTATTCGTTCTTGTACCTGGGAAGGAAAGAGAGTTCCTTGCATTGGGCTGGGACAGCCACTGTCTCTGAAGAACTCTGAAGAGAGATGCTAGAGGGATTTCATCCTCCCTGAAGTCATTTTATTAGATTAGTACTCAGTGGATGGCAGCTCATCAAGGCCAAAGCTCAACATGTTACATTTTATTGCCAGCAAATGAAGGTAAATTTCAGGGGTGTTTCCTCTGGGGGAGCAAACAAACAGTTATAGGGGATTTCTGAGGGAAGAATTGGATATTTTCCCATTGAGCTCAGAATTACATCTTTGACCCAGCACAAGTTGTGTTTAGTTGTATTTTACAAGGTAGTGCATTGGTCAGCTCTGGAATCACTGGGTTGTGAATGGAGGGTTAAATAGTCCATTGTATTATGAAGTCTTTATCAAAATTCCCCCAACCATTGGATGGGCTTTAATAATGAAAGAGCTAGTTATGGCTCATGCAGACAATTATCATAGCACAAAATGCTTTTTAGTGATTTTGAGTTAGAATTAGGCAACAGCAATAGGCACAAACAGCCACTTATGGGACATGCCAGCTGCTTCTAGCAAAGCTGCTGACATAAAACAGGGAATGGCACTAAAACAGATATAATTCAAGTCATAATTTGCTTGCTAATAATTTCCTTTTTGTCTCTACAGCCTTGAAGGATTGTCCTGAATAAGTGCATTCATCAAGACAGCAAGTCAAGTCAAGCCATCAGGCAGATGCATAACAGCAAACTGCCATCACAAGGGTGAGTGAAGCTGGAGACAAAAGTCATGGTCTTCTTTTTTTTTTTTTTTTTTTTTTTAAGATTTTTATTTATTTATTTGACAGAGAGAAATCACAAGTAGGCAGAGAGGCAGGCAGAGAGAGAGGAGGAAGCAGGCTCCCCGCTGAGCAGAAAGCCTGATGCGGGGCTCGAACCCAGGACCTGGGATCATGACCTGAGCCGAAGGCAGCGGCCCAACCCACTGAGCCACCCAGGCGCCCCAAAAGTCATGGTCTTCTAAAGTGAGGCAGAATTGACAAGGACCAGTGGAGAATTGTTACTGTGTAGGGATGGCCGTTCAGGGCTGCACATAGTTCTCTGAGGCTGAGTCCATTCCTTGGCACAGGCTAGCAAAGGGCAGCTATCCATCAGGGTGGAAATCGGCTAGAGAATTCCAAACATGGTTTGCATTCTTTATTCTCTTCCAGCTCCCTCCCCAGCAGCATTCTAATTAAGAGTAAGACTATTCTCTACTTCTCTAGCAAGGATTTCCTTGACCTACAGCAAAGATCCTTTCTGATTCAAAGTGTGCTCTGCATCTGTAGAGTTAAAAGTCCCATTAGCTGCTCTGCCTCTGATTTCACTGACCTGTTTGTTTTGCTGCTGATCTCTCCCGTACCTTGCTGAAAGGACTTTCTCCCCACACTCCTTCCCTGTGCCTTGGGAGGCACTGAGGTGGATGAGGTATTTATTCACACCTCTCTTTGGATCATTAGGTAAAAGGGGTGACACACTTCTCTCTCTTGGCAACATGTTTAAATATGAGCCTGTTTTACTTCTCAACTTACTTTCTTGTCAACACACACGTAAATCTGTATAGGCATGGCTCATTCAAAAGACATTCCCATATAGTGCTTTTCAAATATGTATTTTCTAGAATTCTGTTTAAATTTAACTTTGGTAAGCTGTCAGCTTTTAAATAGACTTTGTGTATATAACTACAAAGAATTTTGTACTACAATCTTTTGTTTGAGAAACTGCTTGTTGGTCTGCAAATGGTCCCCTGTAGATGGAGGGCCGGGAGAGACTGAAGAGGTGGACCATCCAGATATGTAGGTGACAGATTTAATAAGCAAGATAATTTATGAGGCTTGTCTTGGGTGGCCACAAAATGAGCAGATCTCTGCACCTGCCCACCAGAATCTTTGACGTTTATAAAGAAGCCTTAACTGGGTTTAGTAACATATGCCATCCAGATGGCCTCAATGCCACATTACTATCTCAAGGCTGTGTCCTTGCAGCAGCTTCTAGGGTGGTGAAGGCAAGCAGAATGCTTATTCTAAGGATGTTTGGGAAGGGGATCAGGGGCCTCTGATTACTTAGGTCCAGCTCTCAAGTCAGTTGGTGTTCACATCCTCTCCCTGACCACCTCTAACAGCACATCTTAAGTTGATAATTTTGGAAAGTTTAAAATTTATAAATCAGATTTTTCTCAACTCTGTAATCACTCTGATTCTAAGTCATAAAACTAAGCCTCAGACAATGTCATCACATATTTCCTTAGTGCCTTTTAAGACAAATGTTAATAACTTTTTAAATTGGAATAAACCTTATATGTGATAAAATGCACAGATCTTAGGTGAACATTTTCATGACTTTTGATAAATGTATATACCTGTGTAAGAGCCCCTCCCCCAATCAAGATATAGAACATTTCCATCATCTCCAAAAGTTCTATAGTCAGTATCCACCTGCAGAGGCAATAATGGTTCTGACTTCTACCAGCATAGATAAGTTTTACCTGATATTGAAATAGGATCATCCATTCTTGTAAGTATCTGTGGCTATTCTTTTTTAGTTCTGACTAGTATTCTATTACATAAATGTACCATTCTCCATTCTCCTGTTGGAGATTTGGGTTGTTTCCAGTTTTTGCCTATTATGAATAATGCTGTTATAAACAACTTTTAAAAAATCTAGTGAAGTGAACAGCAGGGGCCAAGTTTACAAATATTTTTTTCCTTATAATCTAATTTGATCATAGAAATAACATCACCATCCAGTGGATTTAGATCTGTGATGCTTTAAATGTATTACTGAGGCCCCCCAACAAAAGGGTTATCTTGTGGAGGATTTTTTTTCAATGGGCCTATATTCAGAGGCATGACTCAGAACGTCCTAAGGAGAGTTCTCAGCCCACCTAAACTGTCATACACACCAAGACTGATCAGGACCCAAGTTTCCCAAAACATGGTGCATGTAATACCAGTTGTGGTGGACAGTGAATTCTGGTGGTCCCTGGAAATTTGTGTGTTTAGTAATTAAGTGTTCATTTTTATGGTGACTTTTTAGGTATGGCAGGTGATGGTTTTTCCTTCAGGGATAAAGTTTCCTTTGGAAAATTAAAGACAAATATGAACATTTTTCATTAATAGCTCAGTTGGAACTCAAATGACTGAATTTTAAAAACACTGGTGTCGTAGTTAAGATAGACCATGGTACTAATCTGGCCTTGGCCACTTACAGACTGTGTCATTTTCAGCAAGTCGCTCCATGGGTGCTTTAGGATCTGTAAAATGGGATATTAGTACAGATTTCATACAGTCACTATAAAGGATAAATGATAATATATATGATACTTAGAGCACACAGTGTGTGCTCGAGGAAGTGAACTATTGGTATTTCACTGCAATAATTAGTCATGTGGACAACCACATATTGGCCAGGGATTAATTATTGGATTAATTAATGGGTCTGTAAGGTCAACATTTCTGATACTCATGAAACATCCCTGGGCTTGAAAAGACATAACTTTAAATAGTGCATAAGCAAAAGATAACGTACTCTGGCAAGAGAAAACCTCACCTCTCACATTTCACTTTTAAAACCAGTTATGATACTCCACATCTCTGTCACTTTTCCAGGCAAACTCCACACCTGAAATTCTGACAACCAAAATGTCAGGTCACAGGGCAGGAAGGTAGAGGGTAATGGCATGTGGGCCAAGTGGCTTTCACCTTGACTGCATATGACAGTCATCTAGGGAACTTATCAAAAATACTGGTGCCTGGACCCCATTTCTTGTGCTTTTGATTAGTCAGGATAAGTCACAACTCCTAGTTGTGAAAGCTGCCCAAGCGGTTCTAAAGTGCAGTCAGGGTAAAGACATACTGGTCTAGCTCACCAACATTGGCTCAGTTCAGCTCTGACCTTGAGAGATGCAAGTGAAACTGCACTGAGCAGAACCACAGACCTCTTCTGGGGGGCTGAATTCTGCATGCTATCTTGTAACGGAAGGGCATCAATGCAGAGTCAACTTTGGGGGCATCTGAGTGGCTCAGTTAGCCAAGTGCCTGCCTTTGGCTTGAGTCATGATCTCAGGTTCTGGGAGCGAGCCCTGTGTCAGGTTCCCTGCTCAGTGGGGAGTCTGCTTCTCCCTCTCCCTCTGCCTCCTCCCCCCTGCTCATGCTTATGCTCTCTGTTAAATAAAATCTTTAAAAAATAAGTCAACTTGGTTATAGCAGAGCTTGTTTATTCTTACACTTTGGAAGGGATGGTGGGATTAGCTTTTTGATCAGTGATACAGTTTTCTGTCTTTCAGGCTCTGTCCATAGCTTCTTATCTCTAGTCACAAAGAAGGAGCCTTATCGGGCATCTGATCTTCTGCCCATTCCTCACCCACAGGCCTCTTTCTGGCCCATTAGGAGGTCCAGGTGGATGCCCAAGTGAGTTCTTTGTAACCCAAGTCTGGATGTTTTCTGAAATGCTGCCTGTCAGAATTAGGGACCTGGGTCCACTAAGTTACCCAAAGACATATGAGGTCACTAAAAGCAATAGTCAGTTACTGTCACTTAGCTCATACCAGCTATAGATTCTATTGTATTCCTGACTCCTCGAGAGAGGGCCTTCAACCCAGACATGAAGATGTCAGATTCAAGTCAGTGATTCAAAGCACAGATGGCTACCCAGAGATCTCAACAGTTTTAATGCCATTTCCTTGGGGAAGTCTGGCAGTGTCTGCCATCTAGAGGGCTGTTTGCTGAAATCTGCCAGGGTATGTGAGGCCTGGGGCAGCTGGGCAGTCTTACTGTGGGTCATTTCAGAAGGCATGCACGTCAGAAAGTCCCCCACTGAGACTTTAGGAATATTTCTGTTTGTATTTGGATTTCCATTTCACTTTGGATTCTAATCTTGGGCTGCAGTCCATCAACAAGAGAAATCATTTTTCTCCTAGATCTCTTTCCATATACTCACAAATATAAGCACACGTTCTAATCTATGATTTATACCTCATTTGCAGGATATACTGAGCTCAGTCAACAGCTCTGGGTTTGACTTGCCAAATGGGCAGTTTGCCATGTAAGATCCAGGGTAGAAACCGTACGACTTAGGAGGCCTCCTGGGGCTTGTGCCCCTCGTCTCAACAAATGGAGAAAAAGCTTACAAGTAATGCTTCTTGGTTACTGGAACCCCTTTCATGGATGTGGGGCTTCCTCCACTCTGTCTCTAATCCAGGGATTATTGTCTCATGGGATTATTCAGCAAAATAATTATTTAGAATTTGTTTTAGTTTCCTGCATTGGTGTCAGGTAATTAAGTGCCCAACCGTTATTTTTACCTAATTATTGAGTTCTTAAAAAAAAAAAAAACTGCCAAAAGGAGTCATTGTCAGTTTAGTTAGGGCTTGTCTTACCAGATGTAATTTCACTCAGGTGAAAAGCTGTGTTAAATACATATAGCAGTCTGAAGACCAAAAAAAAAGACAAGTACATTAGATTCAAAACAGATTCCTCCAAATAAAAATACTAAGGTAGATAAAGATGAGGAAATTTCATAGTTTCATTCTTTGGTATGGTCCCTCTCATAAAGTGTATAAAACTAGGAAAGTCCATAATACTCAGATATATTTAAGCTATTTCCAACATGCAGTTAGGTTCACATTTATAGAATGTGCTTTTCCATATTACACACAGAAAATAAAAAAAGAACAGGGAACAAATTTCCAAGGATGAAATTTCCACATTTATTTTTCTTTCATGTGCATAGAAAATGGCAGTGAAGTGTCCTATGAAAAAGGCAGGGAATGGGCATGGCGCTTCTATACCAGACTGGACTTTGTGCTTCAAAGGTACACTATTCATTTGAAAACAAAGGATGTTATAGTTTGTTTTTAATTGCTAACAACTCCTTGGGTTTCCCATTTGTTTTTTAAGCTGTCCGTTTTCTTCAAATCTCTTTTCAAATGACACACTGCATTACAAATGATGGCACTTAACCAATGTGGCATTTCCATATTTACACCAACAAAAGAAATTTACAAGACATAATAGCATACAATCTTGACATTTAGTAATAGCAATAAAACATGAAGGGCATCCATTTTATTATTTTTTTCTGTACAAACTATCAGAACATAACTTTATTCACATTAAAAAAATCATCTTTAATTTGATTTGACCTACACATCCCCCAACTCATTTCACCCATTTCTAAAACCTCTCATCACATCGCCCACACCTTCACCCGACTACAGAATCTACAAGTAATTAGATCTAACACCTAAATAGAGCTTAGAAAGTCCTCTCTCCCAAAGGTTTCCTTACTTCCCTGATAATTCCTCAAAAAAGAAAAAAAAAATATGCTCTTCACTCAGTCCTTCCATTTCACTTTCACATTTCATCAGCAAATCAGCAAGACGGATTTTTCATCTCAATCCAAACAAGGTTAGAAAGAAGAGTTCCTCTATCGAGCATCTTGATGCTACACCCACGAGTCTGGGGACCCTGGGTACTGTTCTGCCCTATAAGAAGGTCGTTTTGTGGAATAAAAGTCTACATAATTTGTGGTCGATTTCAGTCCATACTGTGTTGAATAATCAGAAGAAGCTGGAAAGTGAACTCGGTCATCAAAATAAGGATCTTCATAGCTATGAGGAGACTGCAAATACAATCTGTATGCGTCAAAGTTCTTTCTGTTGGAGTCATCTTGACTATAATAGAGCTGTTGATGCTGTTGATGAAATGAAAAAGCAAATAAATGAAAGCAATTTTTGGAAATATGTGTTTAAGGGAAATTAATGTGGGTTTCTTGCTTCATATTTTTAAAGCAGTATTTAATATTTGTGCATACATGATTCAGAGTTCTTTCTGGTACACGCTGTAGATTTACTATTAGAGTGTAAGGATTTTAAACTATGTTTACAAGTGGGCTGGCAGAGTTTGCTCAAGTCCTGTTCTAGGGCCTCTAGAACTTGGTGTCTCTGGAGAGCCCAAGATGGCCCCTTGGTACCTCTTTTCCCCTTAGAGGTCCAGTTCTGTGCTCTGCTGTGGAGCAGCCTGTTACCTGGGCATGCCCAATGAAAGGATGGCCTTGATTTTTGTTTTGACACAGGGAACCATGAGTAGTACATCATGAATTTGACTGTAGATTGGATATTCATGCTTCAGATAGTTGTGTATGTACAGAACCATCCTTTAAAACATTTACCTCAGAGATGAAGATTGAGTCCATCCCTCAGTTTTAAAAGAAATGTGAGGTATTGTTAAAGGAGTAAGCAATCTCTGGGCAGCAGGATAATAAAATTGAGAGAGACACGTGAGCAAATAGTTCTAAAGGAAACACCTTCCCCATGTCAGGATTAATAAATTTGTAAGAAAGCAAGGTGAAATCCATGTGGGCATTCACCTCAGGGTACCCTCCCCTAATTTCCTTTTGTGTTACCTTATCTCATCTCTGACCTCAAATTAATTTCTTCAAATATGTTTGGAGAAAAACTGTCATGGCTCTTAATGTCTGTTTTCCCTCTTGATCATGCCCCAAACCCCCCACTTAGTAAGATGTAACAAATTCACCATGTACATATAAACATCATGTTCTGAAACTAAATTCATTCTAACATTAAAAGCATTTCAGAGCTAAATTCCCTTTTTAAGTTAGTTATGATTTTAAGATTTTTTTCTCCTGACTTAAAAACTATAGGATAAATTATGAATAATTTGGGAAGTTCTTTTTTTTTCCATCTACAGAGAAAAGATGATGAAATGGAGGGAGATCTTATAAGTATCCTTATCTGAAGTTCAGGATGCAGGGTTGTTTGGAAAACCCTAGCTGCCTTTGTATTATTGGAAGGTAAAAGGAGAGATCAGATAACCTATGTGAGCATGGCATCAAGAAGGACTGATACAGGGGCGCCTGGGTGGCTCAGTGGGTTAAAGCCTCTGCCTTGGGCTCAGGTCATGAGCCCAGGGTCCTGGGATTGATCCCTGCATCAGGCTCTATGCTCAGCAGGGAGCCTGCTTCCACCCCTCTCTCTCTGCCTACTTGTGATCTCTGTCTGTCAAATAAATAAATAAAATCTTAAAAAAAAAAAAAAAGGACCGATAAAAATTTTAGGCCCCATGAAAGCAGAGCTTGGATGCCACAACCATTAGTTCCCACTCTGATGGAGAATGGGGTCCACCCCAGTAAGGCTGAATCCCCTTGGACTTCTGAGATTAATGGAGACCTGGCCACTGACTCAAGTGTTTTCAAACCACAGATGCTTGAATGTGGAGGGAGTCATGAAGATGGGAAATGAGATGTACAAGAAAGAACAGTGAGATGAGAGAATGAAGTGTGCTTACCACCTTTTTCCACCCAGAGGATGGAAGAGAATTTGGACGTTAACAGAAAAAAGGAGTGGGAAAAGGAGATTGTTGGGCAAAGACTATGCATTAAAGACTTCTCAGGTGGTTCCCATCAGTGGCAATGGTGATCTCAGCAGCATGGATTTGAGTACTCAAGCACATGAAGCTACTGTGGAAGTACTTTGCTTAAACCACAGATGAGCTTCTGAGGAGCAGAGATCCCCAGAGAAAGCTCCTCGGCCCCTGCTGTGTTGGGCCAGCTCTGGTAGGTCAACCGGCGTGGACCCCTTACGGTGTTCATCCCTGCTAATCGGCCTTCTGTAAAAATGATATTGCAAATTCACCTGTAGCCGTCTATTTTGTTCTCTTGCTGGTGAGGAATAGGAACTGATGTAAATTGGTGAAGGTTTGCTGGAGCCTGTAAGAAAATATTTTATGCAATTAAAACTAGTGCTCATTACTCCGGGCCATTAGGCTGTGTGGGCTCCCTGCACTAGGGCTGGTGCAGTCCCTGACAGGGCCTGCCTTTCCCAGTACCAGGGGAGACCGGGACAGGCAGCCGTCTGAGTTCCCCGGATCTAGCTTGGCAGCTGCTCACCTCAGGGCTGTTAGGGGATAATGGATATGGCAAAGATAAGTCACGTGTGTGTTTCACCAAAAAGCAATACCAATCCAAAAAGGTTGCCTTCTCAACCTCTGGTCACTGTGGGGAGCTGTGCATACCTGTGAAGGTTTCCCTGGCTGGCTCTGAACCAGGCCTTGCTCCTTGAGCCGATGGACATCGCTTTTCAGGGCTCTGAGCTAGAGCACTGGGTCAGATGGGGGAAGGGAAACATATTAGAACAAGCTCCCTGCCTTCAGAACAGGTAGGATCCAAAGTCCTGGGTCCCGGAAGGAGCAGGCACAGGCGTGTTCTAAGCAGTCTGGCCAAATGGGGGCACAGTCTTGTGTTTGCCATCTTTAAGTACATTTTAAAACAAGAATCTGATAATCAGATGGCTGTCTTGTTCAAGAGTCCACAACAGACTCCCGATGATGTCAATGGCTACCCTTCTAGTACTGTTAGGGCTAGCAAAGATTTTTTTTTTTAATGAGGAAAATGAAACATACTTGAGGCAAATTAGTTTATTGAAGCAAGCAAAGAAGATACAGAAGGGCATGCAGGCTAAAGAGGCGATCTTTAAAATAAAGCAGGCTGCTGCAAATCTGAAGCAACAATGCACTTCAGTTTGTGCATTTCCTTTGCAAAGAGCTTGGTGTTTGAGATGTAGCATCTGCAATTTTCTGAGCTATTAACTGCCATAGTAACAATCGTCGATTAGTAAACAGTCCTGTGAAATCACAATTTCAAAGACAACAGCACAACTGAGACGGCTCCCCCAGCAGTTGTTAAAGTTGCCACCAGCTTTCATTTCTTTTTAATAAATAGGGTTTTTTTTTTTTTTTTTTTTTTTTTTGAGGAAAGAGTATTCTTTTGTGGTAGCTCAGTCACACCCGTATTTGAAAGCTCTAGAGTAGTTATAATTTGCCAGAGAGTTGAGAATGGGGACAATATGAAATCTTGGTTACTCTTCGGGCTGGCATCCTTTACATAAATTAGATACCCAGCTTTCTGAATGACATAAAAATATGAATACTATGCAACATTATTTTTGTTATTCTTAAAATATAATCACCGCGGGAAGAATCACATTATACATTTTGTTATTCATTCAAACTCTTTTCTATGAAAATGTAAATGAAATTGATCTCCATTCTCAGATTTGAATTTAAGAGATGAGCCAGTCTAGGAGATGCGGCCTTACAAAGCATTCCGGAACGCAGAGTTCTGACACAGGGGAAACACAGGGAGACACTGCAGGGACAGGGCAGGAGCAGAGCGAAGGGACTGCAATGGGGGACAGACAGAAACCATCTCTCTTGGAAGCGGTGCTCTTTTTATTTGTGGTCAGTAAGCCACTACCTTAACTTGTTTTCCTTAAAACAAGAGGAAAAGGCAACAACCCCGGAAGCAGGAAATGGAGAGACTGGAATGGGGTCAGCTGCTGGGGGACCGTCTCAATACAGGCAAGGGCTACTTCCCAGGCCGATGGCGGGGTGCCTGGAAATGAGTGGCTTTTCGAGATACTCTATCACACACCCAGCTGGCGTCTTACCAGGGTATAGGCCTTTATGTGTGGCATCCCCTTGGCTATTGTAATACTGCATAGGTGGCTGGGTCCTATCGTATTCAGAGCGAGGGTCTCTGATTCCTAACAGTGCTGGTGAGGAGGAGGTGCTGCCGACTGAAGGGAGAGGCAGAGGAGGAGGGAGCGAGAAAGGAGAAGAAAGAGAAAGCAGACTGTCAGTGTCTCTGCGAAATCCTCTCTGGAAAAATAAAGGTCAGCAATTAGAAATGCCACGCAGCTGGTGCTGAAAATCAGCTCTCAGAGATACTGTGAGTTGAAGAGCAGCCAGTGCTAAAGCCTGGGAAGGCGACCCCCAGTCCTGCTGCGGAGAGACCCGGAGCCAGCATGGCCCTCCCAGAGCTGCCGCAAGAGCTGAGGTGCGGGCTGCCTGGTTAGGGGCGCAGGGCCCTAGCCGTGCAGCCTTCTCAATGGTGGGCCTCCGAGACTCCAGTCGGTCTTTACAATTGTAGGAGAATAACTTATTAGCCATGTAAGAGTTCCATTTGCTATTTTATGATCTCAGTTCCGTTGCTTGTAAAACACCCATCTATTATCCTTTATGGACAGCTCTTCAGTAAATAGGTGTTTTATGGCATATTTCGATTTTTTTAGTTATTTCAAAAATATCTGCATCTTGAAATGCGTTTGAGTATAAGTGCCCAGCCCATAAAATTTATAGTTCTTTTTATGGTGATCAGCTGTCAGGGAAATTTTGTAAACTCAGTAAGACTGGCTCCTCAAGAAGTTCACAGTGCTTACAAGCCGAGCCTTGCAAAACCCCAGACATTTTTTTTTTATCCCAGTTAGAGCCAAACATATAATAATAAGTATCTACCCATAGGTATCCTTGTGAACATTTCTGCACAGAAGGAAAGCATCACACTCCTTTTTTCTCATTAAAAAGTCCTCTTGCTTGCACGAAAGTTAATTCCAAATAAAAGTGGTCACTTGTTCACTTGACCCACTGGAAAGCAGGTGCCCCCCACCCCCAAGCCTTGCAGCCAGGGGTTCTGCAGGCCTTGATGCTTTCAGAGGCAGACTGACACTAAAATATTTTCCCTAAAAAGTCCCTTCACTGACACAGGGTTACTGTGTGTTCAACAAAGGTGGACGTGCACAGGCAGTGTCTGTGTGCTACTCACCTTGCTTTCTTTCTGGAAGGTAAGAGGACAAAGAACGCGCCCACCTACCTCCCACAAGTACATTAGCAAGGCATCAGGTTAGCGCTGAGAGATGGGAGGATTAGCCCTTAGCATAACTGGAGCAACAAGTATGAATTATATCTTACCTCTGAAACAGAATCCAAAAAGGTACCTAGGAACTTGGATGGGCCCATCAGCATTGTCCAGTGTGTACATATGAGGTCCTCAAAATAGGTTCATTGCTTAGTAACTACGCCCTCATCAGTCTGAAATTATTCTTTTGCCTATACTACATATGCCTTTTGTTAAGCAGCCAAATCTCTTGTTTCCCCTGACACCCCTATTTCGGAGTCCCTAAAGGATTCTGAGTTTTGTAAAAGAAGACAGCCTCGGGCTACACCTGGGAGCTCAGCAAGGATGTCAAAAACCAAGCGTAAGTCTCTTTGAAGAAAACAACTCAAAATTTAAAAACTAAGATAAAAATATACACCATACGCAGCAGGCACAGATAATTTAAAAAAAAATTCCTCATACAAGTGGAGATGTCCAATTATGTGGCAAGATCTGCCAGTCCTATATTCGTCTTTTTGGTCACATTTGTCCACATGAGAAATAAGACTGCCAGCAGTAGCACAGTTGAATACAACAGATAATATTATATGTCAGAATGGGGGATTTAAAGCCAAATAAAAAAGGTATTTATTACTTTTCCTATTTCATTTAGTTAGGAATTAAATTTATAGAACTTGGCTTGGTAGTAATATTCTGCCCTTACATATAAAAAAACAGTCTGGGGACTCCTGGGCGGTTAAGCCTCTGCCTTTGGCTCAGGTCATTATCTTAGAGTCCTGGGGATGGAGTCCCAGTTCTCCCTCTAACTCCCCCACCCCAACTTTCTCTCTCTCTCTCTCTCAAATCTTAAAAAAAAAAAACAACCCAACCCCCTCTCCCCAGCCAGTCTGAGTCTCAGAACATTCTTTCTACTAAATTAGGCACTAAGAAGTAGGTAGTGTGGTTGCCAAGATTCCCAATTTACACATCAAAGGGAATTCCTGCAAACCCACCTGTAGGGCCTGTTGCCATCAGCCCTGGATCTGGGGGTGGGTGGGGAGGCAGTCCTGGAATACAGCCAGGGGATGGAGGTTTAACTGGGAAGGAGGAAGGTACAGAAGATTGTGGCTCCCCCAAATGCTGGTATGAAGATCATGTCTAAAGGACTCTGTTTCTAAGAGTTCTCACCAAGAAAATTAAAAGATCACTTTGGAGGAGATTCCAAATGTATGGCCAGTGGGCAGGCAGGGCAGCTGTTTTCAAGTGTAACTAGTGGTTCTCGAAGTCTGCTCCACTCCAGCATCCACATCACCCGGCCAGCCTGTCAAACACGGAGTCCCCAGCCCCTTCTCAAACCTAGTGAAGCAGAACCTTGGGGGAGATGGGGTGGAGGGCCTCGGGAAACATTTACGTGTAAACTTGCATAAACTTAAAATGGAAGGAGGAAAGTGGGTCTGTGGTTTCCAGTGGCATGTAATTCCCAAAGAAGGCTCTTGGATTGAAAAGCAAATACACCTCCTAAGTGTTTGGAGGAGACAGGCTTAATAGTCTACGCTCAGTCTTCTTTGGCTGGAAAATGACATCTGTCACACAAATGTTCCCTCGAAGGAGTGGAGTTTGCCCACTGACCTGACTGAATGATGGGTGACATCTGTTGGTTGGTGGTTGACAAGGAAGGATGTGATTTGAATCGGTCTCGCTCTAACGTTGACACAGGTGTAATAAAATGGTTCTGATTCCACCCATCCTGTGGAGTTAAAAGAGAAAAAGAAACCTCTCAAAATGAATAATGACATTTCATTACAATAAATGACTATGGATGTGTGCTTTGATGAATGCTAATTATGCCAGAGCTATTCTTGTAAGTTACCTTTTTATAAATGCTCCGGAGGTCCCGATATTGCCATAATGTATTCAAGACCTGGGCTGCTGCCTTCACCACTTTCAGAGATGATCTAGGGAGACAGCGAAGATGTTAATGAATGTGGGCGGCACAGCCTCAGGCTCACTTGCAGAGATTCAGGCTGCAAACCAGCGGCCAAGATGCCATCTCTCCAAGGACCAGAGGGCACAGGGGCCGCTGCTGGAAAACATAACCAAGGGATCCGATGTACCTGGGAGTTGGGCAAGTTCAGGGCCGGCCAGGGTGGCAAGGACTGAAGTGAGGCTCTCAGGCAGTCAAGTCTGTGGTGAGAGGCTGTGACTGGGATAAGCAGTGACTCTCTGAGCTGGGGGCCTCTTTCAGGTGTCAGCCCCTAGCCTCCCCCCGTATCTCCCAAGGGGCTGACCTTGCTGGTGCTTTGGGGTGAAAGCAACCACAACCACGCATCCTGAGGGTCAGAGGACCCTCCCGAGTTAATCTGTTTTCCTATAATAGGGCTTTATATAAACACCTGCATTGCCTTATCATTTATGCCTCTACATTAACAAATGTACATCTGTGCCCTAATGTTCAATGTGGAAAACAGGGTTGGTTGTAAATTCTCCTCTCTGAAGACATTTGCTGAATATTGGCCTTTTGTTCAAGCACTGCTGGCCATGAGTCACTGCTTTTCACCTCAGGAGCTGCTCCCCTAACTCAGTGGCCTCAGCGGGAAGTGTAGCTTCCTGCCTCAGCACAGGCCTCCAGACACCACACCAGGGGGTGGATCAGTATTTGGGGAGTCAGCTGGAAGGATAATGGAATACTTCTTGAGAATTCATTTCCGCACTAAAAATTTGACTTCAAGTGTGTATCACAGGACCTAAAATCTGATTTCCTCTCCTTATCTTCTCAGTTAAACTCTCATGAAAGGGAGGAGTAGCAAGGTGAGCAGACGGGAAGTATGCTCTCTGCTCCAAACAACAGGATATGGGTTGCAGTGATTCCAAGGGTTTCAGCAAGGACGGAGTATTGCCAAGTTCAGGGGTGGCACAGTCTGTTCCTAGAGGTTGGGCATTTCTGCATCCATCTCCACTACCACCTCCCACCCAAGACTCCCCCCCTCCCCTTTTTTTTAAGATTTTATTTATTTATTTGACAGAGATTACAAGTAGGCAGAGAGGCAGGCAGAGAGAAAGAGAGAGAGAGGAGGAAGCAGGCTCCCTGCTGAGCAGAGAGCCCGAAGTGGGGCTCAATCCCAGGACCCTGGGATCATGACCTGAGCCGAAGGCAGAGGCTTTAACCCACTGAGCCACCTAGGCGCCCCTCCAAGACTCCTTATCAGTGTTCCTCATTGAGTCAAGGCTAGAACCAGTTCAGACCAACCCACTCAAAGCTATTCTAAATTTTCTATTTTTTTAAAAAAGACTTTATTTATTTATTTGACAGACAGAGATCATAAGTAGGCAGAGAGGCAGGCAGAGAGAGGGGGGGAAACAAGATCCCTGCTGAGCAGAAAGCCTGATGCAGTGATTGATCCCAGGACCCTGAGACCATGACTGGAGCTGAAGGCAGAGGCTTAACCCACTGAGACACCTAGGCACCCCTAAATTTTGTATTTTCAAAATGGACCAGAGAGCAAGGAAAAAAAAAAAAAAAGAGCAGAGATGAAATAAATTTCGGACACCCGGGATGGCCTTGCAGGGTCTTCATACCTCACAGCCATGCCCTTCTCAGCTGGGTCCTGGCCGTGCTGCTGGTGCTCATCTCCCTGTCTGTCAGTGCAAGGGCTAGGAGAAGACACTGGCTCCAAGAACTACGATGAGACACTAGACGAAGCAGGAGCATGCCGGCTATACACCAAGATACAAACAGCTAGGTAGGGTGTCTGCAGAGACGAGTTCTATTAGTAGAAAACCAACCCTTGAGAAAAGCAAGGAAGTTTCTGTGCTCCCCTCTACAGCACAACTTCTTTGAAGAGTTACATATTTTCATAACTCTAATTCTGCTCCTCCAATTTCTCATCTTCTTGGAAATGTGTAACTTCAGTAGTGTTCAACTGGACAAGTCTCAGTCCTCATCCTCCCTGGCTGAGCAGGAGCACCTGACATGTGCTCACCCTTGACACACCTCCTCCCTCGGCTTCCAGCACACCCTCTTCTGTATGCTCTGGTTCCTCATTCTTGAGCTCTTTTAGCTATGAGCTCTAGCTATGAGCCCTGAAACCTCTTTGGTTCTCCATCTACAGTTTTCTTCCTTATTCATCTTAGTCTATTTCACTTTTCTAAATATGCCATTTATACACTGACTCCCAAATTTATATATGTAGCTTGGACATCTATCCTGAACTCAAGTATATTCTACTGCTGACCATACACTGCACGTGGATATCTAATAGAGGTCTCAAATGTCACTTATCCAAAACAAACACCTGGTCTTCCCTAAAAAATCTGCTTCTGCAGGCTGCTTCACTTTGGTGACTGCAATTTCATCCCATTGTCTTTTTTGCCAAAGACCTTGGGGTCTTTGACATTCTCCTCCTCTCCTGCTGCTCTTCTGATCCCTCAGCAAATTCCATGGACTCTTTCAACCATGTCAGAATCAACCGCTTCTTCACCGCTACAATTGTTGCCATCATTAGTCTCTAGTTGGTGGAAGGGAAGGTTTGTCAAGTCACAGTGACCCCTTTAAGGGAAGTCAGACCATGTCCCTCCACTGCTGAACAGTCTCCAGTGGCTTTCAGTTTTCCACAGGGTAAATCTAAGTCCTTACACTGACCCACAGGGTCCTATATTTCTGGTTACATTTCCTCCCCCCAGCTCCTCCTGACTTGCTCTGTTCCCACTAGCTTTTCCACTGTCCACCACATGTGAGGTCCTTCGCTTCTTTCTTACCACCTTTCCTGATTTTATTATTTGCTCCATCTGCATCTGACAGGTGGTGTTTCTTACTCACTGGTACTTCATCTATGTCGCTCAGGAACGTAAGCTACCATGGGGTAGGGGTTGTTGTGTGATCTGCTTGCTGCTGTAGTACATAGCAGGTGGGCAGTGAACTTGGTGAATGACTCCTAAGGGAAGATCAGCGTGTGTTCAGAGGCCAACCTGAGCTGATCCAGGACTTTCTGAGTCTCTTGTTTTGAAAAGAGATTACTGGATGAGATTTTTTTTTTTTTTTTTTTTTAAATATACAAAGGTTCTGGCACCAGTTCAGAATCTCTCTAGCTTCTTCTTACGCCTTTCACAAATGAAGGCCCTTTAATGAAATTTTAAGAACACAAGAAGTGATTATGATTACCTTAGCTTTATCTGTAACATTTCATTTCCTCTGAAATAAAAAGGTGTGTGTGCATTTATTACTAATGAGATTAAAAAGATACAGAAGAAAAAAGGACTGAAAGGAAATATGGTTAATGTTGATAGGTGTGACTTGTGGGGAATGAGAACATGCTTTGCTAATTATTCTTCTATTTTAGAAATTCCTACAAAAGTATAAACTAAAAGATTAGACAAGAAATAATGTGAGTTTCAGCACTGTCACTCAGCCAAGTAATAAATACTGACCAAGCATCTCTCATAGGTCAGGTTTTGTTCTACATGTAGAGGGTACAGCAGTGAAGAAAAGACAAAATCCCTGCTACTCGGGGAGTCAGAGGCCTTTAGAGAAAACACTAAATAACATATCAGGCAAGGGTTCATCAGTGCTGTGAAGGAGAACAGAGCAGGGAAAGGGGGTGGAGAGTGGGGAGACAGGTGCCATTTTATGGATCAGGTGGCTGTTGTCCTGTGTATTGAGAAGGCTTTGAACTTTGAACAGCCCTATTTCCCACTTCCTTGAAGGATTCTTTGATCTGATACTAAGGCAAATTTATAGTCAACTGCTATAAACTGCTATAGCTCTGTGACCAAACAAAACAAAACCAAAAACCAAAACCTTCTATTTTTGCCACCAATTCCCTAATCCCTACTTCTGCTGCTTCATCAATTAGGTGTCACCCAGAAGCAAAGGGAAATGTATGATCCCAGCCCTGGGCACATCCCGAGGCCACACAGCAGGCCCTGATGCAGAGCAGTAATTTTAATCCTTTTTGGGCACCTGGGAGTGTCAGGTGACTGGCACCTCAGTCCCAGAACTGAGGATTCAATAAGATGTTCTTGCACGCCACTCTGGAAAACAGCATGGAGGTTCCTCAAAATGTTGAAAATAGAACTACCCTATGACCCAGCAATTGCACTGCTGGGTATTTACCCTAAAGATACAAACGTAGTGATCCGAAGGGGCACGTGCACCCGAATGTTTATAGCAGCAATGTCTACAATAGCCAAACTATGGAAAGAACCTAGATGTCCATCAACAGATGAATGGATAAAGAAGATGTGGTATATATACACAATGGAATACTATGCAGCCATCAAAAGAAATGAAATCTTGCCATTTGTGACGACGTGGATGGAACTGCGGGTATCATGCTTAGCGAAATAAGTCAATTGGAGAAAGACAACTATCATATGATCTCCCTGATATGAGGGAGAGGAGATGCAACATGGGGGGTTAAGGGGGTAGGAGAAGAGTAAATGAAACAAGATGGTATTGGGAGGGAGACAAACCATAAGTGACTTTTTTTTTTTTAAGATTTTTTTTTTTTATTTATTTGTCAGAGAGAGAGGGAGAGAGAGCGAGCACAGGCGGACAGAATGGCAGGCAGAGGCAGAGGGAGAAGCAGGCTCCCCGCCAAGCAAGGAGCCCGATGTGGGACTCGATCCCAGGACGCTGGGATCATGACCTGAGCCGAAGGCAGCTGCTTAACCAACTGAGCCACCCAGGCGTCCCCATAAGTGACTCTTAATCTCACAAAACAAACTGAGGGTTGATGGGGGGAGGGGGGTTGGGGGGGTGGGATTAAGGACACTGGGGAGGGTATGTGCTATGGTGAGTGCTGTGAAGTGTGTAAACCTGGCAATTCACAGACCTGTACCCCTGGGGATAAAAATATATTTTATGTTTATAAAAAAAAAAAAAAAAGATGTTCTTGCACAACAGGCCCTAGAGCCCGGATAGTCAAAGGTGAGAGGGAAGGTGCCCTCAGATATTCCTCATCATAGCATTTCTGATTCTTCCAGGGTCAGCAAAGGCAAACATGGCTTTAGAGACAAAACGAATGTCAGGATGTTAGAACCAAGTAATTATCAAAAAAGGGGCCACATGGCTGCAAATGCCCCTTCTCTACAAAATAGGTTTTCATTGGTGGAGACTGTGTAAGAAATGCAGGAATAAATCCTTTCCAATAGAAATTTCCTTCTCAAAGGCCCTTATCACAGGACAATCCTAGTAAGAAGAGCCTCGTTCCTCATCTCCTTGCACTTGCCTGTCTCCTCTTCCCTTGGTTATGTTCACCAGCTTCTCTATTCCCCCTGAGTCGGCCAGGGCTTTGGCATTCTCCATGTTTTTGCTGGTGACCTCATGCAGAGCACAGCAGATGGCCGCCATGGTCTCATCAGACAGCACACTGGGGCCAGTGCCGCCAGGAAGCCGGTTGACCAGGTCTCGCATGGCATATTTACCTGCCAAATGCAAAAGATTTCATTCCACTTTCAGAAGGTGCTAGGGTTTTGTTATTGTTGCTATTGAAAGATTGTGACAGTGTATTCTCTCTTAAAAACAGAACCTCAGAAGACAATAACATGGCAAAATAGAAACTGACAAATACTATAACTGAAGGGGGGAAGTTAATGTTTACTACAGTGCCACTCGACGAAATAATTGGTGTATAAAACATTACAGCAAGCCACTGCAAGAAAATGTAAATCAGTGTATAAAATTGGGTATACCAATCAAGTTGATTTAGTTGAACTATTTTCATTAACAGAAATAAATGATAATAGTTTTATTCTCAATTGAATTCCTATGTATCAAAAATACCTTAACTTCTTCTTAAAGCTTTTGAAGAGTTACCTTTGAATAAGTTTTAAAGCTGGACCAAGTAAAGCTCCCACACGATACTTTTCATTATATCTCTCTGGGTCTTTAAGTGTGAGCTGGGTACCATTACACATTTTTATCAAGTTGAATGTAAATACCAGCTGATTGTTTCTTTTAACAAGACACAAGTGACATTTGGAATTAAAATGATGGCTACATTATCTGGTAGGGGTGCAATGATAACAGAATTCTTGACAGGACAAGGCTGGGGAGCCCCCTAGCTATTGAAGCATTTCTTTATACATACTCAGTTTCTCTTCTATCCAAAACCAAAATATCTCTAGCTTGTTCAATGTCAATTACTGTCTAACTAGAATAATTGCACGACACACAGAAGAAATGAACTAAAACTCAAGTAAATATTTTCTTAGTTTTTTTTTTCCTATGCTAATAATTGAGTGGATACAAAATGGTGTTTTATTAAAGTCCTATTTATATTACAATGGTAAGCAGTAGAAGACAGGCCCTGACTACACACTGCATAATTTACAGCATTTCAAAGGGAAGGCTCTGGTTTACTCACAGTGAACACTGCTGTGAATAGCAGAAAAACAATGTTGACATTATAAGCCAGAAGATAAATGTGGTTTTCAGAACAGATGGAAGTTAGTATTGGTGATTTTGAATACTCAAGAAAACCCAAAATGTCCATGACACACAAGGCGTCATTTTGCTAAGGCACAACTTTAAGCTGCCCCCTAAGATTGGGGTAAGGCAGCTCACTCTGTCTCCGAGTGAGCCCGGTGGTCCCCTTGGAGCTTGCAGCTCTGGATAGCTGGGTTGGTCCAACTCAAGTATATGCAGTAATTTTTGTAGAGTGACAAAACTTTGTTTCCTTGTGAAAAATGGTTCTGAAAAGAAAGTCCATCGCTAGTGCTGGTGATGGACATGAACAGAGAGCGAAAGGGATGAAGAAGGGGATGGTTCTTAGTAACAGAAGTACTGAGTGAATTAGTTGAATACTGAATCTGGGAGGGGCTTAGACCTCAGGGAAGAAGGGAACTTTATAGAGAAACAAGAAAGTCATTCATGAAACCATTTAAGAGTGCTCCAGTTGGGTAAAAATATGCTCATAGCTGGAGAGAGAAAATGCTTGTGAAAGTTTACAAGAGCGTCAGGACCTTCACAGAAAACACAGGGATGCACTGAGAGAAGCCAGGACTCTCATACATTTCCGTCCTTCCCAGAGGTCCTGGCCCTCAGTGGTGCGGGCCCATATCTCTGCACCTCTGTGTCCCCTTCCAGCTGTGGAATGATAGGCCACATGTCATCACATGTTGTCAACCCTTTCTTTTTTAGCATCAGGAATTCCCTAACTATATGTGCTTCTTATAAGAAATCCTAACACTATAGATTTTTAAATAACTTAAACAAACAAAAAATCTCTTTAGGGACCTAAAGGATTTCTCTCAAGGAAGTGCGGGAACTAAGAGTTCTTGTATGCATACTGGCAACAGGCACCAGCTGGACTGTATGAAGGGTGTGGAAGAGGCTGCTTTTCTCTCCATGGGGGACAATTTGGCTCAAAGGAATGGTGTGTTAAGAGCAGGTTAATCTAGGTGATAATTTAAAATAACAATTCTGCCAGGCCCTGTGTAGGTGCTTTCATTTAAGGTGCCACAGTGAATCCTCTTTAAGGTAAATATTACTGCCCTTGTTCTTAGTCTCCCCCTGCCCCCCACCCAGGGCAGGCATATTTTAACGAGTTCAATACCTATTCACTATTCCAAATAAGATCCTGTCAAATCCCTCCCCTCCCTCTCTCCTAGCCTGTCAGCAGCTGTGGGACTGGCGGGGAGCGTTTTCTAAGGAGCTGCTTCATTCTCTTGTTTGAGTTGCATAGCAAATCTGTGGTAAGGACAGCAAGGTGGTCAGCTCCCTTTCAGACACAGAGTTAAGGAAGAGTTTTCAAATTTAGATGAAAGACTTAAAGCTGAGTGGGCTCACTCACAGGACACAGCCAGTGAGAAGCAGATCTGGGGTTTCACTTGAGGTCAACTAGAGAGTCTCTGATCTATTTACCCTACACTCTGCTTGAGAGTGTGGCAATGGCCTTGGAGGCAAGCATGCGAAGCTGCCGAGGGTGTCAAACTTGAAGACGTGCTCAGTGTCAGGTTCATGCAAGTGCCAACCCTACACCTGGACAGCTCTGAGGATGGGTGCCTCCTACCATTTTATATCCTATGTGCCTCCCTTGCTTTAGCCTAGTACTGACCCTGCTCTGGTGTGGAAATGGCCTTGGGACAGTGGTTCTGCCTTAGCACGAACAGTTACACAAATGTGAGAGAGAAAAGCTACAAACGATTTATGTTATTATTTTTTAAATTTAGAACATGGTAGTGTTGGTAAATTAGCAGATATAAGTCTCAAAAATCAGAAGAGAGAATTAACTTCTCTTGTTGCTCAGGATATGAATCTCTTTTGGGAAATAGAGACACCAAATCAAGCAATGTAGTAACGTGTAACTGAAATTGCCATCTTTTTTGAAAATTTTCCTTCCCTGATCAATGTTTAATTAATGAGCTTGCCTCCTGCTGAAAAGGAATGGTCAATAGAAAGCACAAAGGATACACAGATATGCCAGGAAACCAGAGAGTAGAACTCAGCTACTGATCATTTAAAATGTTGTATTTTTATAAATCAAAAGAAAAGGTTTTTTTGGTTATTGTTATTTTTTTAAGTAGGCTCCACATGCAGTGTGGAGCCCAACATGGGGCTTGAACTCATGAGCCTAAGGTCAAGTCCTGAGCTGAGATCAAGACTTGATCTCAGTCTTGATGGCTGACTGAGCCACCCAGGCACTGGTAGTTTTATAAATGTAGTTACTTTTTCTTTATAACTTACCTTGTTACCAGAACATACCTATGAGCTCCTTGTTGCGAACATCTAGTGCCATATTCCTCAACGCAGTTGCCACCGAAGAAACAACTCTATCGTTATCCATTCTCAGCAGTTCTACAAGGATGGGGAGCCCTTTTTCTTTGCGGACAGCTGCCCGTATGTATGCTGCAAACTAAAGAGTAAAACAAGCCAACAGTAGTATAAAACACAGTTCAACTCTCAAATGTTACTGTCACCTAAAAAAGATGTTTCCAGAAGATAAACTAATAGATTAAATGTTTTCTTTTCAATCAGAGATTAAATCTGTGGTGTCAGTAAAGAAAAAGCTATAGTTAGAGATAAAGACAGGCAAGGATGACTGATTTAAAAAGAAATCCTGAAGCCTAAAAATCTCAAACCACCATCTGCCATATATTTTTGTGCAGAAAGAGAAGGCAGTGATTGCTTTCTATCTCAGATACATAAACATGATTAAGGAAGGATCGTGGGTCTTCTCTGCAATTGGCCCCATGCCAGGTCCAGAGGCTATAAATAGGATGGCAGAGATGGTAGCTGATCAGTGCACATGACAGGAGAACCTTTCTCCACCAGTACATTCTTTTCCTGTATTCTCTGCAACAATATTTAGAGTTCAGTAACCTTTCAAAGAGATTGACTGAAAAAAAGCCCTTGCCTCAGAAGAAAAGAATTCTCCAGAAACATCGAGCATCATAATTCATACAGACTGGTGAAAAAGTATATTTGTGTGCAAAATGCTTTCTTATGCAAGATTAGTTTGCTGCTTTTTTTAATTCATAGTCAAGAAATTCTTTTTGTGGCTATGGGGCAAGTCTGTTCAGCGAGTCAACGTGTGTACCATTTGAATTGGAAATGAATGCTAGCTAAGTCATCAGGGAAATAAAAAAAAAAGTAGCATTTGAAAATTGGGTCTTTAATCTTGTTTTGAGTTTTTATTGATATTTTTTTACCAATGCATACTGTTTTTCAAAATTTAGGATAATTGAAAAATGTTGCTCATAAAACATCTAATACTTTCCTGCTGTGGTCAAGATAGGTGGACAAAGATCGGCCAGCCTTTTGTACTATTTTGAACATTAAAATATACGGTTGACCACTCAGTTTCTTGAATACCAGCAGAATAGATTACTTTAATAATACAAGTAAGAGGAAAAATGCTTTTCAAAGATCCTATTAACATTCTTCATATGAAAAAAATACTTCTATTTTCTAAATCAAATGAAATCTATGGCAGAGGGGTGAGGGGAAGGAAATGGAATACATGACTTGCTATAGAGTAAAGCATCCAGGCAGCTTTCTCAACCTCTCTCTGAAATCTCCAAGGACAGAGCCAACACCTTTCTCATCCGGAGACCACCTAGCCCAGTCCAGCCCAGCCCAGAGTGTTTCCCTTTGGGGACACTATAGTTTTCATCACTCCCCAAATAGCTTCTGACTTGATAACATCTGGGCTATGTTTATCTTGTTTTCTTAATGAGGCTCTAATATTTTGATTTATTATTTTAGATACTTTTGAAATGATTTTAATATAGTATTTATATTTTAAATGAGCTTGCCATCTAACTTTCACTCACTAAATGACTCAAGAGGTGAAATTAACAACTCAAATCTCATCTCTTTCAATTACTATCTTTTTTATTGTCATCAAATGTATCTCTTGGGTTACAAGAAACTGGATGTGAACACTGGGTCACCAACATAAATATTTATAAATACTTATGTGCAATACACTGTCCTAGGTCCTTCACATTTATTATCTCATTTAACTCTCACAACCACCTCATGAAGTATACCACCTCATGGTATTATCTCCATTTTACAGATGAAGAAATTGAGGATGGAAAGATCCAAGGCCCCTAGCTATTAAGTGGAAGGGCCAGGATTCAAAACCAAGGCGTCTGACTCCAGAGCCAGCACTTAGATGCTGAGCTATTAGCATGTTACTTAAGAGCAACAATAACAAAATGACCATGCTGGCTTAGCACCAGGCCTAAATAACTTGTATACATTCATTATAGCAGGTGACTGCATGAAACAAACCACACCTAGCTTGACCAATGCTTTTCACTCTCATGGACAATACAGTGGCCAAAAGATTCCCCCTTTGGGAGGTGTGGTGAAGGAAGAAGCCAAAAACAAGCATTATAAAAACTCTACTAAAATACCCTTATCAGAAAACTCAGAGGCAACCTATGGAATGGGAGAAGATATTTGCAAATGATGTCTCTGATAAAGGGTCAGTATCTAAAATCTATAAACAACTCATCGAACTCAACATGCCCAAAAACAAATTATCCAGTTAAGAATGGGCAGAGGACATGAATAGACATTTTTCCAAAGGAGACACACAAATGGCCAACAAACATATGAAAAGATGCGCAACCTCACTCATCATTAGGGTAATACAAATCAAAACCATGATGAGATACCACCTCACACCTGTCAGAATGGCTAAAATTAACAACACGGGAAACAACAGATATTGGTGAGGATGAGGAGAAAGGGGAACCCTCCTACACTGTTGGTGGGAATGCAAACTGGCGCAGCCACTCTGAATAACAGTATGGAGGTTCCTCAAAAAGTTTAAAATAGAGCTACTCTATGATGGCACTACTAGGTGTTTACCTGAAGGACATAAAATAGTGACTCAAAGGGGCACATGCATCCCAATATTTATAGCAGCATTATCAACATAGCCAAACTATGGAAAGAGCCCAAATGTCCATCGGCTGATGACTAGATTAAAAAGCTATGGTGTTTATATAGATGTGTATCTCTATATACATATATACATACACACATGCCACAATGGAATATTGCTCAGCCATAAGGAGTGAAATCTTACCATTTGCAATGACGTGGATAGAGTTAGAATACATTATGCTAAGTGAAATAAGTCAGTCAGTGAAAGACAAATACCATAGGATTTCAGTCACATGTGGAATTAAAAAAAAAACACAGGTGAACATTGGGGAAGGATGAAAAAAAGAGAGATAGGCAAACCATAAGAGACTCTTAACTATAAAGAACAAACTGAGGGTTGCTGGAGGGGAGGTGGAGGGATGGGCTAACTGGGTGATGGGCATTAAGATCAACACCTGTTGTGATGATTACTGGGTGTTGTGAGTGATGAATCACTAAATTCTACTCCTGAAACCAATATTAAACTAAGTGTTAATTTAAATAAAAACTGGAACCAAAAATATACGCTTGTCAAGAAATGTTTAGAGGCTGAAAATATTTCAGAAAAGGATTGTCTGGGAAATTGGCAGATGATGTTTATAAAGTTTTGAGAACCTCTTACAGTGGTAACAGTAGGAAACCACTTTCAGTTTTCATAAAGAAGTTACACACTTTTAAGGGGACACAGTAACTTTTGCCACACATGTATGTTCTGTAAGCGTGTGAGAGAGGAAGAGGGGTCCCTCTCCCCTGCAAGCGCTGCCCTAGCTCAGCTCTAACTTAGGCCTCTGGCATGTTCAGCACCGAATCCTAGTCTCTACTTTCCTCTTCTTTGAATTCACCTTCTGTACTGTGGCAGAAGGGACCCAACAGTATCCACATCTGCGTCACCTGTCTGCTTGAATCCTTTTAGTGGCCCTTCTGTTTTGCAGGTCAAATCCCAGCTCTTGATGCTTGGCTGCCAGGCCTATCTCCAATGCCTGGGTCCAACCTGGGCCACACCTGTGCTGTCCTTGATGCCCAGCACCCATCTTGCAGTCTCCACCATGCTGTCCTTTTCTCACCTCAAGGCCTTTCTTCTCTTGTCCCTTTCTCTGGACCACTGCCTCTATACCCTCAGACTCTGCTGGCTTACTTCTGTTCATTTTGAAAGATTCCACTGGGGCAGCACCACCTCTCCAGGTAACCTTCCCTACTTCTGGGCTCCCCTCTTTGCCTTTCTCTCACCTGCCAGGCTGGGTTAGATGTCTTTTTTTAAGACCCTACAGTACACATATTCTACACTATACCGACTTGATCTGTACTTTCTTCCTGCTAGCTTTCAGTTTGTACAGGGAGGGCTATGTCACATTCATCTTTGAGCCTAGAGTCAACTGCTATTGCCCCTCTCCCCTTTTTGCCCTAATAACTGTGTCCCTTTCACTGTCATTGTTGGTTTGGCTGCACAGATAGAAAGAAGTGGGGACCCCTGGAGGACATCGTACCTTCCAGTTTCCGGCAGAGAGGTTCTGGAGAGATCCGGCAGAGCCTTCCAAGGTGGCTGGGTTGGAACTTTCTGCTAGAAGAGTCAGATACGGTTTTACCACTGATGGATGCCACAGCATCTCAACCCCTTTGGGGGACTTTGACAGTCCTGGGATAGGACCAACTCCATCCCACTGAAAGACAAAGAGCACACATGAAATGGAAGCAAATGAACACAATCTCCAATACTTGAAAACATTCCTCTCTGCTGGATTCAGCTATAGTTAGGTAGAAAAACTGTATAATGAGAAATTTTCTTTTCTTGCCAAATATGTGATTTCTTACTCCTAGAAAAATGAAACTTTAGAGTTTCATGTCAAATAAAATGCTAACTTGATCCTCTTGTGGCATTCTCTTTTTCTTTTTCTTTTTCTTCCCCCAGCAGCTTGGCTCCGAGTCCTTGCTGGGAGACTCTTTTCCTAGTAAGTCATCCAGCTCACTCAGCCCCAGCAGCCGGGCCTGCGGGACCTCCAGTTCCAGCCGATAGGACAGGTTCCTCAGGGTGCACACGCAGTTCTCCACAGTCTGCAAACCAACACGGCATATAATTAAAACCATCATGGCACATTACTGCAAACGCTTCTGTACTGAGCAGCAGTGAGCTTAAGTAAATGTAGAATCTGAGAAGGCTGCTTTTTACTCATGGGAACCTGAAACAGTCTAGGGAAAGAACGATGATTCTACAATTTTTGTGGGATACCAAAATGACAGAGTGCAGATCTGTCCCTGCTATGTCTGTGGATCTGATTTCGTGCTGATTAAAATGTGCAAGGCTCTGGAAGAGAAAATGCCCAGCGTTTCTGCTTCGGGGTTGCTGCAGGGGCAGAGAGGCACCTAAGTTGCCAGAACCTCACTCCTTCTTGCCACTAGAAGTCTTCCCCATGACAAGAGGTGTGAGCAACCCCATCTCTGGAGAAGGCCCTCCCCCCAAGTCTTGTCTTTGGCCTTTCCATCCATCTCCGAACTCTCCCCTCCCTCTTCGGAAAGTTCCATGATCTCTTTGTGCCATTCTGCCTTCTGTATGTGGTCTTTTGCTTCTTAAGGTCTGTATCACACCTCTGACTGTGGGGCTGTCACTTCATTGAGAGCACCTAAAGCCAAGCTCACCCCTTTCCCGGGAAGCTCTCCTTCCACTTGCTTACTCCTCTCAACTTCATCTACAGATCTTCTGGTTCAATGAGGTTCAAACAAAAACCTGGCTATCACTTTGAACTTTCCCCCTATCTTCTCCCTGAGCCTACCAATCATCATTCTCTTCTCTCTCTGAGCCACATTTATGACACAAGGCTTACTTATGGCCTTTCATCTAGCCTGTCCTGAAAGGCAAGTATCTGGCCTACCTTGGAAATCCTGACACTTTTAGTCCCTCCTTCCTGTTTCTTGCCACCTTCCTCAGTCCCTGCTCCTGGGGCAGATCCTAGGTGGTTGTCACAACTAAAAAAATGATGAGTAGAAGGCTGTGTGCTGGGGCAAGGATGGGGAAAACAGGAGGGGAGCAGAAGGGGCACCTACTGGGAACAGACCAACCAGCATGGCAACAGAGGGAGGGATGAAAGGGTATGACTGGGGATGTGTAGAGAAGAGTATCCAAGTGGGTGTGGGGTAGGGGGCTATGGCCTGCACTGGGGCTAGAGAGGCAGAGAGGCTGTTGGGTTATAGCGCCTCGACTAGGAATGCTTATTCAGTAGATACTCAAATACAGATGGATCGGATTCTAGCCATAGGGCACATGACTGGAGGCAACAGCAGCAGAGGCAACCACAATGATGATGCCCAAGACAACCATAAAGAAAGTCGGGACCCTGCCATCCTATGCTCAGTCCTTGGCCACACGGAGTTACTCAGTTTTCATGGTTTCTAAGGCTATTTTCTTAAATTGTCATGTCCCTGTTAATTTGTAATTTTAAGAGAGACCCCCCAACTTAATCTGGAGTGTAGTGTAATGAGTATGAAAGGCTCAAGAATTCCAGAAAGAACCAGTGGCATGCAAGAGCAGCGTCAGGCAGCTGTGTCACCTGCCATTGCGCCCCTCGCGTGGCCAGCCAGCACTGACCTTGCTGTCGTAATCGGATGTGTTCACACACGTGTGGATCACATACAGCAGCGAGTCCACCAGCCCCTCACAGGAGCGCATTTGCTTCCTGGCTTCCTCCCCTGCGGAGCTGAGGTTCCTGAATGGGCAGAGACACATGGAAGCTGCTGAGATGAACAACTCACTCCTTAGCCATGGAGCCCTACCTGACCGTCTGAGGGGCCGGACGACAGACAGCAGCCATGTAGATCCCGTGTGAAGAGACCCTGAGAACTCCCAATGACTAACCCCTCATTATCCACTCAAACAGAAGGGAGCAGGGCCATCTGAAACTCTGTATCCCTCCTATGATAACCACTTTTTAACCTCTTAAAAATGGTTTTGAGGTCCATCCTCCTCAGTTTCCTCATATGTAAATAGGGGAGAATAATACTGACCACCTCACAGGGTCGTGTGAGGAAGCAACACTCCTTATAAAAGAATTAGCAAAGGGCCTGCAGTGTCTGTTAACCATGGTTGTTATTTCTAGACATGCTCTGCTCCACCCTGGGCCACCACGACTGGCAGTCCCTGAATCTATTATAATGTTTTGCCTGTGGTAGGTGGTCATAAATGCTTCCTGAATGAACAGATGAAATGTCATTTCTTGTATAACCATTCATGTTAAATATGGACATTTGCTTATGGTACAATTTTCCTCATTTTTTTCCCAAATATAAAAAGCCCTGAAAATTGTTTTAGGTCTCATCCATATTGAAACTTTTTTCTTTTTAAAGATTTTATTTTTAAAATAATGTCTATACCCAGTGTAGGAATGAACTCCCAATCCTGAGATCCAGAGTTGCATGCTGTACCAACCGAGCCAGCCAGGGGCCCCCATACTGAAACTTTTGATATCAGTTTGCCTTCATGAATTGACACTAAAATTTTAAGGAATCAATTTTATATCTTATTAACAAGAGTTCTAGGCTAAGTCTGAGATTTTGTAAAAACCTAGGCCAAATAAGGGGGTTTTGGAATGATTTTTCTTTTCATTTTTATTTTTTTGGGGCCAGAGAGTGTCACCCCTGGTCCCTCCTCTGCTCTTATCTTGTGTCACTTCTCAGCAGCACTCAACAGCCGCTGTCTTACATTCCTTTACAAGCCCCCAGGACTCTTTACCTCTTTAGTTTTCCTCCCATCTTGCTGCCTTTTCTTCTCAGTCTCTTTTGCTGGTGGGTCCCTCTGGAGTGCCCAGGACTACCTTGGTCCCTTCTTGTCTTTATCTTTATCTTTACATTCTCATGGGTGTTCTCCTTCTGTCCCTTGGCTTTAAGCCAACCTGCAGGCCCAGGCAAGACTCCCAAACATTTACCTTTAGGCTGACCGCTCTCTAAAACTCCAGGCTCCTTTATCCACTGCTTTCCTGGCATCACCACGTGGAGAGCTAATTAGACATCTCAGATGGACATGGTCAAAACTCTCAACAGCTCATCCCTCCACCCTTTCTTCTTCCTGTGCTCCCAGTTGATCCAGCCAAAGATGTAGGTATTAGCTCTCCCTCCACAAAAATACCCCCTATTTCCTGTCTTGCTCCAGCACCTGGTCTAGGCCACTGTCGTGGTCTGCCTGGATTGCTGCAACAGCCTCAGCCTCCTATTTCTTCCACTGCTGCCCTGTTCAGTCTTCACACTGAAGCCAGGATCCAGTCCCACTACTTCCGAGATTAAAACCCTCTGACAGTTTCCTGAGACATCTGGAATAAACTATAAACTCCTTCCTCTGACTTCAAAAATCTTACATAATCTGGTACCACTCTGTGCCTCACCCATTAAGCTCCAGCCTTGAGCCCATTTTTGTCTCCGAGCCATTCCATTACCTTCCTTCCCTTTGCTAAGAACATGCGTCCTCCTGACCCCACCCCATCCTCCAATGAGCAGCTCCTGGTGGTATTTCTGATCTAGACTTTAACTTCACCTCTTGTGAGGGGCCACCTGACCATGAAAATAATCTTCTAATGACTCTTACATCACCATGGCACCTACTGTTATTTTCTTGTTAGTTTTCAATAGAATACGGTTCTCTCAAAGCAGGGACCTGTCTTGTTCATCACTGATTTCACACAGGGGGTGTGCACCAAAAATGGTTATAGCCCGGAGCCACTGTGGGAGCTGGACTGCTGTGTCCTGTCTCTGGAAAGCTGGCAGGCTGGCCAAGGAGTGATCACAGCGTCCCTGGATCCAGGAGCAGAGAAAGGATGAGACGTTCCTTCCACAGACCATCAGGAGGTAATATAATCTGTCCTCTGATGCAGGCATCTGAGTTAGGGAGCTGGCCTGTTTCCCAGGATCCTGACTCTTGTCATCCACCCACAGCAAGGAGGCTGACAGTCACTTGTCATAATAGTGCTGCCTCAGAGCAGCAACCCAGGCTTCCTCCCCATCTTTCAAGCTGTTACAGGGATGCTTAAATGTTAGCTAGTGCCCACTGTGTGTCAGCCACTACACTAAGCACTTTATATGAGCTGCTTCTTCACAAATGTGAGATGGTATTTTAATGCCTATTCTAAAGATGAGGAGACTGAGGCTCAGAGTGGTGCGGGAAGCCAGGCTGCCTCTCAGTGTCACCACGCCACTCTGTCCCAAGGCTTCTGCTTCAAGTTCCCAGAGCACTGTACACTTGGGACACTGGGTAGAAGCTGAGCTGATGAGTATTAACGGTAAACAATAAGCACGCCTGTCCACACTTAAAGGAGCCCTTATGAGTTTCACGTGTTAAAGATAATGACTTAAAATAGTATTTGGGCTCATTTTCATTTATTTATAAACTCAAACCCAGTAATTGTTTAAACCACACACCTTTTTTTTGCAGCTTTTAAAAAGCAGGAAAGTCTTAACCATCACATTTTGAATTTAAACAAAAACCAGGCTGCAAACACATTAGCAGTCAGGATGTGATAACCAGGAAAATGCTGTTAAGTAGAAAACACTGGAATTTTGGCAGTAATTTCAGACTGAAAGGGCCCTTTTTCCTAATCCACAGAAGAGTCATTTATCAGATAATGTCTTTCAGGCTACTAGTCTGTGCTCATGGTGTTTTCCTCACAGGATAAGAGTCCAGTGGCCTAAATTTTGAAGCAAACTTAGGAAGGTAGGTAAGTGTTTATAAGATGAAATAAATCTAAAATCAACTCACCCATGACACATGTTATTTAATCAAATAATTAATTGGAAAGAAGAAATAAAGAATTTACCTCAGGCAACCTGTAGTATTACGTAGAACGAGTGACGTCTGAAATTTAATTTTATGATCATCATCAAAAGAAGAGTTATTCCATCCAGAATGTGGAACGATCACAGTGTTTGTTAAGGTTGAGAGCGCATCTCGAATGATTGTCATCTTTACAGCATCACATGAAGATAAATTCCAAAGAACTCCTAAAAAATGAGATTAAAAAAAAAAAATCAAACCATCAGAGATCCTGCAGGTTCAGGAATAAAACAAACATATTAGCCCTAAGTGATGTGAACTCAGTCTGTTCCAAATCTAACCTATGGCCTGAATTTGCAACTAGGCAGGGGATGGACCTCTAATAAATGTTGAGTGAACACATGTGAGCTTCTGGCAGCGTATTACAAAGCGCTAAGAGTCCTTCTCTTAAGTTTTAGAGCCTATGTGCTACCAGACAAGATGACTGTGGCTTCTGCAAAGCAAATCAGAGCTACCCTTGGAGGGGGAGGGGCACAATCCAATCAAGGGTCATGAATTTAATGCACCTGTGATTGTCGTAAAGCTGTCGTGCATCATCCCTTACATTCAATGTTCTGTGTGACAAACAATTTTTAGAATTTCATACTTGGAAACAATTTCTCTTTCTCAAAAGGCTGACACATTTCTGTGTATCATGCTTCCTTTTTCTACTTTTGCTCCTGGGAAGCTCAAGCTTAAATATGCTTGCAGTAACATACATAACTTACACTGCAGTTCCATTTGCTTTGTCTCCCTCATTAGGATAAGGTTTAAACACTTTTATTTCCACATTAAGAGTTTTATTACCATGTGCAAGTTACTGCTATTCTCTTTTGGATACAGGTGAGACTAACCAGACATTAAATCCCTCATATTGTAATTTGTATCAGGATTGCCCAGATGACAGACCTTAAACGTAGCTTATTAGAGGGGTATTGAAATTGTAAGCATATTAGAGCATCTTCATTTCTGTCTTAACGATGAGGTGGGTTAAATTATTGTTACAGCACACATATTTTCTAGGAATTATCCTTTTAGAAATTAGAGCAAACTCAAGAGTATACCTACTCTATGTCATTTTCACATTACTGCATTTCCCCAAGGAAAAGGAGGGGCAAGGAGAGGTGGCACATTTGGTGCTGAGGTTCCTTCTGAGTCCTGCACTCCTGGTGGCTCCCTGACAAGACACTTAAAAGCCCATACAGTGCTTTTAGAATTATCAACACACAGAAACGCTTGAGGCCCTGTGGAGGGGAAGGAGCGGGCAAATCTGCTCATTTCCATGGGAGCGTGTGAGGCTTGTGAACATGACCGATCAAAAATGTGGGGAGAGGGCGCCTGGGTGGCTCATTGGGTTAAAGCCCCTGCCTTCAGCTCAGGTCATGATCTCAGGGTCCTGGGATTGAGCCCCGCATCGGGCTCTCTGCTCAGTGGAGAGCCTGCTTCCTCCTCTCTCTGCCTGCCTTTCTGCCTACTTGTGATCTCTGTCAAATAAATAAATAAAATCTTAAAAAAAAAAAAAAAAAAAAGAATGTGGGGAGAACTGCTGCTCCAGTGCCCGCCCGGTAACAGCAGACTGTCTGCTCAGCCTTTCCGAGGCCTGGAGAAACTGCAGGGCCCTCTACAAAGGAGGGAGGTGTGAGAGCTGACAGGAGCTCTTCCTTTGGAGGAAGGAGAAGTACAAGCATAGAGCCAGAACTGCAGATAGTAAACTGATACTCTGAGTGGAGAGAGGACCGCCCCTTCCATGCACATCACCCTGCCCTATCCACGATGCAGAGAGAGAGGTCGCTGATGGAGGCTGATGCTTGGGCTCTGGTCTGCGAAGGGGTTCTGCTCCGCCCTGTGCCTGGTTGCTCTCCTCTTACCCTTGGCTTTGACTTCTGGACCTGGCGGTATGGTCTTACCCTTGTTTCTCAAGGTCTTTCCCCCTTTTCTTGCTCCTACCTTTTGGGGTGGGTTAGCTCACCATCACCAGAGGACCTTAGCCTCGGCAGTGGTTCATCTAGCTAGGCTCCAAATGGGAGGGAGGTAGACAATTTGTGATCAGTAAAAGTAAAGACCTTGATTTGTCTCTGAAAGCTTGTTCTGTCGACCATTATAGACCTCTGCTTCTATAATTATCACGTGGCAAACAAGAGATGGGTTCTAGCCAAGAGTGCAGCATACACTGAGGGTGCTTCTGAGATGAACTTCAGTTCCTCAGGTGGGGCTATTTCTCTCTGCATTCTGACAAAATTGGCCAGAAGTTTCTATATAAAATGGTTTTAATCTAGGGAGGTTGTGCTACCTATTTTCTGGAGGTTTCACTGGACTCTCTCAGGGGTAGCCGTGTGAGGTGTTGGGAGAGAATTGGCAGCAGGCTGCCAGGTCCCCACCCCAACTCACCCAGAGTGGCTCCACACTCATCTGTTCTCAGGACAGGGCCACACTGTATGTTTCTGTTGGAAACAGGGTTTCATGTGTAAAAGACACTTGAAAAGCATTGTTTCAGGGGAAAGGTATCAGAGGACTGATGACCAAGGGAGAGACCTGGGAGCTAAGGATGAAAAACAAGTCCCTGGAGGTTTATTTTGATGCAAAGACGGGGGAAGGTAGAGAAGATGGAAGAAAGAGTGGGTTGAGACACAGAAGGGGGGGGGGGGGTGATAAAGGCTGCCATGAATGGGGCTTTAGCACTTCTACCGGGGCCTGCTGGGGCCGAGCCAGCCACAGGCAGCACGTAGCCCAGACACTGCTGGTGAGGAGGTCATCTCCTAAACTTCTCTGACAATTTTATAACATATTTTCAGATTCTTCACTTCACAGAATTCAACACATGGGGGAGGGCACCATTTTCTAATAGGCTACGTTGTACTTCACAGAAGAAATGTATAAAACTTAACTGTAAGGCAAGGCTTATGAAAAGGAAAGCCTATTACATTATAGGGTTTAAGTATAAAATTAGATATATGGCTACAGAAAATGAAACAGGGTGAGTCACAGACTTCAGGTGAAAACATGACTAAGAAAAGGGGTGGTGCTTTAGCACGATGGATCTAGGAGTTGATGGCTAGAAATTTTCTGATCATTGGTAGAAAATCTTGTTTTTCATGGTTCCTGCCTCCCCTCCTGACTCCTGCTAACACCTACTTTTGGGAAGAGGGTATTTCCCAGATTTGTGGATTTCCCTGCCTTTCTGTGCACGTACCAGAATTTTGTCCTCCTCTTTCTTTTATCACGTATTTAGAATGACCAGTGGAATTATGTCATTCTATAGTTTACTATTAGCCTTTATCTACATGGGATTGAACAGCATAAATGCTCATAAATCAATATAAACACAGTAACATGATCATTTACTGTGATTTTACTATGTGCCAGGCATTGTGTGCTTTACATATAGAATCAAGCTGCACAAAATGAATTAACTTGCCATTTAATTATTTTGTGGGATTGAAATATTCTGCATGTTGACTTTTTAAAGGATGGGTATTTGTTTTTCTAAATTTAATTTTAATTACATTAGGCAAGTATAGTGAGGAACAATTCTACCATGATCCATTCTTTTACATGTGTTGTTACACATATGCAGCACACAATAGGTGCTCACAAATATTTGTTGGTGCGTCCAACTTAATAGCATGCGTTTATTTTTGATTTATCCTTTTATTTCCTTTCTGTCAGACTTAGCTCATAATTATTACCTGACTTCCTTAAGCTGAGTATTCAGCAGTGTCTTAAGGTTTATAACTACAGGGAGAAGTCAGAAGAAAATCCTGGATCTTTAAAGGAATTTGCCAGCATAGTTTTGCTCGCCTTTCCTATGAAGACTAAAAGACATGGTCATTGAAATCACCATCTTAGCACTGAGGATAGAAGAATTCTGTTTCTGTTACATCTCTAGAACATTTCCAGAAGTTAAGAGTTACACAGTAGCAGGCCAGAATCCTAACCCCTCAAAAGTGCAATAAAGAAAAAGATTGGTGTTGCCCAATTATAAAATGTTAAATTGTTTGAAAATATGTAACCCTTCGGTACACAAGGTGACTGTGTTATCTTTTGGTCAGGTGAGATGACTTACTGATTGTAAAACCAGTCTACTATATAAAAGTCTACTACAGGTTTTCTGTAACCTCAAAAAATGTTCAAAATTATTCTTGACCACAAAAAAGGGAATGATTCTATTTTTGCTAAGTCTGCAGCATTCAGAGGACCCATACCAAGGCAAGCGTAATGATTTACACTGAGTTACATTATCCCTCTAATCCTGCACTTCACCATGTAACACACAGAGCTACAGTACTGGGTGTGGATTTAAACCAGCCACTTCAAATATCAGAGACATTGATTTTTCTCTTCCCCACCTTCTATTTCAAAAACAAGATTATGGAAAGCCTAAACAACCAGTTCTGAGCAACCAATATTGGATGAAGAAGGTTCAATTAAACTTAAAAGCTTTAGCTATGGAATGATTAATTTGACTGATCTATTCAAAGTAAAAAGCACCATTCTTAGACCAGCTAATAATACCTGTGTATACTCTACCTCACTACAGTAGTAATAAAACAATGTTCTCCCCACTTAGTCTGTCTAGGCCTTCATTTAATGGGTCAGGAAGAATGCTGCTAGAGCAGTAAGTAATGAACTGTAAATGCACCAACTCCCAGATGTGGCGAGACTGTTGAGAAAACAGAGAGCCATAGGATTAGCGTCCTTAATAACATGATAAACCTCCAGCGGCTACATCCTCATGCAAAGTTTGCTTCAAAAATATTTAGCAGCATACTCCATTATCCCCCGGTTTCTAAAGAGAAAGTTACAAATAAACTATAATTTGGTTTAGGAAGCTTGAGGTTTTAATTTAAGGCAATTAGCTATTTGTTGTGAGGACTAAGAATATACACATACAAACTAATTCAGAAAATATTAGAGCATTTCATGCATATTACTCTAGAAAAAGCTGTTTCTTCTCTACCGCAGGAAAAAGTACATGCAATTATGAGTAACCAATAATTGCAATGAAATACTTCCATGAAAGATGAAAGTTCATTTCCCCCACAAAAAATGAATAAAGTAGTTAAAATACTACTTCACATAAATCCTACACTGCAGAATTTTGAAAGAGCTTGTATTTAAAAATAGCTTTATAGCTATTCTAACAACTAACTGATAATTTTATAGTCATGTTAGAAACTGATCTTACTGATTAATTAAAGTAATAGCCCTATTTGAAAAACGTGTTTCTTAATGGACATTAAAAACCAACCAAACAATATCTGGAAAATATTATTTCTCTGGTAGCAGAAATATGTAACAGCTTACACAATTGCTTTCTGTTATGAAAGAAATCTAAAAGCATGAATTTTTACATAACATTCAATTCATGTCCAGTGTCCTAATTATAAAAAGCCCCCCCTCCCAAAGGCCAAAAAAACTAGTGTACTTCTGGACATGTTCCTGCATTTTCTTCCACAAGTAAGCCTTATTCTGTCAGTCCTGCTCTTTCACAAGATGTCCATGAGGTAAAGAGAACTACCCAAGCCTTAGTGGGGAGGACAGTATTAGATCAGAGAACAGAGGATGAGGTCCCACTATTCTGGCACAGAGTGAACATCATGACAGGTCACTCTCATGTCTCTGCTTCAGCTCTGATACACGCGCTCATCCTCTGCCCCCCCACCCCCGCACCCTCCCCCACCGCCGCCCCGCCATCTGTGTGTGCTCCTTGGAACACAATGGTGTTGGGATACCCACCTTGCAAATACTCTTGGTTAAGTCGGGATACAAATATTAGGCTAACAGTGAAAATATAAAACCTCAAGGCTTCAGATTGCCTATGAAGGTCCAAGTCTGTGTGCATCTTGCAAACTCAGTCTGTGGATAACAAGGCAGGAATGTGGGCTTCTGAAGCTAGGGCCGCTGCCTGTTCTGAGCGTGTGCTTCCGTTATTATCCCCCTAGACGATCTTTTGCTGAAACACTTATGATCTAGCAAATACACCTCTCCATTTCTGCTCACTGAAGCTGCCCCTGAAGCTCTCGCCTAACCCCTTAGGTTTTTTTTTTTTGTTTTGTTTTGTTTTGTTTTTAAATCAACCTCTGAGGCTTTCTGTTGGGAAGACAGTAATGTCAAGATTCGATGGCTACTACATCTGGTCCCAGTATGGCCTCCTATGTCCCTGTTCATGAAGGCTGTGCAGCTCAGGCCTTTCGCATGCATGTTACTAATACCCAAGAATGGTATAGATCTGTGCCGCCCAACAGAGGAACTATGGGCCGGATGCGGCTAGTCCAAATTGAGACAGGCTAGAAACGTCTATATAGTGGAGCATGAAGACTTCGTATGAAAGAGATGCATGTAAAACCTCATATTAATAATTTTATATGGCTTATAAATTATTTTAGAAGAATTGGGTTAAATAAACTACATTTTTAAAGTAAATAATACCTGTTCCTCTTTACTTTTGCATGTTCAGAATTACATGTGCCCTACATTATACGTCTGTTGGGAAGTGCTGGGAGAGATACTTGTTCACTTCACGCCAACATCTAAGGGAGACCTGTAGGACCCCCCTGCTCTCAGAGGCCTTGCCACAAGCAGTTACAACCCACAGCAGCCATCACAAAGCATGCAAGAGCCGGAGGAGCAACAGGCACAGCTCGCATGTCATCTGTGCTAGGCACTCCACACCCATCGTCAGGCCAAGCAACAGGTACTGGGCTTATCACTGGGAGAGCTGGTACTGGCAGGGGTGATTTGCCTGGGGCCACAGAGCTGGGAGGAACAAGTCAATCTCATCCCAAAGCTCAGTCACTTCCAACAGCATGCTGCTTCTCCCTGGCTGTTCTTCTGCACGTAGGAACCTGTCTGGTAGGATTGGGCACCACCACACCTGAGCTGGAGTGTGAAGGGCCAAGGCCAGAGAGAAGCACTGGGGTGGGGGAAACCCTTCCAGGTGGGCTGCAGCCCAGGGGGAGGGGCAGGAGTTGGGGAGCTGTGAGGCTTGGGCTGGCCTAGAAGGGAAGGACAGGGGCTACAGACATGAACAGCGAAGTGGAGAGGTGTAGAAGGGAGGGACAGGTTTGATCCCAGGGGTGATGGGGGTGCTTATGGACCAGGAGCGGCAGAGCCTATGTTCCAGGAAGGAGTTTAGGGGGAATGTGATGAGGATGATGAGATGGGAAGGCAAAGAGGAAGGGTGAATGCTTGTGCTGACAGTTTGGAGCCTGATGCAAGGTGAGGGTAGCCTCCAAGCTGAGCCCCAGCTTGGCATCTGTGTGAGGATCTGGAACTGTAATGGGAAGGAGGAAATCGAGGGGCAGTAGGAAGAGCTCACTACAGTGAAAAATGCCTACGATTTATGGCTTCAGGCAAATCACTCAAGCTTTCCACCAGGACTGGAATGCTGTGAACAAATTATGAAACGAATGGAACTGAAATAATGGGAAAGCAATTATTATGAGAGTGGAACAGAAGTACTGTCTGTAATCATAGAAAAGGCTTTCTTCCTCTGGCTAAATGCTGAGGACACAACACTCCTGGTGGTGTCTAATAGCTCCCAGGCTTCCTCTGAAGCTCCCATCTCAGCAGGGGTTGGCTGAACCATGTGCAGTGACTCCTGGTAGAACATGCCATCATGGATTCTCATGGCTTCCTTCTTCCTGCCCTGCTGCCAGGCTAGGCCTACTTGCTGTCCTCCCTGCAGGCTGGCACAACTGCCCCGAGGGCTGGGTCCCACAGGGAGGCCTGGCCTTGGTCGCCTGCATGCTTCCTGTGGTTCCCCGCACACAGCTATGGCATCCTCCCTGTCAGGCACGGAAAAGTTCCCTTGGGCCCAACTATGAGCACAGTGGTCACCACATCTGGTTTCAGCAGCAGGAGTGAGAAGGCGCTTAGGTGGAAGGAATCTTCCCTGGAGGGGGCAGTGGGGAGCCCATGGCCTGGGCTAGCTGCAGAGGCTGCACACAGTGGGGCTTTAGCCTACATATTCAATTTGAAGGAGATTGCTCCTGCTGTTAAAGTTTTCCCCTGCTGAAGGACACGAGTGATAGATCTTTAAAATCTTTAAAGAACAGAAGGGTTAGCCTGCGTTTCTGTGATTTTTCAGGTACAAAGGTGGATCACAGCATCTTTGAAAAGATCTGTCAATTTCTAGAGATCCGTTTACAGACTCACATTTACATTTTAACATACTCTTCTTTTATTTCAGGTCATTTTGCATCTTCATGGGTGGGTTGAGAGGATCAACTACATAATGTAGTTATGGAGTCCTCCAGACCCTGGAAAGGCATTTCTGCTGAAAATAAATCAGCAATTCAGAATTGCTGACTGTAAGGGATATAAATGCCCGTAAGGGATGTAAAAGATGGCTCTTTCTGTCGGGGGAGTTTGTAAAAGCGAATGGGGTCACACACGGGGAAATATTCCCGAGAGAATCACAGTGATGGCGAGGTGGCAGGGAGAGCAGTGACCTGGCCACCCTGGTTGTTCTTCAGGTTACTTCAGCCTCTGGCACAGAATTAGGTCATTTACTATCCTAGAGATGTGCCTGAGAAAAAGTCACTGAAGTTATGTGTTCCATAGCTAACTTTGAAGGGTTCCAGGAATGTGCTTCTTCATGGGCACGAAATCACTGACCTAGCTGTCTGGTGCCAGCAGAAGCCTAGAGGCAAATGTACCTCCAGTACTAAGCCATGAGAAGTTCTACGGACTCAGAAACTGCGAAGTACTCGAGAGGCCTGGGCTGGCGTCTCTTGGGCGTCTTCTTTTTAGATTTTTGTCATATGCCTTCATCTTTCTCAGATATACTGATGGTCTGATCTCCCGAGGGAGTGTGTCACTGTGGGGCCTCTCTTGTGCTTAGAAATTCTGTTTTGACCAACAGCTGACCACCTGGGTTCTGTAGGGACCCCGAGACCCCCCACTTGACTGCCTCATTTTCCTTGGCATTTAGAAGCCTACACATAAAATAGGAGGTCATATTCTACTTACAAGGTTGAATCTTTTCATACTTCAATCTGTCATACTATAAATATTGAAATATTCACTAAAATAAATAGACTAAAATCACATTTCATGTTTTCTAAGCAACCTGACACTCTCTGATTATACCCACTGGTTTGATGTGACCGTGCTAGTGGCCAAATTCAAACACATTTCTCTACATTCTCGGGCGAAATTCAGAAAGTAAAAGTTTTTTCTTTCCTTTTTGGTGGTAATTTGAAAGAATTAAGGGAGATAACACTTGAAAATGGGCTGGTACACCCCCAGATTCTGCCCCTGCTCAGCACTTTTCAGTGGCCCAGGGAAGGGACAGGGAGGAGGCAGAGCAAGAGGCAGGGAAGGACATGCTCTGGCCTACGTGACAAGAACCCAGCCACGACTCAATCATTCTGGACCCCAGTTTCTCATCTGCAACATAGGGGGGAAGAATAGAAGATTTTTTTAAGGCCCTTTCCAGTTCAAAGTTCTGTGACTCTGCATTAGGAGTCGTCCCATTTATAAGACACCATTTTGTCTTGTTACCAATTAAACTTCTTTGTCATTTTATTTCTTATTAACCAATTTTTATGGTTTGAAATGTTCAGTAAATAAGAAAGCACAGGATCCTGTTTTTTCTGTTTTTTTTTTTTTTAATTTTATTTTTTATAAACATATATTTTTATCCCCAGGGGTCTGTTTTTTCTGTTTTATAAAGTGGGGCATGTAGTTAAGGATCCCACTGATGCTGGCTGGGAATTGGGAAGAGGTATTGCTAGATTTCTGGAAATTCCCCATGTAACACCTGATGGC
The DNA here is from genome assembly GCF_902655055.1 of Lutra lutra. NCBI lineage: Eukaryota > Metazoa > Chordata > Mammalia > Carnivora > Mustelidae > Lutra > Lutra lutra. The sequence continues at coordinate 56,688,583 of NC_062280.1, read as the reverse complement.
TCTAGTGGTCCACGAAAAGCAGGAGAGAAATAGGCTAACTCCTCTCTGGACCAAAGAAGAAATGGCTTTTTTGAAGGCATAATAATTAGACCAAGGGGACATGTTTAGTAAATTATTTCATCCCGTAATGGCACTTAACAGTCCAAATGGCTGAATGCATGTCCACTAAGCTCCTGTTCTTTATAGAAGATCCTACTGTTTGCTCAACTTTAGCCTGGCCCATCTACCCTTCCTTAGTGCAGGGCTATCATTTTCCTCTTAATTTATTACCTAATTAGAAACATGGCACTAATGATTGGTGAGGGAGTAAACCTTATTTCATGTTCTGCATAGTGTCTGAAATCTACTGCTAGCATCCAAAAATTTTTAAATAAACTGTGGAAATATTTTACTTAGCCATATGGATGAAAAATCACTTGCTAAATTGGAAAGAATGTGAATATAGCAGTCATTTAAACAAACTCAATTATTATTCAGGAACAAAGGCTACTTTTTGATATTTAACACTAGTGTTAATAGGGATAATAGAAGTGTGGTAGTTTTAGGACATCTGGTATGTTAAAACGTAGGCTTCTGGATTCTGTGCACTATCAGTTTCGATAGCTTCTAAAAAATGATGCTTTCAGGATGCTCAATAACTCGAAACTCATATTTCCTGGCTTAGAAACACTATTTAATTATCTTGAGCAAATGAGTTCTACATATCTTTTCTAGTGACAAGATGTTCCCACTTTCCACCCATAGTGTGTGGCCTAGAAGACATTCATTTTATAACCCGACTGGGAACAACCATACTTCATGTAGCTTTCAAGTTTAAGCACAATAAAGGCAAAAAGTGTCTTTGTGATTATATATATATTAAAAAAAAAAAAAAAACCCAAAACCAAAAGACCCACTCCAAGCACCCATATAAGTTAGCAATTACTAAAAAAAAAGCTCATCAGGTTTCAACCTGGAAAATGTTGAACACAATTAAGAAAATACAAGAATCCTGTTACATTATTAGAGGACCATTTTAATTAACAATGACAGCCATACTGTCTTGAGAAAATACACCTCGGAAAAAGCATTTTTCCTTGCCAATAAAGATGTGGTCCAAAATGCAGGTGCTGGGCATTTATTATATTCCAAGCAAAGGTGATGTATCTTTTTAAAACAACAGATAAAATTTCTTCATTTATGTACATTAAAATGCCAAACTGAAACAAAGGGGACCAGAAAAAAATATGTCTTTGGACTAATAACTAGGTGGAATTACTTACTACTAAAAATAAAATAGTTTCAAAGGGGATAGTAATTTTTTCAGAAAACACAATATTTTGGACATACAGCAGTTCATTGTGCTTTAACAATGCACGATACTAAACTGACTATAATCCCCACTAAGGAACTCTTACACCACACCTGCGAAGGGCAAGCATTGTGCAAGGCTGGCCAGGGCCAGAGTGATTTGTGGAAACACTGCAGAACATTGAAGTTTGGAAGAATAACGTTCTGTTTTCAAAGAGGATTTCACAGGAGATGGGCAGCTCATATGGCCTGCCGAGTGATGTGGTCACATAGCACTCAGCTGCCCATGTTTGGAGCAGACATGTTTTAATGAGAATGGTCTGGAGTGGGACACACTTTCCAGGTTAGGAGAGATCTGGGATGCTGTATTTAGGGCCTACTGTTCTTGTCTGCTAGGGCTGTTCCTCAAATGAGCTCCTGAGGGCCCATCTTTCTTGCCTTCTCAAGCCATACTTAATGTCTTCTTGTTGCTCTTTGGATAACATGCTACTCAGTCTTAACCCCACAGAGCCGTGGGTTCTCTGTCCCTGTGGGCCCAAGCACATCATGGGTGGCTACTTTACTTGGAAGCTGTACAAGGGATACATGCATTGGATAGCTGAAGGGACAGAATTTATTTTGAGGTCCCCTCCAACCCTGTGATTCTATGGTTCAAAGATGGCTTATGAGTATTTCACTTGAGGAAAGAGTTAATGAAAGAGTACAAGGGTGTCTTGATATTGTCATGCTTTCAGACACTTCAGGGACTACTTATTTTTAAAAAAATTACCGAACAGCATTTAAAGGTGGTACCACTAAATTCTGGAACTGAAAAATGTGAACATATAATTTTTCTTGTCTTCATAAATCTTGGTCTATAAATACATGCATGCATGCAACACACACACACATAACTATGCTAGATTTATATTATGACTTTGTAGTTTCATATTAGCTGAATAATGTTTATATACAAATCAAACTCAGGCTGATATTTAGCATTTTGGAGCTGGAAATTCACTTCTGAAGTCCTCTGGTCCAACTCCTTTATATAAATCAACTGAGTCAAGTGTTCACAAATTGACCACTCCCATTCCAAAGCAAAGACAACTTTTGAAGAGAATCTTTTGTAAGCAATCAGCTCTTCTATCAGTATAAATTATGAGGAGTAAAAGTACAGAGTTTAAAGGCAATTCCTAATTTTCCCTCTCCTACAAGTATGGACAAAAAATATTTCTTAAAGCCTAAAGCCAACTGGCAGTTGTTTAAAAAGAAAAAAAAAAAAATCAGAGGTTGTTGCTAGTTTTACATTGAAAGCAATATAATCTACTGGCGAAATAGACCTTTTTGAATTAATAAACACTCATATCCTCCTTTCAAGGCTAGGGCCCATGTATGAAAACATCTTGTGTTCTCAGCAGCTAATACTGCACCCACACAGAAATAGTGGAACATGGAGGGAAGCCTAAAGTAGCACTTAGAGCTAGAGTACGCGCCAGGTGAATTAGTACCTAAAAGCTCTTAGTAGTAAAGTCTGGCTCTCTACTTCAAATAAATCGGATTTACTCTCAAATGAAAAAAATCACCAAATTTTCATGTACTTGCTTCTTGTTTATCACTAAATCCCACAAATTCCTTGAGTTTGGCTCAGGACAGGTACTGTAACCATTTCACCCAAGGATAAAGCCTCAGAAACAAAAATCCAGCAAAGACTTATTCCTGCTGTGACAAATTATGACAGAAGAGAAAAAAAAAAAACCTGTATATTTATCGTGACTAGTTAATCAAAAGAGAACCAAATCTGAGTAGAAGCTGTGCTTCTAACATCAGGATATCCGCGGATCACCACTGATCTTGCAGGGAGCCCACACAGGTTAGTCTGCCGGCTCACTAGCTGCCCCGGTATTACAGGGAGAAAGTATCTAGACAATTCCCAGGAAGGTCGCAGTGATGGAGAAGAAAGCACTCATATGCTTCAAACATGCTGTCTCCTCTAAACCTCCCTAACAGAGAACTTAATGCTAATTTTGGGGCATAATCACAGTGATTGTGTTGACTTCTAGAATGGTTATATCTATATTCCTCCTTTTCCCTTAATTCTATTTAGTTTGTCTTAATTTTCATTTTATACACATATGCCATATACATGTAAGTGTAAATAATTTATTTTTTGGTGTGAGAGGGTTTGATGCGCCCAAAACATTTGAAAAAGAAAACGTACCAATAAATCAATATGCAATTTAGATGTGTTGAAACAGTAATATTCAAACTACATTAAGGCAGGCAGTTCATTCCAGAGTTTAGGATTATACATAAAGTGTATTCTACTTTTATTATGTAAATTTCATACCAACATTATTTGGAGTACAGGGTACTGTATTTTCAACATTTTAATACCTTGTAAGAAAGCTGATTCCCCTTAAATATTAGATTCATGATGGTTTGCTACCTTCCCAAGTGTTACTGAGTTACATCTGACAGAACCTACAGCTCTAACTTCATAGTGGAAGCGAGTGGAGAATGGGATTCATTTTTTTAAAAAACGTTGTTAGAAAATTTTAAATTAAGTATCTCGAGCATGAACAATAGCATAGCAAATATAAAACACCCAGGTAACTACTATCTAGTTTTGTTAAATAATATTTTGTCTTATTTGTTTCAGGTTTTTCTTTTTAAAGAAACAGAGCTGGATGATACCCCCCAACCCCATTTTTCTCTACCTGCAACCCCAGAGGCAGCTACTATCCTTAACCTAGCTTCTGTCCTTCCAATGAAAAATTTTAACTGTAATGCACGTGTATATACCAAAAACTAATGTATAGACTCAACCTGCATATTAGAGACTTTACACCAACAGTATTATGCTGTGTATATCATTCTGCCAGTATTTCTGGGTGTTTATCTGTGTTGCCACAGATAGCTCAAATGCATGTTTTAACCCTTGTCTATAGTTTTGCTGTGAATGTGCTGCCCTTTATTAAGCAATTTTCCTATTGGTAGATACTCAGCATTTCCCCCTAACTCTCTATTATAAATAATGCTGTCATTAATTTGCCTTGCTGTACAACTGTCCTTTCGTCTGGTTTTTTCTTTCCTCAAGAACCTTTGAACCCCGCTGATAGTGCTGCAACACTCCAGTCTCTCAAGACATAGCTTCATTCACTTCCTCCTGTTCTCTCACTCCCCACACTGGACCACCATGCTCTCGAGGTGAAATGTCTCTCTCACTGTTCCCTCTTCAACTGGCTACCCCTTCTTTCTATCACCAATGCAGTTCAAGGATTACCTCCAGGCTACAGGACTCCCAGACGTCAGGTGCATCTACTTCAAATCAATCCTGCACCATCGGTCGCTGGAAGAATGCACTTAAAGGCCCCAACCGGCCATGCCATGCCTTACAGTTCACCTCCTATCATCTCCTACTGAGAACCCCCAACTTCCTCCCAGTGCCACCATACTTGTCTAGACGGTTTGCAACATTTCCTCCAGGACAAGATCACATTGTTCACCCACCTGTAACAAGCTCCCTTACTTCTGCATCAATAGATTTTCTCAACAGTCGCAACAAGGCAGGTATCCCACCAACATTCTTCATCGCTATTTTATTTTCATCTGTAGACTTGCCAAAAACAAGGTTTCGGAGGGCACCACAAGCATTCTTCTGAACTTCCAAAACTCTGTGGTCCAAAAGGTCAACCAGATGCTTGATTCCCCCTAACTTACACACCTAGAATGAAAAATATTAGGTACCAGGCCTAAGTGACATATGATTAATCAGTGATCAAACGAAGTCTGTTATGGGAAGATTATGGGAAATGGACAACTCCAGATCATTTCAAAAGGCTGCTTTTCATTCTAAATAACACATCTTTTATAAACATTAAGGACACTCTCCAAGATGAAGCTGTTTTTCTGGGTTTGGCTTAAAAAAAGGAAGGGAGAACTAGGTGTATTAATGGCCATGTGTAGCTAGCACAATCCTACTCCAACCTCCTAAACACACAGAGGGATTATGCATACACTTCTGAGGGCAATGAGCAAATACACAAACATAACAAAGCTGTTGAGTAGGATCTGAGGTAACATACAGGAAAGGATTTTTGACTGAAGTCACTTGGTTTCAACTGTTTCTCTAGACTACTCTCCCTAATCTTTCATTTTGTCAATTAGTACATTACATAAATATTTCTGGGCTCTATTTCCTTTATCCACCTTTAGCTCAGTAACTGGTATGTTGTTTTGCACAGTAGGTTGATGAAAAACACTTAGGTTCCATATGCCAGTGCAGGGGGAAAATGCTAAGATGTTAAAAGAAAGAATCTGTATGTCATAGGACACTAATTGATAACCAATGACTCACTATATTTCTATAAATGCCAAAAAACTTTAAAATCTCAAATAAAATATGCACATAGGGTCAGTATTAGTAATGGTTATAAATTCTCTGTTAATGACTTAATTGTATGTTGGAACAGATCTTGACCAGAACCTCGTCAAGTACATGAGCTCACTAGTTTCACATGTGATTTTCATCTAGTAGATTTTTGGAAACTACTCTAAAAATGCAGGTTAAGTTGATTTTTTGCTTTATGTTTTATAAATAAGAAGCTAATGGTGGACACATGATTTGAAAATGCTAACAGCACTCTAAGAGTATAGTATACTCATCCTGGTTTCTCCTGAGAAATACTGCAGTGCGTGGCTAAGAAGTAACAGGGTAGCTGATACCAAAATATCCCTTTGAAAGGGCCTCGGAACTGCATCTGGTAATTTCTAAAGCACACAAACATGTGACTGATCCATGGAAGGGGGGCCTGCCTGGCGCTGGGGGCTGTACCTCCATTTTCACTTTGTTGTCGCCGAAGCACAGGTGCTGCAGGTAGGCGGCCGCGTTCGCCTGCACTGATGGGAACTGGTGCTGCAGCATGTGGATGACTTCGGGCAACTCGGGGTCACGCCAGGCAAACTCCCTGTGCGAGAAAAACACGGCTTCAAAAAAGGAAGGACCATGCCTTAACGAGGCACTCGAGGAAGCACTTGTCAGGAGAATAAAAGCTTGGCTGAGGCCAGAACTGGAAGTTACAGGACTCCTAAAATAGGAGAAGTATAAGTAACCCTCCCCCCGCATCAACATGTGCAGAGGCCCAGATGCTTCTGATCTTAAAGAAATCACGATAAATGGATGCGCAGAAAGAGATTCAAGAGAACAAAGGAAGTTCTTAATATGAAAAACTTCTCCATTCTCCTTTTCCTCTGCGATTCTAATTTTATGCCCTTCTTCCTGTGTCAGAAATTTGCTGGTGCAAGGCTCAGGCGAACAGGAGCACTTTAGTCAGGTGAGAAGTCATGCCTGAGCAGAGAGAGAAAGGCTGGTGGGAACAGGGCAGATCTGGTGTCAGCCTGGAATCCGCAAATAACATGCACCTGAGGGGTCTTATTTATTTATTTTTTTAAAAGACTTTTAATTTTATTTATTTGACGGAGAGAGAGAGAGAGATCACAAGTAGGCAGAGAGGCAGGCAGGGGGGGAGGGGGGAAGCAGGCTCCCTGCTGAGCAGAAAGCCCAATGTGGGGCTCGATCTCAAGACCCTGAGATCACGAACTGAGCCGAAGGCAGAGGCTTAACCCACTGAGCCACCCAGGCGCCCCTGAGGGTTCTTAAGAAACTCAATATTTATGGTTGCTCTAGATTATAAGATAGAAACATAGAAAATTATTTAAAAAATTTAATCAATAATTCTATACCCAGAAAAAAAATACTGTTGACATTTCCAGCTGGTCTTTTTTTTTTTCTACCATGTGTGCAAATGTGCATGTGGGTCTACAGAACTGTTTTCAATAATTAATTTCTGAATAATTGAAATATTTTTATTGAAATATTTAATTGAAATATATAATTGAAATAATTTTTGAATAATTGAAAATTTCAATAATTTAAAATTAATTTTCAAGAATTTTTCAATAATTAAATAGCACTTAGTTCATGAGTACTTATTCTGGGCACTTTATTTGTATTAATTCATTGATTCTTATTGTAACTACTTAGATATGGAGGTTGAGACAGAGAGGCTAACAACTTGTCTTAAGTTACTCAGCTTGTCAACAGTAGAGCAGTCTGCTTTCAGAGTTTGTGTTAGCAACCCCTATGCTATCCCAACTTCTTGTATAATGAGTATATGATCATACTAAGCTCATATACTCTTACACTCTGCCTTTTCAGGTAATATCACATTGTTAGTATTTTCTGATGTCAACGGACTGGCTCACTGTTTGGGATCCTTGTTAAATCTGAATATATGCTTATATCATATGAAGACCAACTTCTTAGAAATGGTTCACAAAACAACAAATTTGCAGACTTTGACTACAGAATGAACTATTACCAAAAAATGGATACTGAATAAACATTAAACCTTTAAATTAGCAACCTAGTGATACTTCTATTGTGCAGTTTATAAAGGCCTAGAGTCTCTCTTGGTCTGGGAAGGCTCCATGCATTCACTTGCTTGTCCAATGCAAAGGGGTAATCTACCCTTGCACAGACAGACATACCCATTCAAATGAATAGTGCATCCTTTCTATGCTGCAGGTGCCACAGCAGGCGCTAGAAAGATACAAGCATTCCTTTCATATACAGAGTCTTATATGCCCAACTAAAAAGTTTACTCTTAATATCAGTAACAGGAGTTATTCTTTATTGATTATTTATTGATGGTTATTATTTACTGATGGCATAAACTTTATATGCATTACCTCATTTACCATGACTTGCCCCATGAAGTAGGCACTATTAAATGTTATTTAATAGAGACAAGTAACAGGGATTAGTAATTAAGTGATCGGAGTGTGTGAAACCCAGGTAGTCCATATGTTTCCCCTTCACATAAGGAACAGAAGGCAGAGGTTTTGAGGCAGAAGAGTGAGACAAGGCAACATTTATAAGGTCACATTTAGAAGGAAGATAACTCTGGTGGCCAAGTAGAGAATGTAACAGAATCAGAAAATACTGGTGACAAGACTATCCACTATTTGCTCAAAACAAAATAGAGCCATCCTTGACTTCTCTCTTTCCTAAATCCTTCTTATCCAACCTATCAGCAAGCTTTGTTGACTATCTCTATAATATTTCATATAAACCCAACCCACCCATTCTCTCCATCTTGTCTGGCCCATCTAACCATCTTCTATGTGCTCTCTCTGCTTCAAACAACAACCCCCCAAGCCATCTACTCTTTGCACAGCAGCCAGATCATTTTCATAAAAGTGAAGCCAAGGGTGAGATGGAGATTTCTGGTTTGGGGGACAGACTGGGTGAGAATATCATTAATAAACAAGAATACCACAAATGCCAAGAGAGGCAGGCTAACACAGCAGAAAAAACACAGAATTTGGAGTTAGACTGCCCACGTTCAAGTTCCCAGGTCTTTTATTTGTGATTTTGAAAACTACTCAATTATTTGGAGTGTTACTTTCCTTACCTGTGTAACAGGAACAATAAAACTATCATCTCTACCTTCCTCTTAGGTTGGCTGTGATGATTAAATTGTGATGATGTATATTAAAATATTTTATGTACTTTGAAATAATATTGATGGATGTTTTATTAATACTCGTCAGCCCTAAAAAAGGAACTATTCTAAATAGGGTAATTTGCTATTATAAATAAATTCCCTTTTATGCACTGTTAACTATATAACTATTTCTGGTCAAAATCTGTCTAAAGTCTATTATGTAAAACTATGCTGTAACTGTTAACAGAGGGCAAGGAGTGTGACTTCATCTTTCCTTGATGACTCACAGTCATTAAACAAATACACATTTTTCTCCTCTTTAAATGGCATAGACGTGGTCAAGATTTCCTGGTATCCTTGGGTAGTATGAGGGCCAGACAATACAAAAGGTGGGCTCCAGCTGGAGATGGGCAATTAGGCTTGGCTGACATCAATTCCAACCCTGGTTTTCAGCAGAATTTTACCCTGAAAAGACTGCTATCAATTCATGGGCTGGTTGGATGGCAGGCTTTGCATCATTAAAACCTAAGCCCAGCACGTGCGGTAATGAGCACTGGGTGTTATATGCAAATAATGAATCGTTGAACACTACAGGAAAAACTAATGATGTACTACTATATGCTGGCTAACTTAACATAAAAAAAATAAATTAAAAAACACAAAGACAACAAAAATACCCCACCTAAGCCAAGACTTCTGTTTTCAGCCATGATAGAGTAACTGGTACTGCACTTTGCCCTTCCACTAAATGTAGGAAGGAAGTGTTTTTAGGTCCTGGACAATGGGTGACACAAGAATTTAATCCTTGAGAGAAGGGAATCGTCACAGCAGCCCCATATTCCCTGGCTTTCTGCCCGAGGGCATTTTTTTGAATCATAACATAGGAAGCTGAGTCCATGAAATAAAGCAATGGACTTAATGAACTGATGGGGAGAGACTAGAATCTGGGGATGCCAAAGTGGTTCTGATTTGTGGGACAGGGTACCGGAGAGAAGGGAACAATGCAGAGGAGATTCATTGGGCCTATAGGAGGGTTACTCACAAGTCTTTAGTTGAGTGCTGGGCTGTACTTGTCCATGACACATGTACAGGTTGGTGCAGTAGCTGTTGGAGGACAGAGCTGAACTTATGCCATGTGATGTTGGACCTCCAGCCCAGTCAGAGAGCAAACCTCATGGAGCACTTTAGGATTTAGTCTCCACAAAGAACTATGCCACAGAGTAGAAGAATACACTAGGAGTAAAACAAACCTGAAATAGACCCATCCTAGAAGAATAAAACCAGTCTTGACAGGATCAAAAGCATCTGTCAGTAATATACTTATCTGCTGCAACCAAACTCAGAACCCTAATAGGAGACAACAGAATCCAGAGTCCCTACAAGGTTATTATGCACCAATAATTAGCATATGATTTAAAATTGCTCCACATAAAAGGAAAATAGGAGAGGCACCTGGGTAGCTCAGTGGGTTAAAGCCTCTGCCTTCGGCTACGGTCATGATCCTGGGGTCCTGGGATCCAGCCCCGTATCAGGCTCTCTGCCTGGCAGGGAGCCTGCTTCCTCCTCTCTCTGCCTACTTGTGATCTCTCTCTGTCAAATAAATAAATAAAATCTTAAAAAAAAAAAAAAGGAAAATAGGAAAATGTAACCCACAAAGATGTAAAAACAAAAGAAAACAAAACAAAAACAAAACACCCAAATAACAGAAACAGACCCAGAGAAAACCCAGATATTGGAATTATCAGAGGAGGACTCTAATGGTCATTATAGATGTGCTCAAAAGAAAAAAAAAAACAAAAAACAAAAAACAACAACAAAACAATACAAAACAAACCAAAAATCAAAAAACAAAGGAAAACATCCATGTAGGGAATGAACAGATGAATGTCTTCTGACACAAGGAAACTATAAAAAAAACCCCACCAAATTCAAATACCTGAAATAAAAAATTCACTACATGGGCTTAGCACAGATTGGGGAGACTATAGAAGAAAAGACAGTAAATTATGAAGACAGATCAATAAAAAATACCAATATGAAGAATATAGAGAAAAAAGATTTTAAAATATAAACAGAACCTTAGTAACCTATAGGATAATGTCAACTTATTCCAGGGGAGAATGACTTTGGGGCAAAAAAGCAATAATGGTTAAAAATGTCCCAGTTTTGGTAAAAATCATCAACCAACATTCAAAAAAATCTCAGTGAAACCCAAGCAGCTTAAATGTAAAAAAGAAAAAACAAAACAAACAAACAAAAAACCCCCACATACCTAGGCCTGTCAGAGTAAAATTGCTGAAAGTCAAAGATAAAGAGAAAGACAATGAGAAGGTATATAGTAAGAATGATGATTTCTCATCAGAAACAATGGAGGTCTGAAGACAATGAATGACATTTTTTTAAAGAACTGAAAGGGAAAACCCATACCTGCCAATCCTGAAATTTATATCTAGTAAAAATATCCTTTAAAAATGAATTAAATAAAAACATTTTCAGATAAGTTAAAGCTAAGAGAATTTGTTGTTGGCAGTCACACAACACAAGAAAGGCTAAAGGAAGGGTTAGGTTGAAGGGAAATGGGTTGAGATGGAAACCTGAATTTACAGTAAGAACATATAAGAAGAGAACTATATGTGGTAAACATGAAGTGAATATCAAGATCACTGTTTCATCTCTTAATTTCTTTAAAAGAGAATTGAATATTTACAGTAAAAATAATAAGGCTATAAGTTTTATTATGGACGTAGATGTAAAATATTTGGCAATATAAAGGTCAAAGGGACAGCGAATGGAATTATTTTCCACAGATCAGGCCCTGCTCAAAAGTGACCACCATGAATGCTATTATTCTTTATGTCACTATCACTTTCCATAGGAGGTACTTTGGTTACTCTTTCTAGATGTGTCACTTATACTACTAATCGATTTTGCTTCTACACTAGACAACACAGATTTCCATTTATATAGAAAACATCAATAACTCCTTTAGTCTTATAAGAAATTTTCAGGTTAGGGGCGCCTGGGTGGCTCAGTGGTTGAGCCGCTGCCTTCGGCTCAGGTCATATCTCGGGGTCCTGGGATCGAGCCCCGCATTGGGCTCTCTGCTCTGCGGGGGGCCTGCTTCCTCCCCTCTCTCTGCCTGCCTCTCTGCCTGCTTGTGATCTCTCTCTCTCTGTCAAATAAATAAATAAAAAAATCTTAAAAAAAAAAAAAAAGAAATTTTCAGGTTAATTATAATGCAGTATTAATGGTAAAGAACATGGGTTTAGAAATGACTAAAGATATTACTTCAAGTTTGCTATTTTCAAAACTAAAAATTAAAATCTGTCATGAGCTTTTTATTTTGGTTTGAATATTTAAACTTCAGATTCACCTGGATTCTAGTTTCATCTAGAATAAACACAATTATTATAAAATAATCATTTATTCATCTTACCAAATGCATTATCAGTGAACTTTCACATAACCAAAGCTAGCCGTAACAGTTTCATGCATTAGACTACAAAATTATCATACTATGAATAACTGAAGTATATTATCATACACGAAATCCTTATTTATAGTGAATCAACTTATATCAGAGGTCAAAACTAAAGTCTTCAGGGACACAAATTAAACTCAGAACTCTAATCATACTTCACTGTCTTTCTGGATAGCTATTCTTTTCTCTGCAGGTTCAGCTGAGGTATGGTCTAAATTGCCTATAATTTAAAACACTTTTGGGAAATTTTGCATCTAATAGGGTGCCTCAGTATTTTGTCATTTTGAGGTTTTAAAAAATGAAATCATACAAAGGTATTTTTGACTTAATTATATTGGAGGTACTATAAGACAAATCATTTAAAAACCCTTAAAATGGCAAGAACACGGACTAGCAGAACCAAATGAATGTATGAACTATAAAGAACTTTAGGAAAAAGAGTGATCAGGTGGAAAGGTTTTAGTGAAGCAGTGGGTTTCCCATTCAACTCAAAAGTACTTTTATTTTGTTTTAATGAGCAAAATCTCACTCACGTATTTAATTCACATTCATTAGAATAAGTTGGTAGGTTGCTGAAAATGAATTGATAATTATAACAATTTTCCAGTAAAACAACAATTTGTAGGCAGAGTGAATGAAATCTTGCTAATATATGCCTTCATATAATACTCAAGCTGCTTAAAATTTAGCAATAATTCCACTCTTTCAGAAATTAAAATTCTCTTTGTTTCTAAATATCTTTTTTATTTCCTGAATATTTTAAATGGCTTTCATTACAGATGAGGCTATTTTTCAAAATCAATCAAGTACCAAATGACTCATACTTATCTTAATAAAACAGGCTTTCTACATGGCCAAATAAAATTAAAAGGAGGAAACATGTACCACTGGCCATTTTTTGCTTTTAAAATATAAGAATTTTTTGTCAACTATTTTCTCCTAAATGGCAGAAGTTAATAGTTAATAAAAACACAACACAGCATTGACTAGTACGTTTCAAAATGTACGCAACACCGGTCTTTTCCAGTTTAAAACACCATACTTTTTTTCTGAAGCCTTCATCTAAAGAGTCAGGATAAAGGAAAAGGGGTAAAATGATCTTTTAAAATCTTTCATATAATTCAGACCAAGAGGCTATCACACAACTGGAAATACTAGAGATAACGAGTTAACTGATACTATAATAGACTCAGCAACTTGAAAAAAAGCCAGAAGGAAGGAACCGTTGATGCCCATGATACTGTAGCATTCTGGAGACTCCTAACCAGTACTTGCCTGGGGTCTTTCTGAATGCTGTCTATTGATGGCGATCTCGTGGTGCCATCGTCAGCCGGCACTGCGTGCTGAAGCCTGGTATAATTGCACTCTTGCACTCGGTATTGTATTGGCCTGTAGGGCTCCGCATAGGTAGCTGTTGTGTTCAGAGCATAATTATTTCTTTGGTATGTAAGGGTGCTTCGTTGGCTGGATGTCCTTTGCAGATTTCCAACACCTACTAGAAAGCCAATATTTTTAAAATGATTAGTATATTCTCCATGAGGTGATACTTTCCAAAGTAAAACTATTTTTAAGAAGGATTACAGTTCTAACAATTACATAAATTGCTTTATAGATTTCATCAATATTACCAATTTAGATTTTTTTTTAAAGATTTTATTTATTTATTTGACAGACGGAGATCACAAGTAGGCAGAGAGGCAGGCAGAGAGAGAGGAAGGGAAGCAGGCTCCCTGCTGAGCAGAGAGCCTGATGCGGGGCTCGATCCCAGGACCCTGGGATCATGACCTGAGCCCAAGGCAGAGGCTTTAACCCACTGAGCCACCCAGGCGCTCCAACAATTTAGATTTTACCAATCTAGCTCATTAGTGCTAAAAAGGCACTTAGGTTTTTAGTATACACAAACAATATGCCAATTTCATTAGCAGAAAAGAACAAAAATAAAATGATAAATCTGCTTACATGATTGAGCTTACTACGTTTATTAAGATTTAGTAATGAAAGTGCAAGGGAAATACAGGAAAAGAATTAAACTAATTTGAAAAATAAATGACAAAATGTCATAATTTCATCTTAGCAAGAAAAAACAATTATTCAAGTCTAGATAATTGAGGTCAAACTTCGAACATGAAGCATAAACAAGTTACTTATTTTGATATACATTTTATTTATAGACCTTTGGATTTTAATAATACTGGAAAATTTACTTCATAAGAAGGAAGACTGATACAGCAAATTCTTCTATAGCTACTCCCCTAAATTTTTGCATAATGCTATGTTTAAGGGTACTGCATACTGTATGTAATAGTTCTTTCTTAATTATTGGAAAAGGTATCTCTCCAATGATTGCAGATGTATTCTTCCCACAATTAAATGATTTTAATAACATTATTTATTTCTTAATCTTATGAAAGAAATTCCTTGGGAGTTCCCTTATACTTGATTGATAGGATGCTGAATCACCAATCATTTAATAAAGCCAATTAGATCCTTAAAAAAATCCCTCAATTTATAGAACACAACAAGTACAATATTTCTTCATTAATAACTATTAAAAATTGGTACATTTTATTAAAAGAAAAATCCTGCAACAGACCAAACTGTCAGTGTTTGGCAAAGAATCGGTTCAGATACAGTTTCCTCTCTCCTGGTGTTCTGGAGGTATGCCTCCTAGAGTTATGCCTTTAAGGGGTTATCACTGTGGGCATGTTAATAAATCTGTCCTATCTCTTTTGCTTTTTAAAGATTTTATTTATCTATTTTAGAGAATAAAGAGAGAGATAGACGGAGTGTGAGCAGGGGGAGGAGCAGAGGGAGATAATCTCCAGCAGACTCTGCTGAGTGTGGAGCCTGACACAGGGCTCAATCCCACAACCCTGAAATCATGACCTGAGCTGAAACCAAGAGTGGGATACTCAAAAAACTGAGTCATCCAGGCATCCCTGTATTAGCTCTTTTCAAAAAGAAAAAAAGAGAAGGAAAGAAAGAAAGAAAGAAAGAAAGAAAAAAAGAAAGAAAGAAAGGAAGAAAGAGAGAAAGAAGAAATAAAGAAAGAAAGAAGGAAGGAAGGAAGGGCGGGCGAGTCTCTTGGGATTCCATGAGCCAGACCTGCAGCACGATCTGGCAGCTCACATGGCCATGAGTATAGCTTCTGCTCTATCAGCCACTATGGTGTGGCATATATATGAGTGGGGGTGCATAGGTGTGATGCATTAGCTCCCTATTTTTATAAATGCTGTTATTGTATTCTGTCCCAGGTAGGGTCCATCACAAGGAATATTTATTTCACTCTACACTTAGACACTCAGAGGACATCTAGTATCTAAAAAGGAGTAATACGAAATACACTTGGGCTGCATACAAGCTAAACTGAAGACAGGCAAATAACTCATAAAGGGATCTTCTCTAAATATACGTTCCAGGCAACAAAAATCACAAAGGAATATTCCAACAAAGGTTTTCTTTCTAGATCTGGTATGTTTTAAACCCAAGGAGAGTCAGATTTAGAGCTCTATAAACTTATCTGTGAATTAACAGTATAATCACCATGTTCACTGATTAGATAAAACTAAGGTTAAAAAAAATAACCTATAAATAGGTACAACATGAACTTCTATTTTATGGTTTATTGATCAGCTGTCACAGCTGCTTATCTGACAATCAAATGGGCAACATGATTTCATACTAACAGGGCACCCAATCTCAATAAAAATCTTCTGCTCTTGGGCCTATGTGTTTGGGAATCAAGCTGAACTGCGCCAAGGCCCACCTGAGCCCGTGCGGTACAGTGCTGTCTGAGATCCTTGGAGCTCCACGGTCCCATGGTTTGGGCTGCGGTACACTGGGCTGTAATAGGTCCTCCCCTCATATATAGGAGTGATGTGCAAGTCAGGAGACACAGCTGAACGAAGGTCTTGCCCAAGCTGGCTGTGCTGACTAGCGTAGGAACTCCGTAAGCCTAGAGGCAGGAAAATAACGTCATTAAGAAATTGAGAAAATTGTGCTGAGGTTAAAAGCCTCAATTAATAGGAACTTACTAAGAGGACCAAATGTTAAGTCTAAACACCAAACCTACTGAGTTTTACAAAAGGAGGTTGCCAGATATGAAAGACACCATATATATTCTTAGAGGGAAACTTTCTCTGGCAGCCAGATAAAGGTAAATTTTGTAAGAAAAAATAGGAAATTATTAGATGGTTTGCTACTCTGAAATCCATCCCACAACTGTAAGCTATTTTATCATGGTGACCAAAAAGACAATGTCCTCTTCTACTGTTACACAATTTTCATTGCTAAAACATAAGAACAATGGTTCAGGCCATTCTCTTTGCTGCTCCACAGGATTGGACTACCAGCTCTTTGGGGGCAGGGCCCACCATGTCCCACACCTCTTAAATCTCAACATCTAAGACAATGTCTACATAATAGTGCTTGATAAAGGCTGATGTTCAAGAACACTTTTGAATATGTCTCTCAATTTACCCATGAGTTTTACAGGAAAACATGAAGTTTTATGTTACAAAATTCAGAATATTATCAGTAAACTAATAACGTTTGTTAAATATTATGAGGTATTATATTACTATTTGTTGTTACTGTATTTTTCCTTTTTTTTTTTAAACAAACATAGCTGTTTTTGCAGGAACCCACATGCCAGCTTCTTGTTTACCTTCCTTCTAGTGCAAAGGAAAAGTATAAAGTTAGTACATCAATACCAAATCATTTGAAATATTCTTTCATTTAAATTGCTAATAACTAAAAGGTCAACATTTTTTAAATGGGACATGTGATAAAAAAAAAAAGTACAGTTCAAACCCAAATATTTTATTTTCTTAGAGAAAGTAAATTAGTACATTCAATATTATGATGCTCTGAAGTTTATGATTTGTCGATATTAGGAAGTAAAGTCTATCACTTAGTAAGAATACTAAGGTTACATTCCAAATATGAGCAAGAGAAAGCATAAACATATCTGAAGTCAGCACTTGTTTTTTAAAAGACTGCAAATAATTGACACAATAACTAATTACAAAAAGATAGGATCATTCACCTCCTATTAGCTCTGTTAATCATATCAGAATTAAAAGCAAATGGGCCTGAACATGAGTGATACTGTTGCTTACTGAGGAGTGGCAAGAAAGTTTTGAATATGTAGAGCTTCTGAGATGAATGATTATTATTACCTACCCTGGACAGCAATGCGACATGGAAAGAATCTAAATGAACCAATGTGGGTTTTAGCTACTGGCTCTCTACTTGCTAAAATGAAGATCATAGGATTAAACAATCATACAATTGGGAGATGGTCTGGGCAAACCTCATTTCAAAACCAAGGAAACTGAGGGCCCAAAAAGAAGTCAGATTCGTTCCCATCAGAGAACTGCTTCCTGATAGGGCTGAGAGGAAATTCTCAACACTGGACACATCAAACCCTCAAGGCTCAAGGAGACATGGTGTGAGCAATCTTGAACTCATCAGAGCCCTCCATGAGTTAAAGGGCCAGGTCAGCCCACCAGGGGGATATGGGAGCCAATATAACTCTAAAGATGATATTGTGATCCTTACTGTAAAGTTCTCATTTGGGGATTTCAGCTTCTTATTCACTTGCAGATTTCTCATTCCTCTTAGTAGAGCAACGCTCCATTTCTTTATGGAACCCATGAGTATTTTGAAAAAAGGTACAGGCACTGTATTTGTCAATGGTGATATAAAGTAGGCAGGTAAACGGACCATGGTCCTTGGTAATCTTTTCAACACAAGGTGGTATTTTAACACTCAGTGGGGCCACAAATTCTTGTGATTTGCTGTGAGATTCTGTAGCTCACTCAACACTTGGGCACCGGCGCTGGATGCTCCTGAAGTCATCTGAGCTGCCATGCTCCCACCACTCTCCACTATTCCGTGAAATAAGACTAAAGCATTCTGCAGCATTCTCAGAACGTTAGTGTTGCTCTGCAAGGATCTGGCTAGATTCTTCACTGGAAACCTTGCAGTATGATTGGATTCACAAATATTGTACATATTTACTATAATTTTGTGGAAAAGGTAACAAAAAGAGCTTGTTGATAACTCTTAAAAGCATCCAGTAAATATTCACTTGTTATAAGATTACTTAGTGAGATGAAATTACTATATGTGACAGACTATAATGGGAAACAAAAGCTCCAGAACTAGAGTGAAATATACTACTTTTTGATTTTAGAATCTTTGTGAATAACGTAACAGTGATGGTTACTACTTTTGTTCATCTATTCATGCATGCAAATAAAATGTAATCCTATAGATTTACATTTTAAAAAAATTAAAAAATAACATAGCCTCTATAGAATAAGTAAAATGATTATGTGTAGAAAGTCCACCAAAACTAAGTATCTTTTAAACTGGAAGATAAATTATCTTCTATAATTGTTATTAGAAATAATTTTTCCAGAAGTATTCACACAAATTAATTTTTAATAGTCTTCTCTCCCCCTCCAACTAATGGAAAACACTGATCTTCCACAATATTATTTACTTATACGATAGTTTCTATTTGCAGTTCTACATACTAGTTTAGCTATTACAATGACATATTCCCTGTGATTTAAAATCTTTATATTTAAGATACTAGAAATAAATACAAATTTATCTTCCAAATAGTATTCCTTGCATTCCCAAAACTTTTCTTGACATGCTATGATTTTACTTAAAGTAGTATTTTAGGGCAGGCACATTTTTCTGATGTAGGATGTAATTTTTACACATATTGGATCATCAATGAACTTATGATCACCAAATATCCAAGTGTCTGAATCTATTTCAAAATATTGCTCCAGGCTTATCAGTTAGAAGGTTATTAATCCTTTGAAATCAAGAACCATAGTAAATATCATGACAAGTAAAACACTTTCTGAAGTAAGAATAAAAGAAAAGGAATTCATGAAATAGGATCCACATTCAGAATAAGTAGGCAGGCAGATGAGAAGCAAAGCTTCTCTACACCCTTTATATAAGGAAATATTAGGAAAAAAAAAATCTGTGATAGGCTAGGTCTGCCTTTTCCCCCCTGAAACAACGTCTAATTTCACCTGCAATGTCAGAAGGCAGGCTTTTTTTTTTTTTTTTTTAAAGATTTTATTTATTTGTCAGAGAGAGAGGGAGAGAGAGCGAGCACAGGCAGACAGAATGGCAGGCAGAGGCAGAAGCAGGCTCCCTGCTGAGCAAGGAGCCCAATGCGGGACTCGATCCCAGGACGCTGGGATCATGACCTGAGCCGAAGGCAGCTGCTTAACCAACTGAGCCACCCAGGCGTCCCCAGAAGGCAGGCTTTTTAAACCAAAGGAGATCATCCATCTCACAGTTAAATACAGACAGTAATTTATGTACTCACTTCCTTTCCTGGGTTTCTACTTCACTTTATTGCAAACATAGATTTCTGCATAGCCATTCTATACATTCACAGAGGGGAGTATAGAAATCCTCAGAACTATTTATCTTTCAAGGTTTCCTTGGGAGACAGTATTTCATAAATGATTCCTACCTCACTTTGCTGCAGACTTTCAGAGGCATGCTAGAAAATATCTAAGCCAAGCACTGCTCTGATGACTGAATGAATAAGAGGTGGTTTCTTCACTAGGACTTTCTCTGAGCTAAATTCTAGTTCAGTATTAATTCCTCATGCAAAATTATTCAATTAGAAAGTCTCAAAAGGCTTCTTTACCTTTCTCAAAAGCCATAAGGAAAAGATATTGATTTTACCACACCAAATATTTAAAAACTTGGATAAGAAATATCAAAAACAAAGTCAAAAGACAGGTTACAAAATGGAAAAAATACTTGAGAAGCATATTACAAGAAGCTATTTTACTTTGAGTATAAAAAGCTTTTACAAGTTATACAGACAAAAATCCTAAACTTGTGGTTTGTAGAAAAGACCTAAAATGGCTGATAAACATGTACGATCCTCAGTCATAGCTCAATAAAGGGCATGGGAAACCATGAGATGCAGCTTTTAACCTATCCCACTGGCCAAGATGCAGCACTGGCAATACGCAGTGCTCGTGAAGATGAGGAGGACAGATACACTCAAAACTATTGGTGGAAATAGAAATCTGTGCTGCTTTCCTGAAATGCAGGAAGTAGGACAGTATTTCTTTAAGAACACATAAGCACATTTTTTTGACTCAGCAATTCTACTTTAAGAAATGGATCTCATAGTTATCTTAATATCTATGTGCAAAATATGCCAGAACAATATAGAGCTAACAATATATACTGCATTTTCTCTAATATCTAAAAATGAAAAAACCACCTAAATGTCCATTAATAAGGAAGAGATTAAATTAATTATAATACATCTATAAAAATTGGAGCCCTAGGCATCTACTGACAGAATGGAGCTCTCAGACATATTAAAAAAGATAAGTATATTACACATATTTCTAGATGTATAAGGTATATAAATATATAGTAGAATTCCCATCAGTATAAAAAAACAATGTGTTCACATGTGTATGTAATATATATATACTTATACATATGAACACAGACACATACACTGGTGGGTGGGACTGAGTGAGGGTAGAGGAGCTTGGGATTTTCACTTTGCATTCCATATTTTCTTATAGAGTTTTAATTTTTTCCCCATTGTTTATATGTTAGTTTAAACACTTGTAACTTAAAACACTAACTAAAGATAAGTTTCATTTTGATAAAAAGAACAATGTCTATATATTATGTGGGAAACCCTTCATGAAAATACCCAGAAGGAAATGGCTGTAATATCAAGCACCTTCCTGATGTCTTTCTGATTTAATCCGAGTGGCATTTGAAGGTAATCATAGGAGCTTTGTGAATTTCCTGTCGTGAAGCTAAAATCAAGGCAGTTGGTGAGAAAAATCCATATTGTGTAACATTAAAGCATTTCTTTTTTTTTTTTTTTTTAAAGATTTATTTATTTATTTATTTGACAGAGAGAAATCACAAGTAGGCAGAGAGGCAAGCAGAGAGAGGAGGAAGCAGGCTCCCCGCTGAGCAGAAAGCCCGATGTGGGGCCTGAACCCAGGACCTGGGATCATGACCTGAGCCAAAGGCAGCGGCTTAACCCACTGAGCCACCCAGGCGCCCCACATTAAAGCATTTCTTAAAAAAAAAAAAAAAAAAAAAAAAAGCTCAGTATCTCAAGAGATATTCTGATACCATCTTTTAACATAACTTAGGGGTTTGGAGAGGGGTAAGCTTAGCTGGTGAAAACTCTTTCATTAAAAAACAAAACCCAAACCCAACAAACAGCTTAGAATTCCAACCAGTGCTTCTACAATGCAAAAACGTACTTTTCATATCCTAATATTGGGAGAGGGAAGAATGTATTCCTTGTGAAAAAAGATTTCTGGTTGATAGACATGTACACAGTTTCATGCATTAAGAATTAGAGCTTGAAAGAAGTCGGCCTGACGTCAGCAATGTAAACTTTGAGAGAAAAACATGAGCTTTTCCTACTTCATCGTGCTCTGTTTCAGCTCCGACTGCACAACTGCGCACAAGGCTTCCTCCCCGGGCTTTATGTAGTGCTGTCGCCTTGCACTCACCTGTCAGGCTGTCTGGGCGAGGTGGAACCATTCTTTCGTAAATTTCATACTGCTGCTGTCCAAATTGTTCCATGTCGTGAACAGTCCTTTGCAGTGAAGGTCCCAGATGTTGTGGTACGGCAGTCATCCCTGAGCGTTTGGGGGACGACGACCCCACCTGGCCTTGGGATGGGGAAGCTACTCGAGTCTGTGCATCCATCAGGGTCAGCGGGGACCCTACTCTGGCGGTAGTTTGGTACTGAGGGGTTGGTCCGTTGGGATTGGAGGTCTGCCGGGAGGTGACTGACCCAATCCGACGTACAGCTGTTGGGGAGGCGGGTCTCTGTGTGGCGTATGGAGAGGCTGCCCGCTGAGCAGGTAACGTGGTGGAAGAGTATGCACTGGGGTTCAGTGGTCGGGAGTCGGTCACTGACGGAGAGCCAAATCCACTACCCAGAGAAGTTCTCAGTGACCCCCTTGAAGGAGACACGCCTGTGCTGATAACATAAGAAGGAGACTGTGCTCTAGATGGAACTGAACTAACTCTTCTCATGGCCCGATTGGCTACTGATGGCTGATGAAAGGGGGGAGAAAAGAGAATGGGTTTATCCAGGGTTTTGTGTCCACTGTCATTACAGAAACAAAATGCACATAACTCACTAAAGAACGTGAATTCACTGTTTTTTCCTTTTTATGCTTTAGAGCTGGGTATTTGTCCTTATTGTGCTTTACTTGGTCTACCTTTTCTTGGTAGTTTAACCTCTATCTTTTCTCCTTCAGAATACTAAAAACCAACTACTAAAGAGAGATCTGAAGAATACTTAATATTCCTTTTTCTTTCGTCTTTATATATTTTACCCTCTTGCCTATGCATTTTTCACAACAGGTAAGATGTTGTTTTCAATGCTAAGTGAAATAAGAAAGAAAGAAAGACAAATACCGTATGATTTCACTCACATGACCTGAAGAAACAAATGAAGGAACAAAGAAAAAAAAGACAATGGAATTAAAAACAGACTTCTAATACAGAGAACAAACTGGTGGTTCCCAGAGGGGAGGCAGGTGGGGCGATGGGTGAAATTATCAGATAAAGGGAATTAAGAAAACATTCATAGTGATGAGCACTGAGCAATAGATAGAATTGTTGAATTGCTATACGGTACATCTAAAACTAATATAACACTGTATGTTAATTATACTATAATAAAAAATATGCTGTACTGCAAGTGTAAAGGGTCACTGGAACAATCTATTTTGTGCCCTGTGAGTCAAACTTTGGCCAAGGTAATGCATTTATGTAAAACAAAACAAAACAAAACAAAACAAAATTTGAATGCATCAATCTAAATGTAGCTAGAGGACTGTCTATAATTTACTCATCTTTATGGACTGGCCCCATTAACAAAAGGAATGTTCTCTCAATGTGGAATAAATGAATATTTGCATAGGACCTGGGGTCCAAAGCTCTCCTCTGTTTATCTACTCTCAAAGGACAGCTTGGTTGCACAGGTACTCCAGCCAAATTTCTCTTCTTTTGGCTCAGGTGTGGCTCCTGGTCATTTTGGGCATTTCTTTCTACCTCCTTTGATGTATGAGCTCTTAACTTTGGCTGGTGGATTTAAAGAGATGCAAAAAAGTACCCCCAAATCTGTTGCAGCAGGAGGAATGCTCAAAGTCTCTGGTGGGTTCTTGGCTAGCCAGCTGGAAAAGACCAGAATGGGAAATGAAGAACATTTCTGCTATGGATGGTCCTACTATGAATCTGTAGACTCCTGCAAACACTAGGTCTCAGAGGCCTTTCTTGATGCAGCACATTGAGGGATGGTGGCTGGACTGGGGCACTGGCCTGAGAGGAACAGGCCTAGGATCTGACAACAGGGTGCTGAGCTGCAAGCCCAGGACTAGGCTCCTGGAGTACCGTTCCCACCAACCCCCTCTCGCTTTTTTAAATTAGGACACTAAGAGGACAAACTGGAATAAGGCAAGGACTCTGTACATTCTTAGATGTCATTAAGAGGAAGAATCATTTGTCTTAGGAAGACAAGCAAGTAGACCTATGCGTGCTCAAACTCAACAACTCTGGAAGGGCAACAGCCATGGAGAGAAGATTGGGGTGGGAAAGCGATGGTAAATAAAACAACAAGGCAAGAAAGAGGGAGTTTTCAAATGAGTAGACAGTTGGAAAGTTAAAATCTGTGCTCAGCGTTTAGAAATAGTGTTAAAAATAAGTTAAGAAGATCTCACATATGAGTGATTTCCTACCAAAATGGGATCCTTGGTCTAAGAGCTAGAAATGTGTTGCTCAGACTACATGCAAATCAAGAGATTTCAGAGACCCCCTTGCAATCTAATTCTTCAGCTCTAGGAACAAAATCAGCTTACCGTAAGTTGAGAAAAAAGAGGTAACATGCCCACTTTTGCGGGGGGCGGGGAGACAACAAATTTTTGTAGTTAAGATCATTACTATTCTAAAGTGTGATCAAACCAGCCAATATAAAAATTCACCTAAGCAGATAAACTCCGGTAAGCACTTAGTCCAAAGCTGCTCACACGTTCCCATCAGAGCATCCCTATCGGCAAAGGAATAAATGTATACTCTAAGGACTGGGGGTGCGGCTTGGCTTAAAAATGCATGCAATAGGAACATGATGATTGGACAAGAAAAAAAATTCATGAGCTGTATTTTTGTTTACTTTAATACAGAAATGTTTCTCATTACTTAAAAATTTCTGGGCACCTGGGTGGCTCAGTTGGTTAAGCAACTGCCTTCGGCTCGGGTCATGATCCTGGAGTCTTGGGATTAGTCCCACTTTGGGCTCGCTGCTTGGCAGGGAGTCTGCTTCTCCCTCTGACCTCTCCCCTCTCATTCTCTCTCAAATAAATAAATGAAATCTTAAAAAAAAAAAAAAAAAAAAAAGAAATCCATTAAAAAAAAATTTCTTCTAAATTGTTGAGCCAAAGTGCCAAAGCCTTCTCGTGTTTCTCCTTCGGCATGTAAAGCCTGGTCCACTGTGGTGTTAACTGTAGGGCTCCCTCTATTACATCATCGGAAGATTGGTGGCTGCCTAACTTCTTGGATGATCTTGCCATTTTTCAGCTCCACAGAAATCACTAGGGTACTTGGACAGATTGTTATCCTCACTGGTTACTCTCATTCAGGATCCTATTGCTTCCATTAATTCTGGTCCATGCTAGTGGACTGATGTGAATAAAGTGGCAGTGTGGGAGGAGCTAAGGAGTTTTTGTAAACATATACACAGGCCATCTTATTTTTTGACCAACAAGTTAGAAAATCCTAACTTAACAGAATGGCTACACTTGTATATGATAATCTTCCATAGGCAAGAGTATAGACAATCTTTTTTCTTTTTTAAAAATTTTATTTGTTTATTTGACAGAGAGAGAGATCACAAGTAGGCAGAAAGGCAGGCAGAGAGAGAGGGGGAAACAGGCTCCCCGATGAGCAGAGAGCTGGATGTGGGGCTCGATCCCAGGATCCTGAGATCATGACCTGAGCTGAAGGCAGAGGCTTAACCCACTGAGCCTCCCAGGCACCCAAGAGTAACTACATTCTAACAAAGAACTGTGATTACAGGGAACAATTCCAAAGGTGAAGGCAAAAAACTTTGGTTGGAACAGGCCAGTCCCATTTTATTCAGGTGTGAGAATAGTGCTCTGCCCTCTAGGATTCTCTAGAACATATTGTAGCTCTATCATTTTCAGGAATGCATGACCCCTAGAGAGAATACAATGATCCACCCAGTTTTCTCATACTCCTGCCCTGGACTCTTCCTTCCATGCCAAACTTGCTTCTTCTAAAAAAAATTATTCTCCCGTATCTGGAATTTGTCAGAATTCATTAATATGAGCTAATAAATAATTCCTACAAGATTTTTTTTTTTTAAATATCACAGACCTGAATAGTGTTAAAATGGTTTTACTACTTTGTCCATTCTATAAGATCAGAACTGTACGAACTGATTTTACATCTAATACAGAACACTTACAAATGATACTCGGTTAGGAGGCTATTTCTTCACAAGGCTCTCGATGTGCTTGGCTTACCTGAACCAGTGTTTGTCCTTCAGCTCTTGAATTTCTCACCAAATGGTTATTAGTTGATCCTATGAATGAATGCTGAGGTCTATTTTCTGCTTTACTCAAATTCTGGCTGTTGTGGAAACTCCCTGCTTCCTGGTATCCACTGTCAGAATAAGAATTCATTTGTGTTGAACTTCTTGAGTTACCCAATGATCCTGAAGGAATGAAACCAGCAGGAAATATATTTATTTTACACTTCTGACGCTCATTTTCAAATAGCACAAATTAAAAACAAATCGATACTTAAAAGATAATACAACAGACCCTCACTTTCATGAAGAGATGTCTGTTCTGGTGAATAGAGGGTCCCCTGTTCTGGCTCTGTCCTGATGAGATAGTTGTTGGGGTGGACAGCGTCAGAAACTCTAGGTTTGTTTACACCAGTATTTGGCACATCTGTAAGAAGATAAGTTTAATCAGCTAAATCTAATGACAGTATTACATCAAAACTTGCTACAAAGATTCAGATATTTGTAACTTCTTATAATCTACATGTTAATACTATACCATTTTCATTGTAAACTGCATAATCATTTAGATTCTTTTTATATGAAAGTGTTTCATATACTCATTTTATTAATGTTTGTCTAAATTTTATGACAATTTTTCATCCTGATTACCACCCCAAGTTAACTTATATATTACAGGAAATTAAAATCTGAAAGCTGACCTTGTTTTCCTTGAAAAACTCACCTCTTAAGTGACTTCCTCCAAGAGGAAGACTCAGGGTAGGGATGGTGGCCAAGCATTTAATAAAAGATCCTCCATACCTCCAAATGTTTGAAAAAAAAAAAAAAAAAAAAAAAAAAACTTGCATGGTGTTTATATTATTGAGCTTGGTAATGAAATCTCTGAAGGCAGAGCTAGGGTTTTATGTTTTATTTCATGTTATCTAAAATCAATGGAACTCTGTATGGTGTTCTCAGAGTTACAAATGATGGAAATTTTAATTTTTTATCTATTTGCTTACCTTACTCTTTTTAGTCTTTTTCTGAATCAATATAGACATATCTAAACCTGATTCTTGTTTCCTCACTCCGAATCTGTCTCTCCCACTATCTTATTTTACTTTCAACTGTGTCATTTTGCCATCTTGATCTTAAAAACAAAACTATTTATCCCCTTCCCTATCTCCGACATCTGTTTTGTATGCTGTAAATTGGGGTGGTGTAAATCACACTACCTTTCCCCATTTCCATTCAAATGTGACCTCTTTTCTCTATTTCTTCAAAAGATATTTGCCCATCTTCTGATTATCTTCAGAAGTCTCTTCCTCAAACTTAACCTTCAGGTTGCTAACAAACATTTTTTTCAGGAATGCTGCTTCACGATCTCTTTGAAGATTTACATAAAGTCCTTATCACATTTTGAATCCCTTACGGATTTCAATGTTTTCATTTGTCTTTCCTTTCTTTCTTCCTTTAACTACTTATTAAGGCTCTAAGAATGATGCAGCTATGGGAAAAGATAGGTGTGTGGGGGAGACACAGGGAGCATCTGGGGGAAAGGAGCTTAGGAAAAATTTCCTATAGGAAGTAAAGCTTGCCCCTTCTTTACCACATGTAAACTCTCGCTATTAGTGTGTAAGCTCAGCGCCAGCAGGGACTTTTGTCTGGTCTGTTTATGTTATGTCCTCAGTGCCTGTGATAGGTACTGTTGTACTCCGTAGGTGACTGGTAAGTATTTGTTGAATAAATTCCCAGTTAAGAAGAGCAGCTTCTCTTTATTGAGTGTGGATTCACACCTGGCACCGTGCTGTAGCTTACTATGTTCAATAAAGTTTATCTATGCAAATCAAAGTAAAACTTGTAGGCATTGCTGATCAAGCTATTTTGGAAAGCAAATACAAGTTTTATAGGAGAGCCGGGAGCCCCGCTGCATTCTAAACCTTTAAGCCTGACACTGAATTCAATCCAAGGTTTTGTTCCCTAGCCTCCAGAAATGTTCACTGACATTCTTAATATAGACTTTTAACAACCTGTCTCCTGATTTATTTTTTGACAGTACACTTCTAGGTGGTAGAGTTCTGTGACAGTTCTGAATTCTGAAGTTTGGAATTTCCATAAAGATCACAGATTGTATATGGTTTCCCTGGTACACACTGAAACCTGATCTGAGGCTCTGTCAGGCTGATGATCCCGGGGAGTGATCCGCTTCATTCGTAAGTCTTCTGTTACGAGTTTCTCAGGTTCTACCTATTCTTATGTAGCACTTCTGGCTGGAATGCTATGGAGGACTAAGAAAAATACGTAGTTTGCTAGACTACTAGAGAATTATGCAGAGTTGGTGTGCCGGGGAATAGCGACACGAGGGACGGCCAGACAGCAGGGCTGTGCCCCAGTCTACTGTGACTTCATCCAAAATGGAGCTCTGACACATCGAATGTGAAAGGGCAACTCTCTGGAGATATGGAAGCACTCCTGTGGGAGCGCCAAGACTTCTCCTACATGGAAAATGTACCATTTTTTAAAAGAAAAAGAGGTTTAGATAGTTCTTAGCTTCAGCTTTAGTACAAGATTAAAACACGGGTCTCCAATACATCAAAGCTTTTGGCTTGGAAACACCAGGTGGCATGCAGTGTCAGGAGCTGAAAACTTATCACCATGGAAACCAAAACCCATTAGAGTCCATGTATGCCTCTTTTTTCTCTTTTTAACTATTAGGAACTAGTATTTAAATAGGAAAAGAGAAAGAGGCGATTGTGTCTCCTCATCCAGTGGAACAGTTCTTCACAAATCGTGTGACAAACAACTGTGCTCATTTAAACTCTTCTTTAAGAGAAGCTATTTAAAATAAATAATCTTAAACAGAGCAAGCACAAATTGTGAGGTACAGGATTCCACACTGGTCACCCTAATTAACAGAATTAGTATCTCAAAAAATAAAAAAACAAACAAAATAAACAAAACTGCCCTGAAAGTAACACAACCATGTACCCTCTTTAAATATTAGTATCCATTTCTTATACTTTTAAAGATTTATTTATTTGAGAGGAAGAGAGGAGCAGAGGGAGAGAGGGAGAGGGGGAGAGAGAATCTTAAGACTCCCTGCTGGATGCACAGTCCTATGTGGGGCTCAATCCCACAACTCTGAGATCATGACCTGAGCCACGATCCATAGTTGGATGCTTAATCAAGCCACCCAGGAACCTGTTTCTTATACTTCTAAATATAAGACCTCAAAAAAAAAAAAAAAATAGAATATGGAAAAGGACAGTGAGATAGATGGTAACTAGAACACTAAAATACTAAATTCCCATGTCCTCCAAATCTAATTTGATGATTCAAATACCTGAGTTATTTAGAGAACAGGGTCTAAATTTTATTTCTTTTTAAAGATTTTTTTATTTTTAAGTAATCCCTACACCCAGTGTGGGGCTTAAGCCCACAGCCCCAAGATCACAAGCTGCCATTCCACTGACCAAGCCACCCAGGCTCCCCTAAGTGTTTTTAAGTAAACACTTAAGTTGTTGTTTTTTTTTTTTTTTTAAAGATTTTATTTATTTATTTGACAGAGAGAGACCACAGTAGACAGGCAGGCAGAGAGAGAGGGAAGCAGGCTCCCCACTGAGCTGAGAGCCCAATGTGGGACTCGATCATAGGACCCGAGATCACGACCCGAGCCGAAGGCAGCAGCTTAACCCACTGAGCTACCCAGGCGCCCCTGAAGTTAAAGTTTTAAAAAAGTTGATAAATATGTATTTATCATATTATAACTATGATATATTATCATATTAATCAGCTATAAAGCAACCAATTCTAAACTATCAAGGGGGTCTTTGGTCATTTTTCTACTTCTATAATGAAACCTAATGGTAATATATATCTGCAAAGACAAAAAGATATTGGTATCTCTTCTCAGTCATTAAAAGAAAGTTAAATCATTTTCATACTGTTTTACTATAATTTACTGTTTTCTTGACAACTTGTAACCCCCAAATTACACACAAATAAATATATACACACATAGTTGTTATTAGTAAGAGGACCCAGTTCCCCATCATTGTAGAAGGTATTCTTGTAGTAGGGTAAGGTTCAAAAGTATTAACTATGTATTATTTATGTAGTCTTACTTTAAAATAAATGTCTTTTAAAAATAGGTGCTATGAGGAATAAAAGAAGACACTAGTCAAATTTACCAGAGAAACCGGTCTTACAAAATGGGATCACTTCAGGATCACTGCCATAAACTAGAGTGAAATAACTGGCATGTTGTGATTTAGCACAATGAGAACAAGAAACCGAGAGACGTTTTGATGAACAAAAATGGCAAACAGAGAACAGATACTTTTCCAAGCAAGACACACAAATGGCTAACAGACACATGAAAAAATGTTCATAATCATTAGCAATCAGGGAGATTCAAATCAAAACCACATTGAGATACCACCTACTGCCAGGTAGAATGGCCAAAATCAACAAGACAGTAAACAACGTGTGTTGGAGGGGATATGGAGAAAGGGGAACCCTCTTGCACTGCTGGTGGGAATGCAAGTTGGTGCGGCCATTCTGGAAAACAGTGTGGAGATTCCTTAAGAAATTAAAAATAGGGGCGCCTGGGTGGCTCAGTGGGTTAAGCCGCTGCCTTCGGCTCAGGTCATGATCTCAGGGTCCTGGGATCGAGTCCCGCATCGGGTTCTCTGCTCGGCAGAGATCCTGCTTCCCTCTCTCTCTCTGCCTGCCTCTCCATCTACTTGTGATCTCTCTCTGTCAAATAAATAAATAAAATCTTTAAAAAAAAAAAGAAATTAAAAATAGAGCTTCCCTATGACTCTGCAATTGCACTACTGGGTATTTACCCCATAGATACAGATGTAGCGAAAAGAAGGGCCATCTGTACCCCAATGTTCACTTTATTATTTTTTTTAAAGATTTTATTACTTACTTGACAGAGAGATACACAGTGAAAGAGGGAACACAAGCAGGGGGAGTGGGAGAGGGAAAAGCAGGCTTCCTGTTGAGCAGGGAGCCCAATGTGGGACTCGAACCCAGGACCCTGGGATCATAACCTGAGCCAAAGGCAGACACTTAACAACTGAGCCACCTAGGTGCCCTGTACCCCAATGTTCATAGCAGCAATGGCCACAGTCACCAAACTGTAGAAAGAGCCAAGATGCCCTTCAACAGACGAATGGATAAAGACGATATGGTCCATATATACTATGGAGTGTTATGCCTCCATCAGTTAGGATGAATATCTAACTTTTGTACCAACATGGATGGGAGTAGAAGAGATTATGGTGAGTGAAATAAGTCAAGCAGAGAGAGTCAGTTATCATATGGTTTCACTAACTTGTGGAACATAAGAAATAACACAGAGGACATGGGGAGATAGAAAGGAGTGAGATGGGGGAAATCGGAGGGGGAGATGAACCATGAGAGACTGTGGACTCTGAGAAACAAACTGAGGGTTTTGGTTGGGAGGGGAGTGGGGGGTTCGGTGAACCTGGTAGTGGTACTAAGGAGGGCACGTATTGCATGGAACACTGGGTGTGATGCATAAACAATGAATCTTGGAACACTGAAAAAAATAAAGTTTAAAAAAAATGGCAAACAGAATGTCTATGCTACTTCTTTCATCTGTGTACTGAGGAATATGTGTTACTTTTTTACAAACATGTTTTGTGGAACATCAAAAATATTTTATGGGGCATTTTCAAATATCAAATTAGCATCTTCTATGAAAATGCATGTCTAAGAATATGGAACTTTAACAAACTTCAAGGAAGAATGAAATAATTTCTGTTTGTGTTTTGTGAATGGGAGATTATTGGAACCAGGGTCCTTCTTGCCTGCTACATTTCATCTGAGTTGCCCCCAAATCACCTAAACAAGGGCAATTAATTAGAAAAAGCAGAAGGCTGCAGCTAAGAAAATACTAGAGGGTAAGGGACACTAATGCTGTAGGGCTACATAAATCTCATGTATTATCCACCATTAAGCTCACACTGAAAGATAAAACACAAAGTGTACTATGATTTATCTCCCAAATACGCACCAAGTGTGCATTGAAAATAGGCTCAGGAAACAGACCAAGGTCTCTCTAAATAACCTGAAATTACTGAAATTGCTCTGCTTTGTTAATTTCTGTGTCTTACTGTTTATGGTATATGAAATGGAGATCTATACTATGTGTTAAATCACCATGGAAACAGGAAACTAGAGATCAGTAAGGAGATTTTAAGTATATACAACTCTGTAACTAGTCTTTCACAGTCCAGCATATTATAACTTTTTGTTAGATTCTTCTTGTTTGTGCCTGTTCTGAGTTGCTATGGTGTTTAAAGGTTTGCCCTTACATAAAAGATAGTGCAATGTGAGTTTTGGCAGGACTCCTGGGATGGTAATAGAATGCAGTGTTAAGGCAGATGATGCTGTCTTTGACAGTTAAGGGAATTGAGTAGCTCTCTTTTCTTCCAACTTTGGCCTGTGAGTTGAGGTTAGGCTTTCATACTCTGAGTGGCAACACTTTATGAAAATATGAGTAGAAAATTTTGTCTTTTTTTTTTTTTAATTTTGTCTTATGGGGACTCAACTTCCTGTTTGGCTCTGGTATTCTGGCTTCTTGTAGGGCAACAGGTTCAGGAGGGAGTCTACATTCCCCAAAGCTACAACAATATTCCAGTGCCTTCTATGGCTAAGAAGTAAAGCTCTAGTCCAAATTCTGGAAGAGAACATGGATGATAGCCTTGAAGACTTCTCCTCTTCAGTAACTTCTTTGATGATTCACTTCTACAGTAGGTAACCCAATTACCAGAGGAAATGAGATGATTGGGAAATACTGTTGCTTAGTGGAAATGTGAATAGGGTGATGGAAACATGAACCATAAAAGCATTCTCTGATTCACAGAAGACACAGATAGACATTGACTAATAACTTAAGATCATAGATATGTGGGGTGTATGGACTCAAGATATGAATTACTATATACATATGATATCCTCTAAAAGCTGGGCTTTAAAATAAGTTAAAACCTGCAAGAATGGGCAGAAGCTCTTGTTTACTGAACTATTTCTTGTCTGGTTCTCTTGAGTGTATCTAGATTCTTGGATCTTATACATACTTATGCTATCTTTTAAAATATTGAGACAGTGGCTCTAAAAATTTTACTCATCTAGAAAATGTTGAGTGAAAAGCCTTGGAAAATGGAAACCATTAATGAAGTATCTTCTAGTTCACTTTAAACTTTGCTCTAAACACCAATTAGCCTCCCTTAAAATCCACTGTAAAAGCTTATCGGCCTGAATTCAATTTTGTGGCTTAAGCAAACTTAGTTTCTGCATAAGCTGGTATAAAGCACTTTATTTAATTTCTATAATGCAAATCTAAAAAGTATTTTATAGTTTTATATGTCACCACAGAGATCTCTTCTTCATAATATTTTAAAATTCCTGAATTTTGTTCAGGAATACAAAATGATTAAAAAATAATCATTAGAAAAAAAGGTCTTTCTGCAAATAGTCATATTAAAATGAGTATTTATCAATTTTGAGTATTTTGAGTCCAGGCATGAATTAAAATACAGGTGTTACACTTACATAAAGCATTTATACATGTAAGAGGACAACTAGAAAAATAAGGAGTTTAGAACTATAAAGATGAAAAGAAATAGATCACACATGTCAAGTTTCCAACACTGAGTTTATAAGTAGGGGATCATAAAAGGCCACGGGCCTCTTGCTTCCTACAGAGAAAGCTAAAAAAGAATCAAGGATTTTCTGTGATGTAAAAAAATCAATGATCTATGGAGTATAAGTGCTCAAAAATCATTCAAATTCAAAGATATACTTCATTCCTTTTAGGGCAAAAAAATGTTACCAAATATAGGAAAGGGTATATTTGATAGTAGGTCATAAAAGACAGATACCCTCTGCTAAAACTAAACAAAAAAACCCCCAAAACAAAAGCCAAGAAAACCTTTTCTTTTTAAAGATTTTTTTTTTTTTTTTAATCCAAGAGAGAGCATTAATAGCTGGCAGGGGAGGGAGGGCGGTGGCGGAGAGTAAGGGAGGAGGGGGAGAAGAGGTGGTGGGGGGCAGTGGGAGAGGGACAAGCATATTTCTGCCTGAGCAGAGAGCTTGGCTCAGGACTGGGTCACCTAAGCCGAGGGCAGGTGCTTAGCCAACTAAGCAACCGAGGTGCCCCAAGAAAACTTCTTTAAAACCAAACCAAACCAAACCAAACCAAACCAAACCAAACCAAACCAAACCAAACCCATAGAAATCTGTAAGGGTAGGATGATATTCCTATCAAAAAGAATAGAAAAGGTCTTCTGAAACTAGGTTTTACTGAGATTTTCTATTGGGCTATCTTTTTTGGTATAGATTATAATGATAGAGCTAAATGCAGACTAACTCTGGCTTAGGAATGAAATGTGGGGTTACAGATGGTAGCCTTTCTGACATTTCCCAAAGCAACAGCTGTAAACCGAGGAAGTGTGTGGCTCTGTGTGTTGAGGAGGTGGTAATGGGAAAAGGAGCTTTTAAACTTGATACTTTCTATTTTATTTTAGGCAGTTAATAGAGTATTGTTCACATATCACTAAGAGAGAAACACTTAAAATATTTGTTTAATGTGTTTATTTTAAACATAAAATGTTAGAGGCTAACACTGGATATGTGATTTTATTTTATTTTTTTTAAGATTTTATTTATTTATATGTCAGAGAGAGAGAGTGAGCACAGAAGCAGGTGGAGCAGCAGAGGGAGAGGGAGAAGTAGGCTCCCCGGTGAGCAGGGAGCCCAATGTGGAACTCGATCCCAGGACCCAGAGACCATGACCCGAGCTGAAGGCAGACGCCTAACCAACTGAGCCACCAGGTGTCCCGGATGTGCAATTTTAATACCTCACCAGGCACCTGGGTGGCTCAGTTGGTAAAGCAAAGCGCCTGGCTCTTAATTTTGGCTCAGGTCATGATCTAAGGTTCGTGAGATGGAGCCCTGTGTTGGGCTCTGTGTTGAGCACTGAGCCTACTTAAGATTCTCTCCCTCCATCTTCCTGTCCCTCATCCCGTGCCTGTGCTCTCTTTCTCTAAAAAAAGCCCTAATTCAGTGTATTTAAGTCTTATGGGGATGTGTTACATACATCCCCATAAAGTATGAGTAAATGGTGTAGGAACATTCAGATACATATTTGCTAAAGCAAAATGCTAACATTCTTATTTGATGCTTGCCACCCATGCACATACTCTGTCCAGTCTTTTCACTATAAGCATCTTTGCTATAGATTACTTTACCATAAGCAGTTTCAACACACTTTTGCTGTGTCACTAACTGGCTGTGAGCCAAGTTTGCCATAAAAGATAATTTAAAAAAACCTGGTTGACAATTTGTTTTCTTTTCTTTATCGATGTAGTACTCTTATTTTTTATTTTACTTAAATCTTAAGCCCTTGTAATAGTCTATATAGTGGTGCAGAGTTCTGAGCCCACATTTTGCACAGAACTTTGGGACATCTATCAATGGACACGTGAAAGTGTGCCAAGAACAAACAACAGCGTAGAAGCCTTATCACAGCACAACACAAAACTCAGGTTCAAAGATGTATTCTAGTATTTGAAACCTGATGCCTCTCCTAATGAAGAAAACAGAAAAAATGTGATGCCAAATAAGGAGATACATCAGCAAGCCAAAGTGTATAATGCTATCAACTAGAGATTTGAAGATAAATGCTGGGGTCCAATCTGCAAAATAGAAGCAGTATTGCTAGGACTCTACATTACACGTTTTGAACGTACTCAAATATTTTGCCCTTTGCAATAGTCTTCTACATTTTGCTACTCATTTTTCTTATTTCATTACGTCCTTTGAATGAATCTCTTTTTTTTTTTCATGATTTTATCTTTTAGAGCACAACCGCCTTATGGCTAACTAGTTATGCTGCGAAAGTATCTGCGGCTACGATGTGTACAGTGACGCTGCCTAGAACTCACACAAACACAGCGGTAAGTGCAGAGTTCTAAACTAGCAGAGAGGCTGATGTCCAGCACAGTAGAGGTAACTCGGTTTAAATTAGAATTCATTTAACAAAATCCCACCAGTGTGGAAGATAGACATTAAATCATGTCTACTGGCTGGAAACTGTCATCTCATACTGCATTCATCTGTGTCATGGCTCACACTGGCAGTATGGCCAACAGCTGGCTGGACTTAACATGTGTCAGTGTGATGTACTGTTTTAACCCCCAATATGCTGAACCCTTTGTTTAAAGAATGTGTATTTAAGTTTTTTAGAATTAAAGTTTTCAAACATAAGAGGAGAGAGAGAAGGGGCGCTTGGGTGGCTCAGTCAGATAAGCGCCGGACTCTTGATTTCAGCTCAGGTCACGATCTCAGGGTCATGAGATCAAGTCCCGTGTCAAGCTCCATGCTTAGCAGAGAGTCTGCTTGGAGCTCTCTCTCCCTTCCCTCGAAAATAAATAAATAAATCTTTAACCAAAAAAGCCCCAAACAAACAGAAGTATAATTAGCAACCCTCCCAATTTAATAATTACAACATTATGCCATACTTTTTATGCTCCATTTATTGCTTTTTCCTTTCTTCTGTTACAGAATTTTAAAACAGATCCCTCACATAAGATCATTTTGACTCTAAATACTTCCATATGTAGCTCTGTAAAATACGGACTTCAAAAAACGACATTTATTCCATCACACCACATAAAGAGTTCACAGTCACATTTTCCTGATGTCTCAAAAATTTTTCTTCAGTTGGCTTGTACTTGTCAGGCTGAAATAAGACTTACAGATAGTGTTGGACTCTGATTGTTACTTAGTACCTTAAG
The DNA here is from genome assembly GCF_902655055.1 of Lutra lutra. NCBI lineage: Eukaryota > Metazoa > Chordata > Mammalia > Carnivora > Mustelidae > Lutra > Lutra lutra. Next base: position 56,651,896 of record NC_062280.1, on the reverse strand, counting down.
TCTAAAAAGGGTTCTCAGACCCTCATTTTCATTTTCTTGGCTCACTGAGGGAACCACAGCAATAAACTCAGGATGCTCCATATTCTGAATTAGTGTGTGGGTTTCTCATGGTGGCAGGTACATATCCTCTAACCTCTGTATGTCTTTTAAGCAGAAAGAACTAGAAGCTTTCAGGCCAAACTTCTGTGGTTAGAATACTTTATGGATGGTGTAGTGTACTTTATGTCCTGTCGTATTGTAACTTTTACAGTTAAGATCAGTCAGTCAATTCAAACGGTGGTAGTCTGATCTTCCCATATTTTCAAGTTCACCATCAACCTCTCTCCTAATGCAATGATTCCCAACCTTGCTTGTGTACTGTAATGGCCTGGGATAGGGGTGGGTGTAGAGCTTAGAAACTATTGCTGAGTCCCATGCCCAGGGATTCCAATTCAATCAGCCTAAGCTGAGGTCTGAATATTAGGAGTTTAAAAACTCCCAAGGTAGTTCTAATGTGCAGCCAGGATCGAGAATACAGAGGTTTCTGCATACACTGACAATCTTTGCTTGAATCAATTATTTCATTAGACGATGCAAATTGGTGATTTTTCTAATTTTATTGTCCTTTCTACATTTATCAGCAGAAATTCCTTTGGTATATTTTAGATATCTTTAAAATCTATTAATGGCCAGGGTTATTTGGTTATCCTAAAATATAATCTGTATAGGACTGGCAGGATAAACTTTTAATTCTTTTCTTTAATTACCAGCAATTAGATTAATTTACTTATGAGTAAGGCAGTATTCTCAGACTGCAGTGTGGGATCATGAGGGGGGATCTTCAAAGACCATTGATGCCTGGTTCGGGGCCCAGACTTATCAGCTCCGCAGGTGACATGAATATACAGCAAAGCTGGGGACCTCTGGAATGAGGTGTTGGTACTCGATTACCTCCATGGTGAAAAGTTTGTTTTTCGCTTGTTCTGGTAGTGGCTGTTGCATTTTTGTTGACAGAAAAATATATGTGATCATTTTGATCCAGATATGAAAAGAAAAGAAAGACATGAAACATGACAATTTTATGAAATTCCAAGATTGGGTTGATTCCTAACTTCCATAAGAACTAATCAAATGGAAGAATGGTCAGTGGTATGCTGGTCTTCATGTAATGTTCTGACTTAATGAATATTTAAGAATCATTTAAGTGATTTCACTATTTAATCTGTCCATAATAAAGCTTATGATATAGGGGAACTGGAAGTAAATGGCTTTTTTAAAGTCTAGTAACTTATTAAAATTTTATATATTCATGAAAATTTACACTCCTATACTCTGGCAACATAGTAAGCACTGACAGACATAACAATTGGTATAGGTGGGAATGGGTATTTGCAGGGACCCTCTCAGACTCTGAGAGTTGGCATAAAGGTTATTTTAAACTAAAGACATTTGCGATTCAACAGATGTAGAAAGAAACCTTCATGGAGCATCCCTTATTTCGCCAAAAGCAGAAAAGTCTGGGAGTGAGGCTGCCATGGGTCCCCTCTGGGGAGATTTATGGCTTGAAGAAACAAACAGGAGGACCACTTGCACCTGCATAAACAAATTATCACAAGATTTCTTATACCTGTTTGTTCCCCTAGAAACCCATTTGTTTTTCCCCACAGAAGCCTTTTCTGCCCACTTCCTCTACTCCATTAAGTTAGGTAGATAAAATATTTTATCTATTATTATATTTATAATTTAAGTATATTTATTATTATTATTTAATATTTATCTAAAATAGGTATCTTAGGTAAAATATTTTTGTGAGCTCCTATGTGTATATAAATATTTGGGGATTATTCTTCTATTGTCAGTTAAATCACTGGCCACCCCCAGTCACTTAACCTAAGAAAGCAGAGGAAAAGACTCACCCCTCCCACATATTGTTCTGTATTTCTGGTGGGCAATTTGACAATATTTGCCCAAAAAGCCCCCATATATGCCTTTGCCCAGGCAGTTCCACTTAAAAAAAATGTAATTGACAAAGATACTCAGATAGATGTGTAAAAAACTTATACCACTGTTTGCCAAAGGAAAAATTTGGAAAAAAACAAAATATTTACCAGTAAGGGACTGCTTACATAAATTTTCTAAACCAGGTCTATTCAGCCATTTATGGACATTGGGGAGGGTATGTGCTATGGTGAGTGCTGTGAAATGTGTAAGCCTGATGATTCACAGACCTGTACTCCTGGGGCAAATAATACATTATATGTTAACAAAAATAATTTTTAAAAAAAGAGGCCGATCTTGACATATTGATACAGAAACACATTTGGTTTTTCCTATACTGTTAAGAAAAAAACCAATCATACGACAATGTATAATATATCCTCATTGAATTAAAAATAAAACAAACCCAAAGGGTGTGTGTGTGTGTGTGTGTGTGTGTGTGTGTGTAGGTATGTGGGGCGATGGCCACGGTCTGGAAAGATGTGGTAAAGAAGGAAATGTTTACCTTTACTCCAAGTTTTGTGTGTGTGTGTGTGTGTGTGTGTGTGTGTGTTTAGGTGTGTGGGGTGATGGCCATGGTCTGGAAAGATGTGGGGAAGAAGGAAATGTTCACCTTTAGTCCAAGTTCTCCCAGACTCAATTTTTGTAAAATATAAGAAGGCCTTTAGGAATAAAACATTAAACGTTAAGAGAAACTTCATACTGGTGATCAAGGAAGCTACAGTGCTGTAGCTGTGTTAAGAAGACTGTGTGGCTCAAAAGGCCTGAAATAATAAGGGTGGAAAAACTTGGCCGATTTTCACAGAAATTCGTATCCTCCTGTTATTTAGAAGAGAAATATGAAGGAATGACTGTATGATGAAATTTTGTCATTAGTATAATTTATAGGCACACTAAATCATAACATCCAAAAGCCTCAATAAAATAATGGTCCTTTATACATGATTGCTAATCTAATATCCTATTTAGGAACATGTATAATATAGCTTCCTATTCTATCGCCTTCATTAACCGGGTACATTTCTACTGAGGCAGAAAGTGTCCCCATTTATGTCTGTGTCTTATCTCCTGATATGCTAGTGCTTTTTTGTGTTGTAAATTACTTGCTTCAGATGGAGGGAAAAAGAAAAATAAATCGACTTAGGGCTAGTCTTTCATTCCTCTTTAATCTTCAGTATTTATGTTTTCGTTTGTTTGTTTGTTTTAACCCACCACAGTGGAAGAAACTTGTGTCCATTCGTTTTGGAACAAAATTTAAATATATAAACAAAATGCAAAACCTAATCCCAATAAAGTCTTAAATTTCGTAGTGTACATGAACTACTACTATCAGTACGTACCACACAACAATGATTTAAATGGACAGTGTGTGAAAACTGTGGCCCTCCAGTACATATTCCTCAGCAAAGGGATGTGGCACTGTGAAGTTAAATCATCTTATCAGTTTAAAATTCCTATTTTATCACAATCTTTTTCGTTCTCTTTCGTATTTATTATCAAATATCAACTATCTCAACTAAAGTCATTAATATTTTCTCTCTTACTTATTACTTACTGTAAAAGACTCAATCAAGTCTCTTTACCCTTAATCCTTTCTAGGTCAACCAGAAATTCCCCTTACTTTCATTTGCCTGTGTCTTTTGCTAACTCATTGCTTTCAGAAAGACTCTCATCTTTTGGCTTCTTTTCTTTCTTAGGAGTGGTAATTCCCAATCAGTTATTTAACATACATTAATATCTGCTCTTACGACTACTTCTCAAGTGCAAATGAGCCTAATTCTTTGGCCTGCGGGAACAGACAGTGTGCTTGGGTTTGGAAGGAGGCTTCTTCTCTTAATCTCTAGGGAAGGTGGGGGGGATGGCGTGGTGGTGAGAAGGGAAGGCTAGGATTTTCCTGCTAATGCCATTTTGCTCCCCGCCCCTCATTTTACACATAAGTACTAAAACTGGAAACTGCCTAGACTCTAGTAATTTTTTTTCCTGGAACAGAAAAACTGTGAAACTGTGACTTGTGGCACAATTCATTTTACAGGATATGGCTGGAGGATTTAAGTAACAACCAATGAACACTTTAACAAAAGGACTCAATTTATGGTTTCAACAGCTTCTGTCTGGTAGGTAACACATACTATGTATGGCGGTGTTTTTGTGTGTGCGTGTGTGTGTGTGAGTAAACTGGTGTGCTTTTTTTAAAAGAGAAGTAAGCCCGAGGTCTTTTTTTCCTTTTCTTTAAAAGCTACTCTGTATAATGTTTTCCATCATGAAGCATTATAATTACATGGGAATGTATATGCATCTCACTTTCCTCAGGGTTTTACCTATGACTTTATTATATATTTTCATGATTCTGGTGTTTATCTTCTATTTTATTGTCTGTGTTCTCAAAAGCTACCTCAAATTCTGGCAGAACATAAGAAACTGTACAAATGCATAAATTTTTAAGAGATATGAGGATGTGATTGGTCGAAAATGGAACACTAATAAAAGAGAAAACAGGAAGGAACACTAAGACAACATTCCTTCCTCACTCATTTTTAGCAGAACATATATATATATAAAACACAAAAATGCAAGGTTATAAGAAATGCAAGGCTAGGGAAAAGACTGAGCCAAAACAGAAAATGATAAACTCTCCACAAAAGACAAAAAGATGTGCATTTTATGTTTTTAGACAGTAGATGTGTAATGCTAATAAGCTAGAAAATACAGAACAATGAAGAGAGGAGGAACAGTAAAGCAAGATAACAATAAAGCATAAATGCTTCAAGACAACTTTATTCCTTCTGGGGAAGCTTCTCCTTAAGACTCCTTCCCAACCAGCCTGAGGACACAGAAATGTTCTGTGGAGTGGACAGTTCTTCCTCATGCTTTGGGAAGTCATCTCTTTGAGCACCAAGCTTAAAAAGCTTTGGCTTTTTACTTTCAAACAGCCAACCAACCCTCATACAAAAACCAACCAAATGACCGACCAACCAAACTCAAGCAAATGAGCAAAGGGATTCTGCTGAACTGAATCACAAGCAATGGAAATCTTTTCTGCCTAGGGCACCCTGAGCTTGAGCTCTTCCTTAGAAAATGACTCTGTAGTAAGTTAGCTATTTAAAAACAAAATTCAGCAGCTGTTCTCCGTTTCCGGCGTTTCAACAGAATGTACCGTCCTGAAAATACTTGAACAGGTAAGGATCTCTCCCAGGTACTGAACAAACCACTGCTCCACTAACAATTTACCTGACTGCTAAAAAGCTTTTAAAATGCCAGCTTTTCAAGTCAAATTTGTTATATATATATATATATATATATATATATATATATATATAAAGGTAGAGAAATTGTCTACAGGAAAACATTCAAAATATTAAAGAAAAATGGGGAACATTAAGAGACTTTCAATCCTAAATCTTTTCATGTAAATCCTTTCTTATTTAGGAAACCAAGAAAATTGAATAAATATGTTACTTTTGTCAAGATCTAGCTAAACAGGGTGCCTGGGTGGCTCAGTCCTTAAGCATCTGCCTTTGGCTCAGGTCATGATCCCAGGGTCCTGGGATTGAGCCCCGCATCAGGCTCCCTGCCCAGCAGGGAGTCTGCTTCTCCCTGACTCCCCATGCTTGTGTTCCCTTTCTCACTGTCTTTCTTTTTGTCAAATAAGTAAATAAAATCTTAAAAAAAAAAAAAAAAAAGATCTAGCTAAACGTGGACTGGACCGAAGACCTTTTAAATACATATATATATATATATATATTTTTTTTTTTTTAAGATTTTATTTATTTATTTGTCATAGAGAGAGAAGCGAGAGTGAGCACAGGCAGACAGAGTGGCAGGCAGAGGCAGAGGGAGAAGCAGGCTCGCCGCCAAGCAAGGAGCCCGATGTGGGACTCGATCCCAGGACGCTGGGATCATGACCTGAGCCGAAGGCAGCTGCTTAACCAACTGAGCCACCCAGGCGTCCCTAAATACATATATATTTTTACTTTTAAGCCACCCCTGCCCCTTATTCTGTCCAGGACAGCCAAATTCTAAAAATGAGATGATTTTTCTACTACGTTTAGTATCTCTGCATGCAATGTGGTAAAGAGAAGATAGCTGTTAAACTTTATAGGAAAGTAGCAGCAAAACTTCCATTTTATGCCACTATTTACTTTTAGTCAAACTTCTAAAGACATCTCTAACTACTCAGGAAAAGAAACATGAAACAAATCAGATTTTACTTTTATGCATACAATCAAATTTCAATTTTCTACCCTTATCTTTGTACCTTATTGCCAGAGTTACAACTTAAATGTCCTAAGTATGGCTGAAAAGTAGGCAAATTCGAGAAAACACACAAGTAATGTTAATACAGTTTAAATAAGAGAAAGTGGAGTAAATAGTAGTTGTGATGGCAGTGGTTGAAGATTAATACACTCCTCTTCCCCCAAGAGAAAAAAAAGGGTAAGTAAATGCAACACCTGCCAGTTCTGAACAGGAGTTTGGGTAAGAGTGTATTCTGACAAAACTAAGAGATGAAACATAGTTATTAGGTGTGATTTACAAATGTAGCTGTCTTGAAGACACATGAATTACTGGAGCTGTATTTCCCTAGTGCTAAGGTATTTAGGGAGCTACTTGGACAATACACACACACACACACACACACACACACACACACACACACACATAAATAATATTATATCTATGTTTAACTCATGAGTAAATCACGAGGGTGGTGGTCAAATGACTGAAACTGAGTAAAATACCAGAGGGGAAAGAAGGGGGGGTAGAAAGGACATCAAGGGCCCAGATATTTCATTCTCTGTTATGTGTCCTTCCTGATCTCAGTTCATTCTCTCTGTATGTAAATCAACACACTAATACCCTGCGCCTGGCTGGCTTTAGGTAGTGAGAAACCACCACTTGCCTGCTGCAGCTCAGCTCAGCCAGACGTTCTCCTGCTCTGCTCCAGGCAGCACTTCTGGCTGGGCTTTATCTCCTTCCTGGGTCCAGCTAATGCTGGAAATCGCCCCTGGCCCCACTTAACCCACTGCCCCCTCAGTCCTAGAAATGGTAGCAGCTGCAGGTATGATCAGTCTCTTGGGTGCTTCAGCATGCTGTTCAATTCTCCCAGACCTTGCAACCCGTACCTGAACCATAACCTCCCAAATCAAATCCCTCATGTGGAACCACCTGGCATGGGCTGGGTTTTCCCTGCCTGACTGATGACAGCTATCAGCCTTGGGCTGCACAGAGCTCTCGCCTATCAAACACTACCACTCAACAGAAAAGGGCAATGTATAGGAGATTTTAGTATTTTGTACCTAGAAGGAAATATAAATGATGACGTCAAATGAGGAAGTACAAGAGGATCAATGTTACATACCTAAAGGGAGGGAGGAATAATACAGTCTTTTCAGGAAAGCAACTTGGTTACCCATAGCAAGAGCCTTAAAACATGTTCATATACTCTAAATAATATTTTATTTCCTAAAAGTCTAGCCTAAAGTAAATCAAAGGTACAGATATAATTTTATATATGGGGTATTTACCACAATGTTATTTGTAATAGTAAAAAATTAGAAACAACCCAAATGTCCAGAAATAGGGAATATCAGTAAATATGGTATATACACCTGTAGTTTTCCTTTATAGCTCCTACCACCACCAAATTTTGAGTGTATAGAGTTATATACCTCCACTAGGCTTGAAGCACTTAAGAGGACAAGGATATTTAAACATTGACAACTACATGCTAGACAACTGTTTAAGGCTCTCAAGAAATATTCTGGAATAAATTAATGATGCACTATTGAAGATAAACTTACAGAAGAATTTTACATTAAGTGGTAAATTTTTGCTATAACCAAGTACCAAATGCACTACTGTGTGCTTTGCATTTTTCTTTAAATTCTTCAAATCACTTTTTAACAGTTACACAGTTCTGATATTTCTCCTGAGGAATATTTCAGTCAGGTGACTTCTTGCTCAGAGAATTTCCAGTGTTCCCCCATGAGCTGAAGGAGAGTTCAATTTGGAGTTGTATTTACACATCTCTGTAATTTGATCTGATGTGGCTATCTAAACTTTCCACATTTTACCATCTCCCAAACCAGTTTTAAATGTCTGGGTGTGACATTTCTGTCTCCTCTGCTGCCCAGTGACAAAGCACTCTCCAGAGCCTGGCTACCCGTCAAACCCTAGGCTCCAGTCCCACCTTCTCTGCAAAGCTATCTCAGAAGTAGGTTGTCCATTTACAACGTTTTCCACGCAATATATTTCGGGCATCTAACCGATTATCTCGTGGCCTGATTAAAATCTTATATTAAACTACTGCTAATGAGTCTTAGTGCTAAGTAGCTTTATGTTTGTCTTTGGTTTGAATAAAAGCTACAATTCTTGGGAGTAGCTTCTTTATAAAATAGCAGAATGTCTTGTATGCACTACGAGTAACACCAAGATCCCGATAACAGGTTCTGGTAAACTGAAATACCAGGCGTTTGGGGATTTTTGAGTTCTAATCAAGTACAAAACTCGTTTAAAAGTTGTCAAAGTATTTATATTTCAAGGCCCATTCTACCATTTATATATTGATGACATGGTCCTTCCCATTATAAGTGCCACAGGAAGTGCAGCAACGTGCACGTGTTGTGCTCATCACCATGTGACCAGCGATGTGTACAGTACAGGGTCCCTGGTGCAGGTGCTCGACAAACAATGAACAGCGAGTATGAAGACATCAAATATTTGGCAGGAGGGCAGACACCCTCCTTAATGTAATTCATCCTTTATATGAAATGAACTTGGGGTAAAAAGATAGGGAGATTACATAAGAAGCTTCTGACTATATTGGAAGCTACCATATATTTTATATATGGACACATAAAGAATATGAATGCTTAAGGCAACTCTTCTCTTGAGTGTGGGAAACACTATGAAAGGAGAGACCCTGATTTATATAAACGATTAGCCAATGTTCCCAGATGATGCCGTAACTTCTGTGAGGGCACTGCTGTACTTTCTTATGACAGAAAAGAAAATATTTAGGTAAAATAAGTTGATATTAAAAGTGTCCAGTGATTATAACATTGATACGTTGATGTCCGATGCTTGAACTTTCTTTATAGCTGACATATACAAACCTATTTCATAATGTTCAAAAAAATCAAGTAAACTAAGAACCACTTCAAATCAAGGCAGCTCAATATTGTCACTGGTAAAGGCTTTGTTTGGCTTATGTCACCAAGAGGCAGTAAATTGAGAGAGCATGCTATGCAACTGTTCTTGTTGTGTGTTTAAGACATAAGAAAGATTTTTTATCTGATAAAAACTCATACCTGTTGATCTCCAAGGAAATGACTTCTCAGTTGAGCTAGAGAAAAGGGAAAAAAAAATGGAACATTTACTTCCTTTGTCATAAAATTTAACTGTGGGCCTATTTTGCACATAAACATTTAATTTTCACATTTTATTACATAAAAGAGTAAAAATCTCAAACAAAATTTAAAGCCACGCTTCTAACTAAGTTAATTTTTAGACACTATTTAACCTTCCATATCAATTTGGGGCAAAACTTTATTTCTACTAGAAAATTAAGGCAAATTATTAAGTGACAAATTCCCCTTGGATAAGACAAATAAAATAGCATTACTATATATGATATTCATGGTACTTATGACATATTATATTGCTTTTTGTGATACTATGTAAACTGTATACACATTAAAAAGAACATCTACATTATACACAAAGTACTTCTCTATATATACACACATCAAAAAGGACCCGAAAGGCTGTTAAGAACTTCATTCATTTTAGTTATTTTCAAAAGAAGCCCTAGAAACTCTAATATACAAAAGTTAATAGGTTTAGTTTGAACTGAATGCTACCTTATAAAACTTAAGTCATATAATAAATCTTTATATCAAAAATATAAGGTTTGAAAATCCAGGAGAATATTTTAGTTATCATGTCTCTTAACAGAGTTTAATAAATTTAAATTTTAACGAATTTGTGCAAACATTATCTGTGCTTCCCTGCCCCTCTGCCTCACACTCCCTGCCCCCCAAATACAGGAAAGCAGGTGTTAAGGGACAGTGTGGTAGAACACAGGAGCAAGAGAACAAGAGGCTGGATTATCAAACATAATGAAGTACTTCAATTATCTCCTTTATATTATTCACAACAACCTTATGAATAGATACGTAATCATCCTTATTTTACAGGTAAACAAACTGGCCAAAATCTTTGCTATTAACCATAACTGCTGAAATTTAAACCCAGGATGGCCTGATTCCAAAGTCAGGGATTCTCACTACTATATATGGCAGAAGGGCTTCTGATCCCATTTTTGCATTAAACACGTACAGATACGTACATACAATATGCCTAGAAAGAAGTCTGGAAAAATAAAAACCAAAGTGTTAACAACAGTTATTTCTGTGGAGTACAAGTAAAGTTTTTTTTCTCTCTCTTCTTAAACATTTGTACTTTTTTGAAATCAGAAAAAAAAGCATATATTGACAGATTTTTGGAGTGTATTAAATTTAAGTAAAAGGTATGTGACTTTGGGTTTAAGGAAACACTATAAAACAAAGGATTTGGAACAGAAGAAGGGAAAAATGCTTTGAGTGCTATAGTTCTAAGATTTTAAGCTCTTGTTAACCCCCTGATATGTCCCCAATTCATTAAGTGGTTAATGAAACTCCGGATTCAGTTAAGAATTCCCTAAACTTCATTTTTGTGTGTGAATTGCCTTTACTTTGTCAGAGGCAAAGCAGTTTCCACTGGGGACCTTGAACTAGCTGCAAGCTGGGGGTTAGGGGGAGGGGACAGGCTCCCAGTGAATGGAGTCAATCAGTTAATGCAAATCTTAAGCACTCCGCTGACAGTCCTTTATCTGGCACACTCCTGATTTCAGAAGGGACTGATGGAACAGGAAAAGATGCTGACTTGGTCAAACAGCAGTAAGGGCACATTTGTTGTCTTTCTCTCGAGGATTGGTTATCACATTCTGTGACACCAAAAGTGGTTCCCTACATGGAATCAACTTGAATCTGTTTTTTAATTTCATTCTATCGTCTAAATTAGTTTTCTAAATACTGAGGTTGATATTACCCAATTGTGGTCCTATCAAAATGTTTATCTAGTCTGCCAATATTAAAATATGTGATAAATTAAACTGCCATCCAGAAATGTTTACTATACCTCAAGTTTCATGGGAATACTATGAAAATTATCTTCTGAGTTTGAAACTTACATAACTTTAATGAAATACTTTAATAAAAGATTTTTTATTCCCATAATTATAGATCGCAGAATATAATTCATGTTAATTGCTCAAACTGGGAAAAGGTTGTGGCTATTTTGCTCATCTTTTCATGTCGAGTGCCTGCCATACTGCCTCACACATAGCAGATGCTTAATGTATGTTGTTGTAACAAACTGGGTAGAAGTAATATTGAGTTTTGTTTTTTTTTTTAAACAAGATTTTAAAAAATTTATTATTTATTTACTTGAGAGAGAGAGAGAGTGAGAGAGCGCAAGAGCAGGACAGAGGGACAGAGGAAGAGGAACAAGCAGGGCTCCATCTCAGGACATGGAGATCAAGACCCGAGCTGAAGGCAGACACTTAAGTGAGCCACCCAAGCACCCATAATAGAGTTCTTAATTGTTCTGAATGATCAGGTATATATAAAGTATCAGTTTACTTTCCTCAACCAGATCAACTTATTCTCCTCCACTCTAGGTAGGAAATTCCTGTAGCCTCAATTAGGTAAACAGCATTTTTACTGCTGAAAAGGCCTTCAGGGTCATCGAAATACATATGATCTCACTCATATGTGGAATTTAAGAAACAAAACAGAGGATCACAGGGGAACAGAGGAAAAAACAAAACAAGACAAAAATCAGAGAGGGAGATAAACCATAAGAGACTATTAATCACAGGAAACACTGAGGGGTGCTGGAGGGGAGTGGGTAGCTGTGTGATGGACATTAAGGAGAACATGTGATGTAATGAGCACTGTGTGTAAGATTGATGAATCACTGACCTCTACCTCTGAAACTAATAATAGATTATATGTTAATTATTTGGATTTAAATTAAAAAATACAAATAGCCATTCCTAGATGAAGGTAACAGAAGCCTCAATTAATATTCTTATCTATTTTAGGTAAAAGATAAAAATCATTAGGAAAATAAACTAGTATTTGGATTAAAAATAAGCAAAAAGTTCGATGGTATTTTTTGAAGACTGAATATTCAGCCCAATTACTTCACACTAATCTTACAAATTCTGTTATAACTGGTCATGTTTTTCAGAATAGTCTATTTTCTTTTGAAACACTCATTTTAAATGATTCGTAAATTGTTCACTACTCTGGGATTTGGGGATTAGATAATAAATATGTGCAATTTTAAAATGCTGTTATAAGTCACTGAATGTAACCTGCTTTTATTAGAACAATTAGAGGCAGCTCCATATTAGAAACAGGCTTATACTTGCCTTCTTCCCTTCCTCTCTCCAACCATCTAATCCTAGAAACACTTCCCCAACTTTTATTGACTGTCTACAATGTGTCTATAGGCACTGTGCCCACAAATGATTCCATCCCACTCCCTTTCACTTCTTATCTGAAGACGCCAAGTAGCTTGTGTTCTAGGAGCTTCCGCTGGAATGTAAAACACATTTTAAAATATGAGAACTGAATCATCCATGATAACTTTGTTTCAGTGGAAAGATGCATTCACAATTTCTAATGACTTAATTATCAACAACCTTCTAGAAAGAAATCCATTCATAAGTTTGGGACTGGCTAGTCACACAATGAACAACAAGTAAAAGCAAGTTCACCAGCAAATTAATATATTAATGTGAACAATATTAATTTTAAGGAAGACACCATACCTTCATCACAGTGTTACATAAAAATCTGAAGTAAACCACTGTAAAATTCTACACACTTCAGAAATTAAATGTTTGATTTTTCATTTCACAGACATAAATGGAGGCAAAAATATGTTTGCTAGACATGTATGGCTGTGTTTGCTTATTTTGGATTGTCCCACAAGGCAGAGAACGTGCTTGCTCATACTCCTCTGCGGGGAGGGGGACCAGGGATTGAGGGTCTGTAGGAAGCCATGTGAGGGGATGGCAGTGGTACAGCGCGGGGCATCTACAGTGGACCCAGCAGTGGCAGTGGGCACGGTTCCTAGACACCCTCCCTCAGAATCAGGTTCTCTGACTTTCCTAGAGATTTCACCAAGATGATACCAAAAAGCTTTTAGTAAGTTCCTGTGGTACTTACAAGTCAGAGAGGCTTCCATTTGCAACCAAAACCCCTGACTGATGTCGCCATAAAATGAAGTATTACAACTGAAAACAAATACAAACGGGCCCTCTGAAAAGAGGCTAAATCTTATTCTTTAACTCTAAAGCTGAACTTCCAAGTGCATACAGGATATAACACACTTTGTGTTCAACATATTGAAACTCTCCCGCCCCACCGCCCCCTGCAAACCAACTCCCACGTAATCATGACCACCTAGTCACTCAAACTGAAGAACATGGAATCATTTTATCATTTTATAAAATCATTTTATTTCCACCAGTGTGGAAAGCTCCATGAAGGCAGCAAAGTCAGCCTCATTCATAGCTAGACTTCCAGATGCTAAGGCATCTGGCCCGTGGCAGTCATTTAAAATATAAACCTTCTGAATTCATCCCTACTATCACATTCAGGCCTTCATCTTCTCAGTGTCTTTTGGCTCAAACATCCTTCCAACTCTCCTAACTTGTTTCCTGGCTCTGATTTCTCACCCTTTTAGGCTCTCTTCCATGATGCTGCTACAGTGATTTTTCAAACCTCTGGGGCCGACACCATTCTTGTGATGCTGATAGGTAACAGACCCAGAGGATACAATTTAAATATCTCAGTATGCCCTAGGCAGCCCTCTGCCACCCGGTTCCTTCTCGTCACCCCTTTTCCACACAAGCCTACAGTCTAGGCACTTCTAATTACTTGCAGTTCCCACACATAACGATGTTGCTTCAGGCTACCAATGCTATTTTGGGGATAGAATGTGTAGAAACAGTCTGGAAATTCTTTCAGAATTATACAAATCCTAGAATGGCATATACAGGTACCCTGTTACAATATGCATGTTATATACCCATGAAATTGAACATTCTAATAAAAAGTTTATTTTCACTGTATCACTTAGGAATAATTTTGAAAAATGGTCTACTTAAGTCTGTCCCCAGTTTCCTTCTACTGTGTGTGATGTGGGCTAGCCTGTACTAGTGGACACTATCGGTAAGCAGGAGCGGAGGGGGCAGTGGAGAGTTTGATGATGCCACAAAGTAACATTACTTTGTCCTTCCCTTCTTTCTCCTGGGTCTAGATGGGGTTCTTCCTATTAATAGTAGGTGCAGGCTACTACCATTACTCTCCTACAAGACACACTCAATGGAACAGAACCCAAGAGTTATTTCTCTGTTGAAAAGAAAACCAGGCCACAGCTTGAGACTAGAACATAGTCAAACTGTAAAACTTAACTGTTTGTTAAGTTAAAAAAAAATCTCCATATTAACAGTGAAGGGAACCGTCAACAAAGCCTACTGAAAGGAAGGAGATATCTGCCAGTAATATCTATCTGCTAAGGAGTTAATATGCAAATATAGAGAGAACACACACAACTCAACACCAAAAAATCTCCCAAATAATCTGATTAAAAATGGGCAGAGAACCGGAAAAGTCATTTTTCCAAGAAGACATACAGATGGCCAACAGACAGGTGGAAAGATCTTCAACATCACTATTCCTCAAGGAAATGCAAAATAAAACCACAATGAAATACTACCCTCCACCTGTCAGAACGGCTAGAACTAAAAAAGACAAGAAATAACAAGTGTTGGTGAAGATGTAAAGAAGTAACCCTCGTGCGCTGCTGGTAGGAATGCAAATTGGTATAGCCATTGTGGAAAATAGGATGGAGGTTCTCAAAAAAGTAATAGAACTAACATATGACTCAGTAATTCCACTCCTGGATATTTACCCAAAGAAAATAAAAACACTAATTTGGAAACGTATATGTACTCATATTATTTATTGCAGCATTATTTACAATAATCAAATTATGAAAGCAGTCCAAGTACCCACTGAGAGATGAATGGATAAAGAAAATGTGGTGTATACATACAAAGGAATATCACTGAGCCATAAGAAAAAAAGAAGAGAGCGAGCTAAACATTTGTGACAATGTTGATGGACCTAGAAGGTATTATGCTAAGTGAAATAAGTCTGAGAAAGACAAATACTATATGATTTTACTTACATGTGGAATCTTAAAAAAAACGCACCAAAATAAGAAACAAACAAAAAGCAGAAACAGACCCATAAGTCTGAAGAACAAACTGATGGTTGCCAGATGGGAGGGCAGTGAAGGATGGGCAAAATGGGAGAAGGGGAATAGGAGAAAAAAAAAAGAAGAAAACCACTCCATCAAGAAATTTTATAAGCACACGTACACATATGTATATAAATAGAACCCTCATTAATAGTTCAAATATTAAGCATAGTCACGAAACTATGACCATCTTCTTGAGGATAAAGATTGTGTCTTAATTTTGTGTTTATCAACTAGCATTGAATAGGATGCTAAATAACTGATAGCTGATCTTAATCTTAACTCTTTAATCTTTTCAAGGTAATTCTTATGTAAATTTTAGAAACTGTTTTATTCTACGGAGTCAGATCCCCCTCGCTCCTTGATTTGGCTCTTTCTGTATCTTATAGAAAAGATGTTTATTGTACATATAACATGAATCCAATTAATACTTGCTGATTATCTATTGAGTGCCAGACATTATTGGATGTTGGGCTGTAATAGTGAAAAGACACAAACTCCATGTGTTCCAGTGCTTACAACTATTTTAATAAACACTCGTTACGGCACTTGTGTGACTCCCCCCACTGGATCACATGCCCAAAGCCAAGAAGGTGTCACGAGACTTTTGGGAGGCTGTTCTTAAAAGCCAGAAACCTTAAGAAAGGACTCTGACAAGCACAGCAGTGTTTGACGGAAGAAGCACTCACGTATCTGTGACAACCCAAAGTGCGAAACATTTGTCTTAAAACAAAAAACAAGATCTAGCTCTTTTCCTAACTCACCTAGCAAGAGGCAGTAAGTTAGTACTGGGACCACTCAGGTAGAAATTTGAATGTGAAGGCTCTAGTGGGAGAAATATGAAGAAGTATGACATGTATTGCCATATTCTAGAGTTCGCTTCAATTCTCACAGCTCAAAAATAGTGAAGGGCTGGCAATTAGCCAGTCTGGGAGACCACCAACATAATATTCGACATATCCAAGTAAAACGAAAATCTCTCCCCTTTGTGTTATGACAATGTCTTCATGTGGTTGTTTAAACCATCCCAATTTAGGAGCATGACCTGATCTATTTATTTCACTATTACAACATATTCTTTCACAACGTTTTTAAAACAATTCTTAGCTGATCTTCCTTTACTGAACAGAGGTAATTAACAGATGAACACTCATTAATCATATGTTCACTAACTATTTTTACTATTAGTTTTACTCTTTTGAGTTCTGACTGGAAGTTCTGAGCTCCATACAAAAGTTCTGTATTTTCTCTGCACATCTTAACTCTTCAAGAACTACCACATGTTTACAGATAAAATCCTAGTAGCTAAAATAAATTCCAAATTGCATTTGTCTTTTTCTACCAACTCATTACTGTCTTATTTCCAGTTTGTGATTTGCTTATGTTAAAAATTACCTTTCAACTTTTTCACTTGTTATCGGGTGGGCTTTATTATTCTACTAATTGGAGTTATTCCATTAGCAAGTGTATAGATCTTTCAGATTCTAAATCCATTGTGAAAACTTCCAATGACTCTCTATATTAGTTTGCTATAATTTCCTTTATAATCTACTGCTCTAATATTTATAAGTCTACTTGTTAACTGATTCCAAGGTCCATTTTTCAGTTAAAAAGAAAAATGGTTTGTTTGGGTTTTTATTATTTGGCAGTGAATTCACATTGCAATTACTTAGCACCTTGTTATCCCTTTAGGCATTACAAATTGTTTTTTAATGAAATGTATCATAATCTTCTTAGATATGGACTCTGGGCTCCAGAGTTCCCAGGTCATTCCGTATTTCCTATTATGCACTTAGGATTTTCTACCCCAGGAATCTGGCAAAATAACTACTAATGACTGTTAAGTTTTAGTCTCTACTTGGGAGTATATTATAGCATACTTTTTTTTTTTTTTTTAAAGATTTTATTTATTTGTCAGAGAGAGAGGGAGAGAGAGCGAGCACAGGCGGACAGAATGGCAGGCAGAGGCAGAGGGAGAAGCAGGCTCCCCACCACGCAAGAAGCCCGATGTGGGACTCGATCCCAGGACGCTGGGATTATGACCTGAGCCGAAGGCAGCTGCTTAACCAACTGAGCCACCCAGGCGTCCCTATAGCATACTTTTAAATAAATATTTATTTGATAGAGAGAGGGAGTGTGCATGTGCACACATTAGAGTGTGTGAGTGGTGGGGGCGGGACGGGGGTGGGGTGGGAGGGAGAGAGACCATCACAGGGGCTCATCTTAGAATCCTGAGCATGACCTGAGCATGACTTAACCTGACTAAGCCATCTAGGCACCCTAAATATCATAACATACTTTAAATCTTTTTTATTTCTACTTAGTATTGCTTTGACATCCCTTTTAATCAGCACAGTTAAAATTTTGCACTGTTTCTCTTAATGCATTTACAAAATATTCTACTGGTGTCTTGTGAGTTCTTGGCTAGGTAGATAGAGCTCATTCTGTGCTTTAGCTATCTTGAGCGCTCTTGAATTCCTGAGAATGTTACTTCTTGAATATAATGTCAAGACTTGGAAGCCCCAAGTCTTTTCCAAGTCTCTCTCTCTCTCTTTTTAAAAAAGATTTTATTTATTTATTTGAGAGTGAGCAAGAGAGAGAGAGAGAGAGAGAGAGAGCCGAGCAGGGGAAGGGACAGAGGGAGAGGCGGACTCCCTGCTGAGCAAGAAGCCTGACACAGGGCCCTGGGATCATGACCTGAGCTGAAGGCAGATGCTTAATTGACAGAGCCACCCAGGCACCTGGTAGTCCCAAGGTCTTAAAAACATTCACCATGCAAGTGGGTCAAATTTCTCTCACCCCCTCAACAAGAATGGCCTTGAGTTTATTTTATACTCACAATTGGCAGGGTGAAAAGTGGGGTCTAGAAGACTGAGATGAAACCAAGAACTTAATGCTATAAGTCAGTGTCTGATGTTCCAAGAACTTACAGCACCTACCAACAGGTAACTGATATTTATAATTAGTTTCATTTTTCCTACGTTTGGGAAATAAGTACCTCATGTTTTTTAGTTAGATAATAATTAACTAGGAAATAGGGGTGCCTGGGTGGCTCAGCAGGTTAAGTGTCTGACACCTGATTTCAGTTCAGGTCATGATCTTTGGGCTGGGCATGGAGCCTGCTTAAGAGTCTCTCTCTCTCCCTCACCACCCCTCCCTCTCTAAACAAACAAACAAACAAACAAACAAACAAAGGAAATAGATCCTTTACATTAAAGAGACTCTCTATCCTACCACCAGAACAACTAGAGCAGTTAGACAAAATTAAACAATATATTATGATTGTTCTGCCCAAGACAGATGTGGATAGCTCTTCATTCTTCCAATAGGCTATTTCAGTAAGTCAGAGGTAGAAAGGCCAATATGCAGAACAGATAATGAAAGTGAACTGCTTTCCCTAGCTGATGCAGAGGTGGGGAGCAAGAAGGAAAACGGCTATCCCCATCGACTACATTATTGTCCTAACAGGGCTCTGAGGACCCTAGTTTGAGAAATCACTAGCCTATAGACAATAAGGATATCTTCGCAATAATACTCAGAAAGCAATCCTTTTTGGTATCTAACTACTTTTTAAGAGTTTCTTCTGAATTTATTGTCTGTTCACAATTTTATGGTCTGTTCACAATCAATCTCAAGAAAACCAAAAACTCTTCCTTTAAATTTATGATTTTTTTCTAGGACCGAAGTTCCCTTCTGTATTTTTATTATGGTATCAGACCCTGGACAATTCTCTATTGGATGGAAATCGATTCCTGCTTCCTAAGAGAGGACCACTTGCTCAGGAGTCAGGAAAAGGGAAACCAGAAAACATGCCTGTAATGGTGTTTATTACTGTTTTTTGTGTGTTATGGCTCTAAAATGCCCCTGAAATGGTATATACCTATAATTTGGACTGAGCAAGGCATAACAAGTGAAGACAGGCCAAGGGATCTCTCTTCACAATTGTTTATATGATCTGAGGGTGATACCGAGGTTAGAGAAAAGAAAGGGCACTTGGTTGAAAAATTATGTCCTTCATGTAGGATGCAGTTGCTTCTGACCCATCAGCACCAGGACACGAGCCCTGAGTCATTTTCTTGAGTGCAGATGGATTTGGGCTGACCCATCCACAATCAACGCCCAATCACCTGTATGACCAACAGAAGGTGCAAACAAGAAGGCCATAGATGTGTAGGACTGATAGCTCATGGAATGTGGGAAAGATCTAAGGCTTACAGTCTGATCCATACATTCCCTCTGTGACATTTTACCTGAAAAAAAAAAAAAAAATGGCCGTACTCTCAGAATGTGCTTTATAATTTTAGTCTTTAAAATATCATTGAGTAATAGGGACAGCAGAGTCTTGGTTTTCATTGGCTGTTAGCAAGTTTAAAGTAGAATATATAACCAGCCACTGTCATGAACATTTTGGTCTCATTACTGGCTCTTTTCATTCTCACCCTTGTTTTCTTAATTCTTCATTCCACTTTTCCCCATGCTACTCTATCATATTTTGGGGCTCTTATAATGGCTGTGTAAAATGAATTCCAGGAAAAGGTAAGATACAAATAAATAATATTCCAACCAGTCTCCTAAAGAGAAAATTATGTATTTAATGCAGAGCCAAAACATTAAAGGAATAGAAAATACTAGCCTTTCACAAGTCAAGTAACTTTCATAGGGACTGGAGGTAAACACATTTTAGAAGATGTTAAATATTCTTTGACAAAAGCATTTTGTGTTAGTGCTTTGAATCTATGAATAAAAGATCCAGAAGACCATATGGGAAGGGGAAGATCAAAAAGGATGTAGTAGACAAAAATGAAACAAACAGTTCCCTCTGGTATCCCCATAAATTATACAGGAAGCATGATTTCTGTTTAAGCCCAGCCCAGAACAGGTGTTCCAACCAGTAAAGGTAGAAATCAGAATAGAAGGGTTTTCTAACATTTCAGCTGACATTTGACAGAGTGAAAGCAAGTGAGATGAAAATAGTAAAATGGTTAAATACAACACTAGGTTCTTTTTCCTAAGTATTTTGCCATAACTTAGGGTGCTACTTAGGGCCAAGGGTCAGCCTTGGAATAGATGGGGCTACTGCAAATTGTTTGCATCCATGGTCTAACAACTGCTATTTTCTCCCTCATTTCGGTCTTCCAAAAACCCTTTATAGGTTAAAAAAAAAAAAAAAGTGAAAAACATTTTTAAAGATTTAAAATAAAAAAAGAAAAGCACACATAAATACACTCTTAGATGTGTAAAACAGTTTAAATCTTATATATATATTTTAGATACTTATTTATTTATTTATTTATTTGAGAAAGAGAGAACAGAGTAAATGAGAACACGAGCTGGGGGGAGAGGCAGAAGGAGAGGGAGAAGCAGACTCCCTGCTGAACAGGGTGCCCAATGTGGGGCTTGATCCCAGGACCCTGGGATCATGACCTGGCCAGAAGGCAGACATTAGACTGAGCCACCAAGGCGCCCCTAAATCTTACATAAAAATATATTAAAAGAGCTGGCACTGGTAGGGAGCAGGGAAAGGGTCCTGTTTTTCTACTTGCTCTGCATGAGATGGAGCAGAGTGACCATGGACTAAACAGTAGATCTGCAGTAAGACACGTAGGCCGACATCCAAACCCCTTAAAACTTGTCATTATAAATAGCTTTGTTTATGATGCATACAATTTCATTATTTTACTTTAGGATTTAATTGTTTTGAAAAGCCTATCTAAAAATTTACTTAAAAGGACTTTTAAATTATCATAAGCCCCAATTTTTTATTGAACATATACTCCCCTTGATTATTGATCCTATTTGGACATTCAAAAGCAAATGATTTATTTACATACAATTCTTTATACTCTCTACATAAAGACACTTTCAAATCTGGCATGTCTAAAGAATGCTATTCACTTTCTTTCCACTGACTACCCAATGTAAACATTTATTTTTTTAATTTTTAGGAACAGTAAAGTTTAATTTCTGAAAAAAATCTTTATTTTCATTTTAAGTGTGAAAAGAAAGAACATATTTCTTAAGTTTCTGCTTTGCTTTTTGAAAAAAAAATGTTTCTCACTGTTACAGCATTTTTAGTTCTTAATTCATGGACAAGCATCATAAATAGCTGTTTTAGTGCTGAAGGAGGAATGAATTCACACGTGAGAGAGAGTACAGAGCCAGGATCACCAGTAACTGTTCTGGAAAAAAAAATGGACACAAGGATACAGTCAATATTTGGCATGGCATATGTTATTTGTCTATGTAGTAAGACCTATGGAACTTAGGAAAGTGGTTCTAGAATGCTTTAACATCTTCTGAAAGCTCTTGTGGATCCCTAATTTGTCACACATCCCTCATCCTAACCTTGTTTTCTTCCCTTCTTTGTTTATCCCCCACAGTCAAGTGTGAAGGATTTCACTCTACCATATGGAAGAATGAAAAAGAAAAAAGCCTATTAGAACAAATGAAAAGGAATAACAAGCATGATGATGGACGGTCAGGGTAAATTCTCTTTAAAACATCATTCTGGATACAGAATGGGTGATGCAGAAGCACTGTTCGGTAGTTTAACAGGTACATTCCATGGCAAACAGACATGGCAAAGTATTTGGGCAAGACTGTGTTAAATTCCTAGCTTTAATGGCTAGCAGTTTTCTTTTGAGAGATATGAATGAAAAGAACAACAATGGTTTACAACAGGACAGAAAGAAAGGTTGATCAGCTTTATCTTTCTTTATCCCTTTTACTTCCCCCTCCCATTCATTGCCATAACAAGCCAACATTATTGACGGAAAAGGCAGCATGAACTGTGTAGAGCACTCCTTACAGATTCCCAGTCTACGCAATTTAAATAGTCTTTAAACTATTAAAGAGAACATCTACCAAGCAGATTTTAAGAGATAGAACCATCCTAATTTTATAAAAGTGAAACAAATAAATTTTATCCATAATTTCAGTCAGAAAATAAAGAGCTGAATCACTTAGCATTTAAAAACTTTGTTATACAATATTTAACACACACATATATAATAAAAAAGAAAACAGTATAATAAATCCCTTATGTATTCATTACCCAGCTTCAACAAAAAAAGGAACATGTCACATTCACTTCATCTCTACCCTCACCTACTATTTTCTCTGAATTACTATTTTGAAGCAAGTCTCAGACATCGTATTACTGCACTAATAAATACTTGAGATGTACCCCGAAATAGATATTTAAAAAAAATCATATTCACATTATCACACCTAAAATATTAAAAGTAAAATGCTTTTTTAAAAAAGATTTTATTTATTTATTTGAGAGAGACAGAGAGAGAGAGAGAGAGAGAGAGAGAGAGAGAGGCAGGCTTCCAAGTGTAAAGGGTGCCGGACGTGGGGCTTGATCCCAAGACCTTGGGATCACGACCTGAGCTGAAGGCAGACACTTAACCAGTAGGCCACCCAGGCTCCCCTAAAAGTAAAATTTTTTTAAAAGATTTTATTTATTTATTTGACAGAGAGACAGACAGACGGACAGTGAGAGAGAGAATACAAGCATGGAGAGTGGAAAAGGGAGAAGCAGGCTTCCCTCTGTGCAGGGAGCCCGATGAGGGGGTTGATCCAAGGACATTGGGATCTTGACCTGAGCTGAAGACAGACACTTAACCGATGTGGCCACCCAGGCTCCCTGAAAAGTAAAATTCTTTTTATTTTTTTTTAAAGATTTTATTTATTTGACAGAGACAGTGAGGGGGAATACAAGCAGGGAGAGTGGGAGAGGGAAAAGAAGGCTTCCTGCTGAGCAGGGAGCCGGATGTGAGGCTGATCCCAGGACCATGGGATCATGACCTGAGCAGAAGGCAAAAGCTTAATAACTGAGCCACCCCAGGAACCCCAAGGCACCCCCAATACTAGCCAGTATTCAAATTCCCTGTTTTGATTTTTTAAAATAGTTTGTTTGAAACTAACCAAATCAAGTTCCACTAGTTATATTTGGTTGCTAGGTCTCTAAACATCTCTCCTAATGCCTAGTTTCATTCTCCCTCTCTTAATTTTTTTTCCTGTTTGAAATTATTTCATTTGCCCAATAGGCTGGATCTGACTGATGGCATCAGCACACTGTCCTTTAACATGTTCCCTAGGCTTCATATTTCCTATGACTAGGTATTTATACTTAGATGACTAGCAATTTGGGGGCAATATGACACAAGTGACGTCATGTCCTCCCATTGGGTTACATCAGGATACTAAAATTTCTGACTGTCTCCCATTTTGCAATATTAACATAAGATAGATCGATGGGTTCAGATGCTGTCGATAATTACTGATCTAGATATATTAATTATTTCATTAGTAGTTGCAAAGTTCACCCAAGTTTTAACTTCTAGACTTATGTACTACTTCTGTCAATAATATAACCTCTACCTTTGTATTTATGTTCACAGAAATACAATACTGTTTTACTGACTATTTTCAAATAAGTTTTTACTGGGAAGTATTTTACTAATGCCACTGAGAAAATAGATATAGATCTGTTCTCTGTCCTTCCTAAGTACCTAGGTTCTTGTATCATGGTTGATAATTTCACTTGAATTTTCTTTGTGACTCAAATAGCCCCATTACTGATATTGTAACTAAAGGTGGGGGTAGATCAACCTTTAATTGACTTGCTCTGAAGCAGAAACGACACATCACAGGATCCTAGAATAACTGGCTGTTACTTGTTCTTTTCCAATTAAAAAAAAAAGCTAAAAGAGACACACACATATACCCTAAAGACATTCCTCCTTGGATTATAAGAACCGATTAATGCAAACCAAACGTTACATCTAAACTATGTGACAGTGGATAAAGTGTATAATTATTTAATATAAAAATTATTTGGCTGTGAAAATCTGTAGCCTACAGGCTTTTTTCCTCTTCAGTTTTAGAGTGCTTTCCCCTCTATTTAATAGTGGAGTAACATGACAGGAGAATAGACAAATCTATGCAACAAATAGATTAGACTGATTTGTTATTAAATAGATTGTGAAGCCTCTGGGAGGAAAACCATAATAACAATTCAGTCACTACAAAGTCTGGCAAACTTGTTGGCTGCATCCCCTCCCCACCCTGGCAGACATGCCATGTTCAGTTTTAGGACAAGCTGATTAACGGCTGAAATGCACTAAAATGGATGGCACTCACTTTTAGGCAGCTAATCACATTTTCTATTTCCTTTTCCTACACTGGTTTAGACCTAGATATAGTAGTTCTCGGAAGGGTTAAAGAAACATCTCATTACTTTCATCAGTCTTTCTACTCCATGACCCTTAAACTGCCAGATGGTAATGAGAATGTGAATTTAATACTAACCTCCTTTTATTTCATCATGGAGATTAAAATGATTAGATGAAGAAATGGTAAACTTTTCTCCCTAAAATAATGAAACTTAGAAAGTACATTAATGGGAATATGTTTTTCAAGATTGTTTTCTAGAATCTTTAAATTAATATCTACATGACTTCTTTTAATATGTTTGTGATCGACCAAGAATATAAATGGTAACCACAGCAATTTCCATCAGGGAGAGACAAAACAGTAGTAGTAGAGATGGGGCTGGTGGCTAGGGGTTTTATAATTGTCTTTTGTATGCTGCACACCATTTTATATAGGCTGTGTCTATTTGGAGTGGCAGAGTAGATGCGAGAGGAATTCTTAGTCTCCTTTCTTCCTTTTTTTTTTGTTTTTTAAGATTTTATTTATTTATCTGACACAGAGAGAGGGAACACAAGCAGGGAGAGTAGGAGTGGGAGAAGCAGGCTCTCTGCCAAGCAGGGACCCTGGGATCATGACCTGAGCTGAAGGGAGATGCTTAATGACTGAGACACCCAGGTGCCCCTTAAGTCTTCTTAAACCATTTACTGACAACCCAGTGGAAAAACCAATAAAATAACACTATCTTAAGAGGACAATACCATCTTAATAATAAATTCATGTGTACAGTAATAATTAAAACCAAAGCAAACTAAAACACAAAACACCAAAAAGGAAACACTGTTGAAAAGTTAAGAAGATAAAGGGTATAAAACATCTATTAGTACAGGTGTCTGTTATGGAATAGGTGCTTGATGGCTATTGTTCTCTCCCCTATACTATAAAGTATTTTAACCTGAGGGTATGAGAATGAAAGACACCCAGGTAGAGTCTCCTGGGATGGAGCTAGGACAATGTAATCTGGTCAACATGGAGCTCTTCACAAAACCAAAAATAAAAAAATATAAACATATACTTAACATTGTTACTAAGCACGTTTGTCATATTGTTAGTTATATAAAATGGTCCCTTCTACTAGACTGGAAATTTCCAGGCTTTTACATCTTTGTATTTCTGTAATAAGGTAAAGGTATACATATTTCCTGAGTGAGTTTAGAGAAGACATCATAAATATTTTCAAAAAGTATATAAGTAAATGCAAAATCATGAAAGGATATCTAGAAATGGAAAGTAATGTTAGTATCATCTGGTTGGGCTCTTACCTTCCCTCAACTGCAGATGTAGATAATTAGGTATCTATTATTATATATCATATAGAGGTTGTATCTCCTATGTACTTGTATTGATACTAAAGAACTTGTATTCTAGAAATGGATTAATATAGTGTACTTTTAGTGCTATGATATACTAAGACCTGTATTATTTTAACATATACATCCCAGAGTTTTTTCAGTGCAAAAAAACTAATGACAGAACCAAAGACCATAAGCCAAATTACTCATTAAAAAAGCGGGCAAGGGGCACCTACCTGAGTGGCTCAGTGGGTTAAAGCCTCTGCCTCCGGCTCAGGTCATGATCCCAGGGTCCTGGGATTGAGCCTCACATTGGGCTCTCTGCTCAGCAGGGAGCTTGCTTCCCCTTCTCTCTCTCCCTGCCTATCTCTATGCCTACTCATGATATCTGTCAAACAAATAAAAAATCTTTAAAAAAATTTTTTTGTTTGGGGCACCTGGGTGGCTCAGTGGGTTAAAGCCTCTGCCTTCGGCTCAGGTTGTTATCCTAGGGTCCTGGGATCAAGCCCTGTGTCAGGCTCTCTGCTCAGCGGGGAGCCTGCTTCCCTTCCTCTCTCTGCCTGCCTCTCTGCCTACTTGTGATTTCTGTCTGTTAAATAAATAAATAAAAATCTTAAAAAAAAAAAAAAAAAGGCGGGCAAAGAGGGGAGCCTGGGTAGCTCAGCTGGTTAAACGTCTAACTCTTTATTTTGGCCCAGGTCATGATCTCAGAGTTGTGGGATTGAGCCCCCCACTGAGCTGCATGCGCAGCATGGCATTTGCTTGTCCCTCTCCCTCTGCTCTTCTCCCTGCTCTCTCTCTCAAACAAATAAATAAAATCTTAAAAAAAAAAAGAAAGAAAGAAAAGTGGGCAAAGAATATGAATAGAAGAGGAAACTCAAATGGATCATAAAGACAAGAAAATACTCAATCCCATTAGTCATCAAGAAAATACAGAGTAAAATGAGATAACATTAGATTGGTAAAATTTAAAGAGCCTGCCTAATCATAAATATTGGCAAAAAAAAAAAAAAAAAGAGAGAGAGAAACAAAGACAAAGAGAAGAGACAGACAGACACACACACACCTTGGAACTTTAACACATAGTGCTTGAGAAGGTACAACTGTTGAGATACTTTAGAAAGCTATTAAGGAAGATCTAGAAAAATTGGTATGGTACATTTATTACGACCCAAATGGTCTAGTTATCGTGATGTATTTTCCATAACCTTACAGGTGTAAACTGAGAGATAGGTTAGAAAATGTTCAGTGTTACATTATTTACAGTATTGAAAAGTGGAAGGAAAATGTTCTTCAGTAAGGAAATGGCCAAACATTTGACCATTGTATGAAATATCTACATAACAGCAGTTAAAAACATTAACTAGATCTACACACATCAACATGGGAAGATTAGAAATACTGAGTAGAAAAATACTTAGTGCACAATGATAAACACTACACCATATGGTGTAGGCTAAAAAAGAAACACAAAGTACTGGCCAAGGATGTATAATGATATAAAAGCACACAAAGTAAACTGGAAGATACATACTTGTGGTTAGCTATTGGGAAGAGAGAAAGGGGGCAAAGAAGGCTTGAATTGTAAATAAATTTTAAATAAAAAGCCAATATGATGAACTGTCAACAATTTTCAGTTCTGGGATGTGAGTACTTGAGCTTTTGTTATATTATTCTCTGTGCTTCTCAGTACTTCTAACATTTCTTAAGATAAAGATTTAAAAAATACAGATAAAACCCAGAATGACAGTAGATACAAGATACATGATTAAAGTAATTATTAATTCCTATGAAGCAATAAAGGTAAACTTTTTTTCAGAAAGCATCTTGAAATATTCTCTGTGGCTTATTTAAATTACTTTATTATTTATCAATATATACACATAGTTTAAAAAGCCTAATGACTAAGGGGGGGCTGGTAATATAACTCCTGTATTGACTGAAAAATTTATCACTGTTACATATTGTGAGAATAGTAATTATAGAATGTGAACTATGAAAAATTACAGAAAATGAAATAATATTATTTTAATTAAAATGGTGCTTTAAAAGAACTAAATAATGGCACGATACATATATTTTAGAAGCATGGGCCTCTGAATTTTAAGAAGTATTTTCCTCTTCATTAATTAGAAAATTAATATAGTTGGGCTGCCTCTATATTTAACCAGATACATTAAAATAGTCTTAAGATAATGTGGAACTTTGATGCAAACTATAAACTTGATTTCTTTTTGTGGTTCCTTCTAACCTTATCACCCACTTAACATTTTTAAACATTCAGTCTAAGAAAAAGGTAATTCATTTTGAAATATTTATTTACTGTGATTAAAACATTTTGTTGCATAATGTTCTCGGTCCATAAAAAACTATTACTTACGGAAACTACCTGGCTTAAAATCCACATTCTACATGGTAACATTCTTAGGTTAATATAGGTTAGCTTAATGGAATTTTGGTTGAATTACCTTGGGCTCATCTGCCCTGCAGAAGACCTAGTTTATACAAGTTTAATTCAAATCAGCAGAGATAGTTGCCACTTGGATTTGTATGTCCCAGATGAAATTGGCTTGTGACTGGAATGGCAATGAGAAGTAATTAAAATGCCTTCTGGAAGAACTGTGCTTAAGTAAACTGCTCAAGATAAATGACTTCTGTAGAGCTGCAGGTCAGCCACAGACTCATTTATATATCTTTCAGATGTGGTACTCTTTACTGTGTTTACAATAGGAGTTACATCTTAAAAATTCAGTGTTACTAAATTTGCTCATAAGAGCAGCCATTTAATAAATATTCGCTGCACAGATGCCCCAGAGTTTCTGATAATTACATTCAAATATCAAATAGTTTATTCATCATTTCGTCTGAATTAGAAACGAAATCAGAGAACTTTTACTTATTTGACGATTAGGAGAGGCACTAGTGACCAAAGACAATACTTAGGAATGGAAATTGGTTGAGCTACACCCTGATGAATATTACTGGATTCCCAAACAGCGCTAAAGTAACTCAACACAGAAAACTAGCTCAGCAGTATTGCCGAGATTTACCGTAACAGAAAGCAGAGGGGAAAGGAAAGAAGGCAAGTTCTTGTGAGGGAGCAGAAGGATGGGTGGAGAGGCTCAGGAAAACTTCTATCACTTCCTGACCCCCAACTAAGAATGCCTAAAGCAAACCCCTTTCAACACTTGAGGCTTAGTAGTATTATTTACAATAGTCAAAAAGTAGAAATAACCCTAATGTCTATTAGCTGGTGAATGAATAAAAAAATGTTATATATATCCATACAGTGGAATAATTATTTGGAAACAAAAAAGGATGACGTACTGATACATGCTTATAGCATGGGTAAACCTTGAAAAGATCATGCTCAGTGAAAGAAGCCAACTCACAAAAAAACCATATATTGCCTGATACTGTACATAGGAAATGTCCAATGGACAAATCCACAGAGACAGAAAGTAGATGCATAGTTCTCAGGGGCCATGGGGAGGGGAGAATGCGAAAGGGGTGCTAATATGTAGAAGGCTTCTTCACAGGGTGATAAAAACGCCCTAAAATGGAACAATGGTAAGGGTTGAACAAACTCTGTGAATACACTAAAAATACTGAATTGTACACTTTAAAAGTATGCATTTTATGGTATGTGAAATATATCTTAATAAAACTTTTATTTAAAAAACTCAGGTTTTGGGACGCCTGGGTGGCTCAGTTGGTTAAGCAGCTGCCTTCGGCTCAGGTCATGATCCCAGCGTCCTGGGATCGAGTCCCACATCAGGCTCCTTGCTTGGTGGGGAGCCTACTTCTCCCTCTGCCTCTGCCTGCCATTCTGTCTGCCTGTGCTTGCTCTCTCTCCCTCTCTCTCTGACAAATAAATAAAAAATCTTAAAAAAATAAAAAATAAAAAATAAAAAACTCAGGTTTTGCTGGTGAGAGCTCTGGAGGTCAAAGGGACAGAACTTTATCAAGCATCTTCCTGAAGTGGTACATTAAATAAGCAATAAACTGTCAAGGCACAAACATTCAATTTTTTCAAAGACTCTTCATTTTTAAAGAATGTATCATTTGAGGAGGTTTACTTTGCAATGATTTAAAAATATTTGCTGAAGAAAAGACCTGAACCATGAAAAAGCCTTTTCTGCTACTGTCAGCCTAAAACATTTTTAGAATTTTTAATAGTATCAATGGAAGCCTGATGGGCACTAGCAGATGACCCCATAAAGTGTAAAAAAAAAAAAATCTGAATGGCAGTGAGGAATCAAATCTTTTCATTAAAAAATAACAGTTCTTTTCTTAAGTGGGGATAAGAAGACTATTTGTCAAGATTATATGACCTTTTCAAAACCATAAAGAATTCTATTTTATCAGGGCTTTAAACTAACTTGAAAGGAGAGATAATCTTGGGAAGAGTGTGAAGTTATTTAATTTCAATATTGCCACCCATTTTCCCCCTTGCTCAGTTGATATGGGCAGGATTTTTCTCAGTCTAGGGTAACTTCCTAACATCAGTAGTAGCCAGTCAAAGGAGAGACAATGTGAAGGGACCAACTGTTTCTGAACGTAGCCAGTCAAAGGACAGACAATGTGAGGGGACCAACTGTTTCCGAACGGGGTCATCAAAGTTCAAGACAATGTACAAAAATCAAATGAAAACTTAAAGCTGTACTTTGATTCCCAAAGCTGAAATTAATGTTTTCTACAATTATTAAAAGGTCCATTTTTTGGATTTTTCTTAACTTCAATATAAATGAAAACTTACTGTCTCATCTTAATAAGTAGACAAACTATGATTTACAAGATAAAATTCATGGAACCAATTTATGTATCCTAAAGAAATAAACTTTTTCTTTCAGCTTGTCGAGAAGTAACTTTGTTTCTGGACAATGAATGGCAAGATTGCAAGTCTGCAATCAGGGATAGTTTTGAAATTCTGTACAATAAAATCTCAGAAATAGTTTCTTAAAGTCAAAGCTGGTCATATTTTCA
Source organism: Lutra lutra (assembly GCF_902655055.1). Classification (NCBI taxonomy): domain Eukaryota; kingdom Metazoa; phylum Chordata; class Mammalia; order Carnivora; family Mustelidae; genus Lutra; species Lutra lutra. The sequence goes on along the minus strand of NC_062280.1, from coordinate 56,621,042 downwards.
TTTACTGACTTTTCATTTCCAATTCCATTTTCTTCTTGCACAGCTTTGTTACCCAACAAGTTGAACCACTCATGTAATTTTTCTGCTTACATGAAACATGAAGCACAGGCCACACCTTGAATCCTTGAAGGCTAAATCTGCCCTGGAGTATTTCCCCTGGCTAAGTCTTCCTCCCACAGTGTGCCGCCGCCTGCCACTGGAAGGCTGTAATGATCTCTAAGCACTGCTGAATTAGCCGCCCTAGGGCACTGGTTCAGCCTCAAGCTCTTTGTTCCACTGGGAAGTCCTCAGGCAAGTGGGAGCCATTAAAGTTTGGCCTGGCAGGTCAAAGTGGGACTTTAGGAACAAGACACAAGGTTAGCCAGGGGGAATGGCCTCAAACATAAAAAACAAACAAACAAAAAAACAAAACTGAAGACAATGAAGTGTAGCAAACATTTAAAAGTGGTTGCCTCTTTTTTTGGGGTTAGTGGAAATGTTCTATGCAGTAGTGGTTATACAATGACATGCCAAAAATCTAAAAAATCATAAAACTGCATGTTACAAAGGGTGAATTTTACTGTAAGTAAATTACACTTCAATAAGCGTGACTTGAAAATAAAATGGTTGTCTCTGAATGGTAGAATTATGGGTTTTATTCTTTACATACTTTTTTGAATTTTACCAGTTGTCTGAAATGACCATTATTTAACTTCACAGTCAGTAAAAAAAAAACAAAATAAAACCAAAACCCAAAACAGAGGAAGAATACTGCTCTAGCCACCCCTCCCTCCCTTTGCCCTCGGGAGTAGAGGTGGACAGGGGAAATACTGGGGTGGGGAGGTGGGCCCCTTACTCTGGGCTACTGGGACCTTTTACTGTCACCCTATCCAGTGAAATCTAACCTAGACTATTGTCAGAAAGAAACCCTGTTGATAATGCTGCAAGGAGAAAAAGAATAAATTCCATGCTCATCAAAGATTGAATTTGAAGGCTGTTACTTAGCACATGGGAGGGAAGAGGATGAAGGAGCAAATTTTCTTCTGAGTTAACCATGATGAGATTCTCTTGAGATGAGCTGTACAGACCTCACCTCCCATGAGGGACATGTCCCTTGTTAAGGCACGCACACCAGGTAGCGACACAGTGACCTAGAACACAGGGCACCTCACATGGCGGCACCCATTATTACCATAACTGTACAGAGCGTGGCAGACAGAAGTAGTCATTGTGGCATGCTGCCTGCTTAGAGGACCTGAAATTAACCCATCCATCTACATATACTAAATATCATCTTTGATTCGAAATACAGAGTGTCAGAACTGGCCTCCTGGGGAATTACTTCCAGGTGCTTTTCTATCCATTTATATTCCATTTACCAGTGTAAGAAAGAGACCTATGAGCCTGATTTCGTACAGCGAGAGACTACAAACGATGCTGTCTGCCACATCATGAAGAGGTCTCTCAGTGGTGGCTCCTAGGAGAAACCACTCAAATCTTCGCCCTTGGAAAGGTAGATTTTCCTGAGCAACCTGGTTTGTTTTTATTCTACACATATTTTCAATATAATTCATTCATGTTTCTCTCTTTAGAATGGGTACTAGGTCACTCAGAGCCAAAGTGGATCCCTACTTCTAGCAAATGCATGGAATGTTAGCAACATACAGTTTTATACTGTTTTGACATTGGTTTCATCTTATTTTTCTTTTTCTTTTTTTTTTTTTTTAAAGATTTTATTTATTATTTATTTGACAGAGAGAGATCACAAGTAGACAGAGAGACAGGCAGGCGGAGAGAGAGAGAGAGAGAGAGGGAAGCAGGCTCCCTGTAGAGCAGAGAGCCCGATGCGGGACTCGATCCCAGGACCCTGAGATCATGACCTGAGCCGAAGGCAGCGGCTTAACCCACTGAGCCACCCAGGCGCCCTCATCTTATTTTTCTAATCATCTTCCATTTGCTCTCATTTCCTCACTCCATTTTTGGGTTTTGTATTTTTAAAAGATGTTTCAAACACTTTTGGAATGAGGCAAAATATTAAATACGTAGATAACCATAGTATACTTGAAATAAGGGAAGAAAAGTGGTGTCTTCTGTATTAACTGATCCCACAGCCCACTTTAAATGAAATGAATATTACATATATAAAGAACTATGCTGCAGTCAGTACAAATGGAGAAAAGTCATAACCTCCTTATTAAATATTTCCATAGCCTACCTTCAATGAGGTGAAATAGTAAATACATAGGTAACTATAGTGCACTTGGCACAAAGCAGACAGGCTGTAACTTCTCTATTAACTAACGTCATAACTCATTTTCAGGCTTTTCAAAGTCACGATTATTTTTGGCCTAACACATCATCTTAGAATATAAGCACCATCAATTCCAGATTAAGGATCATTCTAATTGATGTTGTTTGGGTTATTAGTGCTTTTTTGTAGTAAATAAAGCAAATGAGAAATCATACCAGAAATGGGGTTTTTATTAACCTTGTTTAGAACTAGATTTCCAAAGAGGCATTAACAGAGAAACTAAGTGATTACTTTAATCATTAAAATTTTAAAATGATTTTTAATGATTTTTGTTTTTTTAAGTTTGCAACAAGGCATACTGCAAATAAACTGCCAAAGGCAGTTTACTTTTTAGGACACTGTTTTAAATAAATATAAGCAGAATCTCAGTTTCTCTGCCTAGAAAATGAGAACATCTCACGGCATGGGTTAAAAATTCACTGTTGGTACTACAAATGTGAGGGAACTAAACTGTTCAGTTTTAGAGCTACTCCTTTGGGAAAGGGCTCCATGGCATATCATTTAGCACAATGTAAGAATCCTTTCTTAAGCAGGACCTCATGCTACTGCCTCTGCCTTCTTATTCACAGGGTAAGGACAATAATAGCAAATGCTTTGAACAACAGAAAAAGTTAATAAAATTATGCTTTTCATTTCCCTTTGGGTAATTATAACATCATCTTCGGACTAGGAAACTTAAGAAAATCTTACAGGTCACCTTACCAACTCTGCCACAGATCTCAATAAAACAATATGAAAGATAACTAGTTTCAAGTCCCCTGTTCTGCTGACTACATTCAATTCACATAAGAATGACCTGAATCCAAAGGAAACTTCATGGCCATAAGCAGTGGTTGCACTTTTAACTTCCCTTGAGCAAATCAGAAATGGCTGACAAGGAAGAGACCCTGGGTCTGAGAGCTAATTTCTGTTTTTCTGTATCTTTAGATTCTTGTTCTGAGAGTGACAGTTGGTGGGGACTGGAAGACACAGAGGGGTCTCTCAAGTGACAAAAACCTATGCTCCCTTCACTAACATTGCTTTCTAATGGGCTCCTTGCTAGTGTGGAAACCTGGTGGTCAAAGAGCAAAGTAACTGTATCAATAGTCTTCTTGAGGTCCACTGAGAAGCACACTGAAAGAGAGAGCAGGTATGAGAAAGGGTAGACAGAAACCCAAAGATGCCAAGCAGATAACCTCCCAGTGAAGCACGCTTACTTGATGAGCTTAAATCACAGGGCTTTGCTGAGGTTCATTATTCATTCAATGAGCATTTGTCTGAGAGCCTGCCTGCTGAGCACCAGGCACTGTGCTGGGGCTGTGGGGGTGGGGTGGGCCTTACCATCTCATAGGAGAATTGACAAAGGCACAAACAGCTATGAGTTCAGATGAAGAAAGATGACCTTCCCAGAGAAACTTGGGAAAGGCTGTAAGGAAGGGTTAGCATTATGTTGGGGATATCAAGAATATAGGAGAATCCAATGTGATATGTGAGTAGGACAATCAAAATGAATCATTTGTGATTCTAATTCACTGAATGACAAAACCAGCCTTTCTCATAACCCTAAGATTCCACAATAAATTCCTGGCCTGCTGCCTGGTCTCTTTTCATTCTGACCTATGCACTACACTACCAGGACAACTACCTCCAAATAACAACTTTCTTTTTTCTTTCTTTTTTTAAAGATTTATTTATTTGTCACAGAGAGAGAGAGAGAGACAGAGAGAGAGAGAGAGAGTGAGAGAGAGAACGAAAACAAGTGGGGGGAGTGGGAGAGGGAGAAGCAGGCTTCCCGCTGAGTGGGGAGCTCAATGTGGGGCTTGATTCCAGGACCACGAGACCATGACCCAAGCCGAAGGCAGACGTTTAACGACTGGGTCACCCAGGTGCCACCAAAAACAACCTTCAACAGGTCTCCTTTAAGACCTAATGAAGGTTACTAATCATTACCTTAGCTCCCAGTTCTCCAATCAGATGTCAGCTTTACCCTTCCAAACTCATAAACCATTAGGTTCTTTTAGGACACATCCTAGGTACCTGAACCTCTTAGTGGTCCAATACAAACACAGTGGGAAATCCTATATTACCTCTCTGCCTGCTTTCCCTCTTTCTCTGGCCAACTCAGTTTCCCCTTCTGAAAAATCCATTCATTCACCCAAAAGTCACTGACGGAGCCCAGTGACATGTCACACACCACACTACGCACTGAGACTCAGAGACAAAACAACAAAATCACTCAGAGTAAACACTTTAACATGTATTTTTAGTAACATTTTAAACAAACCTATGATATTAGCTAATTCAACTATGTAACCTTAGGATTATTTAATATTTTAAAACTTAAGGTGCAGAAAATAATCTAAAAGCCATGCACATATCAACCACCCTCCTCATTTAAACAAATGTTAATATTGTGTCATGTCTTCTCTAGATGTCAAATTTTAACTAACATGTTACAGATTTGGCTAATGCCTAATTTCTGATAGCTTCCTCCTCCCTTCCTTCCTAGAGGTACCACTATCTTAAATTGATATCATTCCAACTATTTTTTATACTTTTACTATACATACATACATTCCTAAACAATACCAAACACTGGTTAAGTATTATACACTGCTGCTGCATATATTTTTAGAATGTTCATAATGATATCCTCCCATATCTGTTCTTTTACAGTTTGTGGTTTTCACTCAAGAAGTCTGTTTTGCAAAGATATTCATGTTCATACATGTAACTGAATTACTTCATTTTAATTGTTCTTGAGTCCACTTATCCAGTGTATTTCCCATTTCCATCCCGAAAGATAATCATGTTCTTTCTCATATCTTACTTTTGCAAATAATGCTGTAATGAACACCCTTGTATCTGTCGTACTGTGCATACCTATCAGAATTTCCCCAAGGATAGCATGTTCTTCAAGTTTTAAATCGTAGTCTTCTGCTAGCTGAGATTCATGACTCAAGTATTATAATACCTGATTGTGAGCTTATCTTTAGTGATGCCAGTTTCTCAGCTGGGGATTCTGAACAATGTGAAGAATCATATCCGGAATCCAAATCCACATGTGGTACAAGGTTGGGAGTTTACCATGGGTGCAGCCCTTTGAGGGCCACAGCTTAATACAGCAATCTTAAGTACACACGTACCATCTTGAACATATACAAGGCCTCATTCTTGGGTCACTGCATGGATATTAAATATAAGATTCCAGTGCTTTTGGAGGGGAGGGGCTCACCGTCCCTAAGTCTCCTGCTTTCAGTTTCTCTCCTATTTCTAGTACCTGGGAATTTTCCTTTCTAGTTTGTCATTTTCTCTAAGTACTGACTTACTTTATTGATATACCAAGTATTTCCGGGGGTTTATCAAGAATTTCAATGTTAGTTTAATAAGCTAAATTAACCAGAATAAAAGTCCTAACTGAATTTGTTAAATGTTGAATTAAATTTTCTATGTATAAAATTATGTATTTTTAAATCTGTGGTTCTTTGTCTTCGGAAATATATACAATACCATATTATTGAGTTTGTGAATTGTTCTTTTTGGTGTTAAACATCCAGATAGCTTTTTAAAAATACTGAATAAAAATACTAAATAGAATTAAAATTAATTTTAACAACTTTAACTTCCTTGATAAATTATTTCATTGAGTAACTACAAAGCCAGAGTTTTACAATTTTACTCATTGCTTGTAATTTCTCTTCCTAAAAAAACCCCACAAAACTGCCTGGATAACTAAAAAATGATCACATAATTTAATATTTATGTTTTAAAAGTTTTATTAATCTTATTTGTTTACTTTATGCCTTACTAAACATAACAATACGCACAACTCTTAAGGGCCAGAGATGGAAAAAATTCATAAGAACACAACTTATCAGCCTAATATTCTTAAATCCATAGCAATAGAATTACACAGAACAGAGGAACTATAACAGCACTCTATTCACTAAGAAGGTTTTCTTGGCTAAGAATAGTAGATGATACTGACAAGTAGAACAAAAACGACGTTAGAAATAACTAAAGAGACAAGTTACTGTTGGTACATACCTACATAGGAATAAAGAAACCAAGCTTAAAAATGTAAGCAATAGAAGTTATTTTATGGTAGGCCTTACTAGAATATGTAATTAACAAGAAGGAAATCCACAAATAGGATAAGCAGTGATTTCACCATTTGGTGCTTATGGCAGTAATTTTTTAAAATAATGATGTTTTTAAATAGCTTATGAGGCATTTAAAAACAAAACAATAATTCTGATTAAACATGGCTTTTTTTCAGTAATATACTGGTTTTCAATTTATTATGTGAATACACTAAATTATTTCATCTAGTAATTATTTTGTATGGCAGTTTTACAGAGTTCAGCAAAACTCAAAGTCAACTGAAGACATTTTTAAAAGCTACTTAAATGTTATCATTTAGAAATATTTTTGTTAAAAAAAATCAATACCAGGTTTTCAAAGTCAATTAGCCTTGCCAAATAATTAGTAATTACTGTGAAAAACATCTATTAACTGTGTCTACATATGAGAAATCAAACTTCTAAAAGTAGCATACAGAAACTTACCAATGCCATATAAAACACTTTAAGCACAGGACTGAAGGATAATCAATATTGCAAGACGCTTCTCAAATTAGGACAAATTGACAGTTTTGGTGTCCAATTCAGAAAGGCAAGTTAACAGTAACAAAACTAAGAGAATCATTTGCTGCATCCAGGACAACTTAATAAGGCATGGTACTTGAAGGCATATAAAAAGATAGAGCTGTTGGCCCTGTACCTGGTGCTGGCGATACTGGGGGATTCTGCTCCAAGCCTACATCTCTCTAGCTGACTGGCAACGATCTGCCTTTCCACTTCCAGTTCTCGGGTGAGTCGTTGAAACTGAAGCTCCTGTGATTCAAGGAAATAAAAGGCATATAAGGTGCCAAGACATATATATGTGAATGCATGTCACAGGAAACACAGGAACATACCCATAACATAGCACTATATCTAGTGTGGCCCCGTGAAATTAAAAAGTTTTGGGTGGAATTGCAGGTCTAGATAACCTACCAATTTGTGCTTTTTTCAAACTGAAAGGCACTAGAATATTAAGTTTTGTTTGGGATGGGAATCACAGATATTTATTTGTTTTTCCGTCTGTTCTTCTAATTGAGGTTTGCAAACAGTACTCTCTATTCAATGTTAAGATCTGCAGAGTCCTTAATGTGTCTGCATCAGGGGCCCACCAACCAATGTAAGCTCTATAGCCTCAAGAGCTACTTTTTAAAATCCTGTATACTGTACTGAAAACATGTAAATTCCCATGATGTGAATCACTTTATCACGTTTGATACAGAGCCTTTTAATTGTTAAGGGAAAAAAATCCTTCCAAACCTCCAGAAAAAATCTTGCTATATCTATCTTCAATAGAAGCAATAAAATTTTTCTATTGTTATGAAATAACATGTTCATTGTTCATGTGTCACTGTGTGAGGGAAGGAAAAATAAAGTCTGAGCCACAATACAGAATTTAAAATGGTATTTAAAAGCTGGGAAGATTGTTTAAAGAAATGATCTTATTCATTCTATGCTGCATTATGAAGGCAAGTAAGTTCTATCATAGGAAAAGATGCTTTGACTTTATTTGTACTTATCTCATTGTTACCTTGACAAGTTTTTAACAAACAGGAAGAATGCTATGCTATAAAACATCTATAGATCAAATCAAGTATACTCCAAAGGCTTTAAGCCACAAATTACACCTTCAATAACACCTCAAGCTCCCCTGTACCGTATTACCTCCTTATAAGTCTACTCAAGGCAAATGCCGAACTTAAGTAGTTTAGTTGGACAATGACTGCTAGTTCAAAATACCAGGTATGTGAACCCTAAACCTAGAAACTAATCAGAAATAAAACTACCTTAAAAACTGCTTATGACAATATATACATAATTTGTCGTGCAAAAAATTAAAACATTTTAACTGACGTGTATTAGCTCCCTGAGGAATCAGGCAAACACACTATTACTGATAGCACTGGCTTTGTAAATTCTTCAAACTATTCTTAGAATGATTTCTAAGATACAGTCCCTGAACTCCTTAACTTCTTTCTGATACTGAGAATACTTTTTAATGAGCCCAGCTGGTGTGGGTATATAGGGCATGGCCTGAATGAATAATATTTGGCTCAGTAATGTTGTACAATATGATCAAAGTGGGACGCTTCCTATCTCTGCTTAACATTTCCTAGACCTCTGTTCTTAATAAATGTTTAGCAACGGAAGACCAGATAGATAATAACTTTACAACATTCAGTATCAGGCTAAGATAATTGATTTTAAGGGCAAACAGTCTTATGCTTATCTCATATTTGGGTCTTTCTTTGCCCTTAAACAGCATCATATTTCTTGTGACACACTTCCATTCTTTCAATTATTTTACTTAGCTGTTTGTTATCTACTATTATCCCAGAAGACTGGTTGCGTGTATCAAGCTGGGCCAGAAATGGACCACCTGTGAATCCAAAAATACTCTCAGAGCCATCACATTACCTTTATGTTCTGAATTCAGTGGCTACTAGGGATGGAGGGCTGCTGAGTTTTCTTCATCTGGGGACGGCCAAAAATTACCATGGTAGGATTAAAATATGTTTCAAATTAGAACAGAAAAAAATTTCATTCATACAAAAAAACTCCATTTCAGCAGATTTCTGTCATGTTCATGGCTGTCTATGATCTTTTGAGTATCCTTTCAAGGAAATGGTTGGGAAATTTCCCACTTGAAGGCAGAAGTTGGAACTGACTGTCCCATAATTCCTTCCCTCAGAAGCAGAGATACAGTGACTTTGGCTCTGCCAAGATGTAAGACTGTGACTCAGGCACTAAAACTAAGACTCTGACATCAGAAAACACGAAGCTTATTTTCTCTTTCACCTTCTTGCTGCCCTGCAACATGTGTCAGGTCAAATTCCTATTACAGAGATCATCTCCACAAACTGCTATGTTGATGCCTGGTGGCAGCATTGGTGGTTTCTTTATCTACCTAATTTTGTGCCACAGATTTAGACACTGTTTCTGGAAGTTAAATCTCAGAGCTTGTTCTCCAGCCCTTGCAACAAATGTAGGAAATCACAAATACTTGCTTAATAAATGCCTTTTTCTGCACAACTAGCTTTGTCAGTCTCTTTCTTGCAACTAGAAATCTTGAATGAAGCACCTATAGAAACCATTTACAGTAGTCAAGTTGCTAGAAGAATCTATGTACCCATGATGTACCTACATTTTTCATCTAAAAGTTGGGTAATTCCTTCAACGTTCATACAGCCTGAATAAAGTCCGCGTTTTATCACTACTGGCCATGGACCCAGAATACTGAACATCACAAGCTCCTTTTATCAAAATCATTCTGCCCATTGTTTGCTCCTGCTTCTCATAAGCAGGATGTCATTAAAGCCCTGAAAGCAGAGTATCAGGAAGATATAAAGAATGAAATTTGTAAAGGTTACCTAATATCTGTGAATATTTACAAGGAAAATATATGTATGCTTTGTTGTAAAATCATTAATATCACACCTACAAAATATAAATTGAACACCCATATGGGACTCACACCAAGATGGATGAGCAGGATATAAAAATTTGACAATTCTGTCTCTACCAGCTTCGTAGACTGCTTGATGAAGAAGATAGTATTACACAGTCAGACAAAAACACACCTGATCATTTCTAAAGTTAACACTCATTATGATGATTACACAGAGATACCACCTATAAATGTAAAATTTGTATTTTACCATACACTCTGGTTTATTAAACTTACATTGTAAAGGCTAATCTTTAAACCGGTATCCAAAACTGTGCATCTGAATTATAAGGGGACCCTATATTTGTTCTCCTTTGAGAAGACAATGAAAACAACATTAAAAGCATTTGCCAATGATTTAGCATATGACAATTTCCTCTTAAATTCTGGCACACAAGACCATAAACAAACTTAGAAAGTCAAGGCTACTAATATGCTATAAAATGGAGTGTGTTCACAAGTGTTTGAAAACTTTTTTAAAATGTTTACCTCATCTCTCTCAGGTAAATACACTGATAAATACTCTCACAGTTAGCCAAAGGACTAGGAGAAAACAAAGCTCCATTTTCATGCTTTATATGGTGGACAGAGCTGGGCAGGAAACCCAGGGAAGCACTTGCTGCCCCAGCTCTCAGGCCCTCAGGGGTGCCTCAGCAGCAGAGAACAGCTAGCTCAAGGGCATGCCCTCTGGGCAGGCTGCAGCCAGCCACTGACTGAGGTGGGTGTACAAAGGTGGGGTCCATTGCTCTAGAGCTCTATATGAGCTGGGCCAGCCTGCAGAGTATTTGAACTTTTCCTCTACCCAATCCTGCTTTTCCTTCCCCTCTCCTCCACAAGTATCTATCTGTAATAAATACTCTGCACCGAAAACTCCATCTCAGTGAGAACCCAACCTAAGACAGTATTTTTTTTTTTTTTGGCCTCCTTTTATATAAAGAGAGATATTTCCTCTTATTCTTACTTTTTAAATACCATGAGATACTTCAAATGTACAGAAAAAGTAGACAATAATACAATGAGCATTGAGAACATGACCCAGTTATAGTAAATCTTAATGGTTTGCCACATTTGCTTCAGGTTTTTTGAAAAACAAAATATCACAGATAGACTGAAATACCCTGGTTTCTCTCGAACGGATCCTATTTCTCTCTCTCCCTGCCTCTTCAGAAGAAACCATTAACCTGAATTTGTGTTTAAAATTCATGTGAGTATTTTATATTATTATTACTACTCCATATCTCCAGATCCACAGATGACATATAGTATTGTCTTGCGTGTTCACATAAGTTACATCAGTGGTAATACTGTGCAGACTGCTTTAATTATGATTTTGAGATATATCAATATCTGTAGACACAGAACTCATTTATTTTCCTTGCTCAGCAGTATTCTATTGCACAGCTAAAGTGCAATGTATTTATGTTCTCAACATGATGAATCTTTGGGTTGTTTCCAACTCTGTGCAATTCTAAGCCTGCTGCCACATAAGCATCCTTGTATTTGCGCACGTGTGCCTGACTTTTCCATAGCAGAAACCTAGAAATGGAATTACTGGGCTGAAGGTAATGCACATCTTTACGGATGATGACCATCACAACTATTTTCCCAAGTAGTTGTACCAATTTATATTCCAGTCAGCAGTAGAGGACAGAGTTCCAGTGTCTCCACATTATCCCGGACGTCAATGTGTGTTTGGGGGCTTAAATACCCACTACCTTTTTTTTTTTTTTAAATATTTTATTTATTTATTTGACAGACAGAGATCACAAGTAGGCAGAGAGGCAGGAAGAGAGAGAGAGGGGGAAGCAGGCTCCCTGATGAGCAGAGATCCCGATGTGGGGCTCGATCCCAGCACCCTAAGACCACGACCCAATCCGAAGGCAGAGGCTTAACCCACTGAGCCACCCAGGTGCCTCCCACACTTCCCTTTATGGTAAATCTGATAAATATGGGAAGCTACGATGCATTTTTAAAAATTTGTATCTCCCTGATAACTGACATCTTTTCATATGTTTATTGGCCATTTAGATTTTTGTAAATCACAGGTATCAAATTCTTGCATGTGTGAGAATGTTTCCTACTTCCAGCACCCAGGCTTGTCCTCCTCTATGGGGCAGGTTTCTTATTACCCTTATACTAATGTAGTTTTGTAAAATTTTAGCTTTGGGTAAGGAATTTCCTGCTAAGATTCCCCACCTTGGGCAGCCCTCAGTTGGTAAGTAGGATATAGCTATCAAATGGCCTTCTCAAGATCACCTAGGTTTGGCAGGTACCTTCAAGCTGAAAGCCAGGTTTACTTATTGCTTACTTAGTTTAAGATTCCCACTTTCATTTTAGTTTTGGTTTCTGTGAATACTTTCTTTCCAGCTTAGCTCTGCTTTAAAAAAAATTACAACAATGCAAAAGATTTTACTCAGCATATTTCGTTTCCTTCAGGGAAAGGACTGGCTAGGGTATGTCAGAAATGAGAATCTTAACAGATTTTTCATATTTTCTCTTAGTTTCTCTAAGCTATATTCCAGCGAAGTTTCTCAGTGTTACTTTCAACTCAGTACTTCTCTATGTTCCCTGCTAAGGGTTTATTTCATTGATTCTTCTTGTTTTCCATTTCCGTATTCTCCATTTCTGAGAATTCTAGTTAGTTCTTTATCATATGTAGCAACCTGTTCCAACTGCTCATTGGCAGTGGAATTTCTATCTTCCTCTCTTCTTATTTAGGTTTACCTTTCTTTACTCAAACTCCCAGGCACCTACCTCAGTCCTAAATGAGGCCTTGCATTGGTGATTCAGTGTTCTTTTCAAACAAGCACTATGGACCCCGCATATCTAGTCATGAGGCTATTGTCTACGTCTTCTGGTTTCCAGAAGCTCCAGGAAGCTTTTAGCATTAGGTACTTGCCCTCTCATCTTCTTTAATAAGCAGGAAGAACTCCACCTTAGCTTCAAGGACTCTGCTCCTAGTACTGAAAACAGGGCATACCTTACTTTCCTTGGCCTCCTAGTCTCTCTCTTACCCTTTGTATGTCCTCACTGATGGCCAGCAGTGACGTTATCTCCTGACTCTTTCCAACTATGCCTTCTGGAAGCCTCATTCCAGTTTGCAAATTCTCTCCTTATAAGCTCTTCATTATTTGCTCAGAATATTCCCCATCACTGGGTTACTAAGAAGCCTCGACAGGTTTTTAAGTGAAATACAGTTCTTTCCTGAAAATAGCGCTTTATCTGTGCCATGCTCTCTGGTGAAGACTATACATTCTTCACAGCCCAGACCTGAAGTACCCCAAAGTCCTGGTTCCTCACTATTTCTACTTCTTAGCATAAAGTTGCTTATAATATTTCCCATTGTTGTCATGCCAGTTAAGACCTGGAATAACATTTCCTCTTACATTCCTGATATTAGTATATTGTGCTCTTTTTTCCTTAATTAATAAAAACCATTATTCTTCCAAATACGTGCAAAAGCTCATTGTGCTTTGAGGCTCATGCAGTCCCACTATGGTTGCCCACTTGCATCACTATTATCTATTTTCTTCTAGTTATTCCGATTTACTGCTTCAGGAGTAGGTATAATAGTTATTATTGCCGTGATGATGACAATTAAGAGCGAGCAGTAGGCATCACAGCAGGCCATGAGCGATGATACCCCAACTTCCTTCCTGTCCCCACGTTCAACTAATCTTCAATTCTCTTCCAGACTCAGTGGAGGGAATGGTCCCCTCCTGTCAACAGCTACCTTTCCACATCCTCTGGCCTCTTCCAGGATTTTGCTTCTTTTTCCTGATTCTTCAGTGTTTCTTCTCAGTTTAAGGCTCAAATCTTTCTCCTCAGAAAGCATCTTCTTGATCTCAGGACTCTTCAGTCTCTGCTTCCTTCCCCTTTGACCTATACTATCTTTTGCCAAATATTTTTCTTTAAATTGATTCGTTTTGAAAACGCAGTGTCTCCGGTATTAAAATAATTAAAATTCTGGTTTCCAAAGCTTTTTATAATTTTCTTTTTTTTTCTTTTTTTTTTTTTAAAGATTTTATTTATTTATTTGACAGAGAGAGATCACAAGTAAGCAGAGAGGCAGGCAGAGAGAGAGGAGGAAGCAGGCTCCCTGCTGAGCAGAAAGCCCGATGTGGGGCTCGAACCCAGGACCTGGGATCATGACCTGAGCCGAAGGCAGTGGCTTAACCCACTGAGCCACCCAGGCGCCCCTTTTTATAATTTTCTTAATATAAATTAAAATATGTGATAATTTTTAAAGGGCTTCATCTGTGTACTAAAAATCATTTCACACAGCAGAACATGTACCACACACCACGGGTCAACATGCCTTTCTATGACTATAAATCTCAGCAGGAAGTACTGAGTACTGGTTTGAAAACGGACATGATCATTATATGGTGCAATCAGTGGTGAAGGAAGAAAGCATTTTTATTTCAATCACTTTTGCTTAAAAATCTTCCAAAAAATAATTTACTTTCTTGCCCTAGTATGCTGGGGAAAAAAAAAAAAAAGTTTTGTATCACTAAGAGACTATCACTAAACAAAATGTTAGATTTTTAAAGTACATAGGTTTGTGCTGGATAGGTCCTGCTCTCAGGATATACTATAGCATTTTTTTTCTCTTTCTCATGTTCAGAATATGAGTAAATTATGGTCATGATCATACCTTTGAGGGTCTTGAGCCAGGTCTAGGGAACTATTTTAAAAATGATTATTATTTTTTTTTTAAAGATTTTATTTATTTATTTGACAGAGAGAAATCACAAGTAAGCAGAGAGGCAGGCAGAGAGAGGAGGAAGCAGGCTCCCTGCTGAGCAGAAAGCCCGATGTGGGGCTCGAACCCAGGACCTGGGATCATGACCTGAGCCGAAGGCAGCGGCTTAACCCACTGAGCCACCCAGGCGCCCCTAAAAATGATTATTTAAGAGCAAATAAGCACTGTCTTTAATCTAGGCTGGTACAAAAACAAAGAAACCACATTTTCAAAGGGTCCTTGAACTTTTCAGCCTCCAAATAACCAGTCAGTAATGTAGAAGAGATTAAATGTCCTTTCTATCACATTTTAATAACTGACAAATCATCAGAAGGTCTACTTGGCAGTCTTTAATTTGTACATAATTATAGAAATGCTAGGCATATCATGTCCATCTCTCTTGTACTGGCTAGTTCCCTTTGTTAAGATGAAATTCAAAATTAAAAAGACTTAAACAACTAACACTGCCTTCTCTAACTGTGCTCTGAGAACATCAATTTCCCATAAAATATGCCCTGAAAGGAAGGGGTTTCCAGATCAACATGGTCTGGGAAATGCCCAAGATTCCAAATCTTGGAGATTCATGGCAACACTAGCATATTAAAAGTTCTGAGAAGTCCTATCAATAGGAAATCAGCTTACTAAGCACACTCTTTCATTTGCAAAGAACAACTATTAACATCTCAAGAAAACAATAGTGTCTTGCAGAATACAACTTAGGCAATACTGAAAAATAAAGCTCATTTATTGTAATTAGGGATGGTTGAAGTAATATATTTTATACAATAGAAAACAAAATTTTAATTACTTTTGTCCAGACAGAATATTCACAAAAGGCAGGGTACCACAAAGGGTTAACCTTCAAATGGAAACTGCTGACCTCATCCCACTCTGAAGATATGAAGGGTACATCTGATTAGCACACCTCTGCTGGACTATGGCCTATACTATGCCCATTGCTTCTTACATTTACATCTTGTTTAAGATAAAAGAAAAATACAAGATAATAATTACTGTCTGATTTTTTGGTTATACTAGCTAACATTCCAATAAGGATGAGCAACAATAAGATCTTTATTGTTTCATCCTACCAAACCACACAAGATTATACTAGGTTCTAGCTTTGATATCTTATCCTGAATTTTTTTTTTTAGATTTTATTTATTTATTTGACAGAGACACAGAGAGAAAGGGAACACAAGCCGGGGGAGTAGGAGAGGGGGGAAGCAGGCTTCCCACTGAGCAGGGCGCTTGAAGTGGGGCTCAATCCCTGGATCCTGGGATCATGACCTGAGCCGAAGGCAGACAAGTAATGACTGGGCCACCCAGGTGCCCTTCTTATCCTTCAGTTTTAATGAAGCAGAGAACAGCAAAGTTTACCAGATGCTCTAAATGTTTATTCTAAAGCTCAGGTTCCTATCTGTAACACCGTCACGAAAGCTCCTTTATTAGAAGTCAAAATAAAGGAAGAGAGGTTTACATTAAAACCCACAAGGAAAGCTTTCTGCCTAGAACCAGGTGTGGATGAGAACATCGAGGTAAACAGGTAAAGTCTGAGCATTTTTTATAACACCACTGATGGCTCTAAAAAAAAGTGTCGCCTTAATGCTAACTCTTGCTGTTGGCTCTTCAATCTCTCACCTGGCAATGTGACCATCACTCAGGTCCATACACACTGGTGACCCACAAGTTCACGATCTCTGGTCAGGTTCAATGTTTGGCTAAGTGGCTGTACCTGAAGACACGTCCTCCACTTTGTGGTACCTCTCCTGCCTCCTGTGCTCTTGCTCTACTGCAGTGGTTCTCCAAGTGTGTGCCCTGAACCAGCAGCATTAGCATCAACACTGCCTGGAAGCTTCTTTGAATCAGAAGGGGTAGGGTCCAGCCACCTGTACTTGGACAAGTCTTCCAGGAGATCTCATGCAAGCAGAATGTCAAGGACCAGTGTCCTAATGGAAACAGCCTTCTCTTCTCACACAGGCTCAAACCACAAGTGTTTTCACAATTTCCTTCCTTTTTTTTTTTTTTTTTAACTTCCCCTGCTTCTCAAGGTAAATGTTTTCCTAAATCCTGTCACTCTGCCTCTCTAACATGGGTTGAATCCATTCCCTTCCCCACCATTCCTGCATTCCCCCTAATTCAGGCTCCCATTGACCTAGGACTACTGCAGTAATTCTTCTCTCTTGTCTTCACCCACCATGGTGGCAAAAGGCCTTGCCTCTGTTTCTCACATTTTTTCTAGCTATATCTGTGAAAGCACAATTCTAATCACCAATAATCTCTATTCTATACTGAGAGCTGTCTGGGCTTCAGGATCTCTGCTAAATGCACTACTTGGTTAACTTCCCATTCAGCCAGCAAAGTAGTTAGGGTTACCCTCATTTCATGGATGGCTGACTGGCCTCAGGTCATTCAAAACCAGGATTTGAAATCAAATGACCCTGACTCCTAATTCTATAGTGTTAACCATTGTGCACCATGACCTTCCTACCCCATCCATAATATAACTTATGAAGTCAACTCAGCTGTATTTTAAGACCCAAGGTGGTGTACCCTCCCACTCCCTGCCTCAAACAAATACTTTTTCTTGGTTTGCTATCACTCTCCCTCATGCACCTAGACTGAACTATTTATGATTTTCTATACATACCACTCAAAGCTTTTTCTCATGTTGTTCCATAACCCTGAAGTATTACCCTCCCATGAATGACTATACCCCTTTATCTAGCCTTTGGGCAAAGTGCTTGCCAATACACGTGCTCAAAACCAAGTTGGATTCTTCTTAAAGAAGAGTGGAATCCATTTCATTAATCTTAGTATCCTTCCAGCTTCCTGCAAAAGCAAAACAAAAAAACCCTGCTAATTCATTCAGGGTGAATTTTATACAGCACATTTTATTTGTATTTATAGCTGATTGCATAAATTTTTAAACTAACTGATTCCCGAGTATTTATACCAGAGACAGGCATAATATATTATGGCTGATCCTATTTTAGGCTCTTAAAGCATTTTGGATATGATAATGATCATATCCTTACAATGCAGGTAATTAATGGTACAAAATAATGTTCTACTTTTATTTAAAGTCATAGGGCTATGTGGGGGCAGAGCTGGACTAGAACCTGGGTTTCCCATAATTTTGTAGACTGATCTTTTAACAAATTAGTTTTTTTTTCAAGATTTTATTTATTTATTTGCCAGAGGGAGAAAGAGAGAATGAGAGCGAGCACCAGCAGGGGAAGCAGTAGGCAGAGGGAGAAGCAGGCTCCCTGCTGAGCAAGGAGCCCAATGTGGGACTCGATCCCAGGACGCCGGGGTCATGACCTGAGTGGAAGGCAGATGCTTAACTGACTGAGCCACCCAGATGTCCCAACAAATTAGCTCTACCAGGAATTTCCTATTATTCATGGTAACATGGGCAAATTAAGGTTTTATTTTTTTTAGATAAATAATGTACACATAATTTCAGTGACACTGTGATCTATTGCCATTAATATGACTTATCTCATGCCACTGCTTACCTCTCCCCACCCCACAATTGCTTATATCTACGTCTACCTGTTGAATTCTCTGATCTCTTGGGCTTCATACCCTGGCTCAGAGAAAATGAGGAGTTTCCCAGGAGTGGCACACCATTTTTGAAAATCTGCCCTCCAACTGACCAAGATAAGTTATTTGGTAGAATTAATGTCAAAACACAAGGAAATTTTTCTTTAAAATGTAATATCTTGAAAATTTTACTAGCAATTACTTCAAAGTTCATTAAGAAATTATGAAAAATAATAATGACAACATTAACAATTTATCTGGTTTTATAGTACATAAATATTTCAAAATTAGTAAGATCAATGATGCATATCACGTAATGTTAGATGCTTATTTGAGAGTTAATTGACTGCCCAGTAGATGATAATAATGCAAATAAATCATTACCTGCTGAAACAGAAAACTGAGAAAAATAAATGAGCAATCTTCCACTTCCTCCATGTGGACTGGTTATAGCAAGCACAGCAAAATCCATAAAAATGGTAAAAGAAACAAAGGCTAAATTAAATCTTCCTTTCTTCGGTAGGTCTAATAAGTAGCACTAGGGAATAAGGCTAATTTAAAAAATGATTAATTTAAGATTTGGTTAGCAACTTAATGAAATGTAATGGGAAAAGGAAACAAATGCCAACCAGCACAGGTAGATCTTTTCTTATGATGATACTTTTTTAATTACTAAGCTTAGTTTATAGTTGTTCTTTAAGTTTTGCAGATATTTTGTGGCTAAAGTCTGTGGGGAATTAGTAGAATTAGAATGTACATTTAATGGTTGGGCGCAGCCAATTAAATGGTTCACTGTAAAGGCCTGTTATCTGGCTCAAGAGGTATAAGAGGTGTTGAACTTATTTTTGTCTTATGAACTTTTTAATTTTACATTTTATCCGTATGGCTCCATAACATTATCTTGCCTTTCTAAACTTCCAGAATGCATCCTGGGATTTGTGAAAAATAAGGTTAAAAAAAAAATCAATACATTATTGATAGCCATAGGATATATCTAACCTACAAAGAGCACTAAAGCCTTAGGACAGAATTGGGGCATGTCTAGTTAAAGGTCAAGTCCAACTTCAATATGGCTGGTCCAGAATCATGCCCACTGCAGTCTTCAGGTTCGCAGTGTGCCCTTTGTCATTCTACACTCAAGGTCTCTCTTTCTCTGCCTCTTCTGCTTTATCCTCTGATACCCTGCTCCTTCCACTGGTTAGTGTATAAAAGCAATTTTCATTTACTCTTTGTTACCCTTATTCAATAGCTGTATTTCCCCCACTTACCTAAAAAAGCAAAGTTACATGCTGTTGCTTTTCTACTTGTGTGAGGTGTATATGGCTCTCATTAGGAAAAAAAGATAAAAAAGAGACATGTGTTTAGGAAAAAAAGGGCCAGATTTGAATATGTTATTCTTACTGTTCAGATTAATATATTTATCTGGAAGAATTATTAAATTACCACAATTAGAATTTTTTTCTCTTGTATATAATATACACTCATGAAGAAATACATCTGCTTATATTTCAAACAGGTACAATTTGATACTAAACCTCTTACTTCCTTATTTCTTGTTAAGTCATAGCACTAATAATAATACTAGGTACCACTGAATGAATGCCAACTGTGGGTCAGGCACTCTACATATATTTTTTCTAATCCTTACAAAAGTACAGAACAGTACTGAGTTGAGCAATCTAATGGTGGGAGAAGCAAAATAAATGACTTGCTCAAGGTTACATAATTAATGAAGAACAGGAATGGAATTCTATATTCTTGCTCCTTCCATTACAGGTAGCTGAAAAAATTGAGGTTGTCTCATTTTCTATTCCTGAAGGTTATATTTAGAACTGTAATAGGTTTTCCTGTTTCAAAACTTTCTTCCCAAATCAAATAAAGCCCTGAAATGTAATAAGAATTAAAGAGCCAGATGCTAGTATATATGGGAACTTCCTAATTATGACCAAGGTAGAATTTCATTCAATGAGAAAAGAACTGCTGGTATAATTAGAGAAAACAAAACTAGATTACTATCCTAAACTACGTGTGCACAGATACATACACACACCACACATGTCCTATAATCAATGTAGAAAAACCCTAATTATGTAAAGATAAACTACAAGAATATGTTTATAATTTGGGGATGATAGAAACCTCCATAAGAAGACAAGCAACCCCAAAATGATATGGGATAAGACAGGAATATTTAACTTCATAAAAATAAAACTTCATATGCCAAAAAATCATTCAAATAAAGTCAAATGACCAGAAATGAGAGAAGTGGTATTTATAATACATAACAGACATTTAACACCTATAAACAAATTTTACAAAACACAGTATAAATAGGCAAAGGGTATAAAAAAAAAACAAGTGGCTGGAGATGAAATGTAAATGCTAATTAAAGTATTAGAAAAAACCGCTAAATTTCATTCATAAGGAGAAAGAAAGTCAAATAACAATGAGATGTTATTTTCATCATATTAGCAAACAGTTTTAAAATGATTTATATATTCATTTGAGAGAATGATACAGTGCTCACTGTCTGAGGAGAGGAAAGGGGGCACAGAGGGAGAATCTTCAAGCAGACTCCACACTGAGCATAGAGCCCTGTGGGGAGGGAAGGGGGTGCCTGATCCAACCATGCATGAGATCATGACCCAAGCCAAAACCAAGAGTTGGAGGCCAACCCATTGAGCCACCCAGGTGTCCCCATATAAGCAAACATTTTAAAAGTGGTAACATCCAGGGCGCCTGGGTGGCTCAGTGGGTTAAATCTCTGTCTTTGGCTCAGGTCGTGATCTCAGGGTCCTGGGATAGAGCCCCGCATTGGGCTCTCTGCTCAGCAGGAAGCCTGCTTCCCCCTTTCTCGCTGTCTGCATCTCTGCCTACTTGTGACCTCTCTCTGTCAAATAAATAAATAAAATCTTAAAAAAAAAAAAAAAGTGGTAACATCCAGAGCTGGCGAGGAGCCAGGTAAAAACGTACTTGAACATACTACTCATGTTAGTGTGATTTGCTACAACCCTTTTGGAAAACAACCGGGTAACATCTATTAAAATTACAAATACATATTTCCCATGACCTTGCAGTTCTACTTCTGGATATCTACTCTATAGAAATAAAAGCAATCATATATATGAAATATTAAGTACAGCACCATTAGCAACAATTTGAATGTCTACCTACATGGCAATATTTTAACAAACTATGAAATCTCCACACTACATGTAATGACTAAAATTAGTTATTAAAAAGAATAAGCTGAACTTTCATCCACTGTCTCAGAAAAACCACTATATGTGATTAAGTGAAAAAGCCAGTTGGAAAACTGAGTAAAACACAAAAAATAATAAAATAAAAAATACTCCATGAGTTTGTCTGACCATGGAGAAAACTGTGATAGAAATGTAGCAGGTCAGTATGATTGGTAACTTCAGGAGGGTAGGACTGAGAAAGGGACTGAGATACTATTTACATCTTTATCTTATCTCTGTATTATTTCACTTTTTATAACTAGCATAGGACTTGTTTAATTAAAATCTAATTCAGAAAATTAAGAAAGAAAAGAGCGCTAAAGAAATGAAGTATTATTGGGGCTCCTGGGTCGCTCAGTCAGTTGAGCGTTCTGCTCTTGATTTTGGCTCAGGTCATGATCTCAGGGTCATGGGATCGAGCCCTGCGTCAGGTTCCATGCTCAGCGCGAGTGTGCTTAAGATTCATTATCTACCTCTCCCCCTGCCCTGCCCCCTGCTTACTCACTCTCTCTTAAATAAATAAATAAATAAATAAATCTTAAGAAAGAAAGAAGTAAGGAAGGAAGGAATTGTTTGAATAAACATCCTGTTTTAGAAATAGTCTAATTCCTGGAAAACGGTATTCTGATTGAGGAGAACCGTTATTTTTGCTTTTTTGAAGCTATTAAAGTACTCTAAGGGGCTCAATAATATTCTAATGACCTGTAAAGATTCATTCTAACAATGCGATAGGACTTAGAAGATTTCACAGTGTGCAGCACTGGTAAGGGTGTAGAGAAAATGTTCTGTGAGAATGTCAGTTGGTGCAAACTCTTGGAGGGTAATTTAACAATATCTAAAAAAATAAAAAATGTAGCTACCCACTGGCCCACCAGTTCCAAGGCTGAAACTCTGGATATACTTGGAAAAGTATACAAAACCAACCATCAAATAAAACTGGCAGCAATCTAACATCCATCAATGAGGAACTGATTACATACATTATATACATATATTAATAGGACTGCATGCAATCCTAGAAAGGATTTAAGTGAATCCACATGCATTACTGTGGAATAATCTCCAAGAAAGATTATTCAGGAAAGGAGAGCCAGGCACTTATTTTTCTAAAGACTTATTTTTTGCTAGAGTATGCAGAAAAATTTTTGACATCTACTCAAGAAACTTAATTTTGGGGAAAGTGTTAATGGTAGGGAAAGAGAACCCTACATTTGTAGGATGGCTTACTTTTAATTTTATACTTTTTTGAATAATTTTATCTCTTTTAGCTTGGGCTCTCATTTGTTATTACTTGTATAAATAAAATAGAAAAAGAGTTGTATATTCATGAAAAACCACACCAAGATGCTAATTTTTACAATTAGTTAAATGTTCTAATTTTGACCTATTAAAGAAGGCAATGTTTTAAGAATTAGTTTTCATGAAGGGCATGAAATACGTGACAATGGTAGTAATTATCTTGTTTGAAAATATCTGATGTATAATGAATTGACTGATCTAACAGATTCCACTGTATATATATTTCTCTTGAAACTCTGCAGGACTCTTTAATAAAGCATTGGTACCTTTAGAAAGGTGCTTCTCAGCTTGCTCTATGGTTTTAATTAATTTTCTTCCATAAATTGCTAATAAGGAAGAAAAGATCAACTTATGCTCAGTGTAACCATAAAATCAAATTTATACAATTTTTCTCATAATTTCTCTATATCAACATACATTTTGGAATTAAACACGAAAGAGAATGCTATACTTAACCTTACACTTTAAACAATTTCAGGGCCAATCACTCAGGTACTATATACCAAATGGTAAATTTTTCATTTGATAAACTAAAGGTATTAATAGTTTGAAAGAGTGGTCATTTTATTGTATTATATAATTGATAGGTATACTAAGTAAGATTTTTTAAAATAGCTCATTACTTTTATATACATATATATAGTCTTTTTATTGTGATAAAATATAGATACATAAAACTTCATCATTTTAACAATTTTAATGTATGTAGTTCGGTGGCATTAAGTACATACACACTTCTGGGCAACTATTACCTCCGTTCATATCCAGAACTTTTTTGCCTTCCCAAACTGTAATTCTGTGCCCATTAAATAATAATTCCTAATTCTTCCCTCCAACCAGCTCCTGACAACCAACACTTCATTTTCTGTCTCTATGAAATGGACTACTCTAGGTAACCCACTTAAGTGGAATCATACAATATTTGTCCTTTTGTGACTGCCTTATATCGTTTAATACAATGCTTTCAAGTTTCATCTATGTTGCAGCAGTCATCAGAATTTCCTTTCTATTTAAGACTGAACAATGTTCTATTGTATGTTTATGACACCTTTTGTTTATACATTCATTGTTGATGGATACCTGGGCTACTTCTACATATTTTTAAAAACCCAAAATTCTACAACAAATTTAAGCCAAATTCTACAACAAAAAGTATCTTGAAATTCACATTTTTTTTTACACTAGTTTCTTCTGTCCAAGACACTATTAACTTTGACAAAATTCAGTAACGAAAGGCTTTATCTACAAGGATAAAACCAGTATTACAGCTTTTCCTTTGGTAATTTAAAAGATTAACTTGGTTAAATATTCATTTGTTAAAACTTTGAGTGCCTACTAAGTGACAGCCACTATGGTGGGCGAAAGGAAGCGAGAGAGATGAAGGAGAAGGGGGAAGGAGAGAGACAGAGAGAGTCTGAGTGCATGGGTTTTAAAACCAGCTCCATGAGGTCTTTGGGGGGCGGGGGAGTCCCAGGAGCAGAGAGGATAAACTGACATGACGTTTCTCTTCATGACAATGAGAAATTGGATTACAACATTCAAGCTGAAATGTCAAAATAAACTCCCACTTAAAGATGCCAAATAAAATTAAGTACCTAGAAAGCTAGTGAACATTAAAAGCTGTGTGGTGCTGACGAGACCACGTGGTTTGGCATCCATTTTCTGGTTGCCTGGTATAAGAAGGCAAACACCATCTGCCTCTCTAGCTGTTGGGACCATCAAAAGACCTAAGGTGTGTGTGTGTGAAAGCTTTCATGAATTTTCATGTTCCACAAAAAACTTCTAATCGCAGATTTTGGTACTGATATCCTAGAACAGGAGTTGGCAAACATTTCTATAAAGGGTTGGATAGGGGCACTTGGGGGGCTCAGTTGGTTGAGTCAGTTGGTCAGTCAGTCAGTTGGTCAAGATCAGGTCATGATCTCATGGTTCTGGAATGGAACTCTACATTGGGCTCTGCACTCGGTGGGGAATCTGCTTCAGGATTCTCTTCTCTCTCTCTGTTCTCACACATCCCCACCCCGCCCTGCTCTCTCGCTCTCTCTCAAATAAATTAATAAAAAAGGGCCAGATAGTAATATGTTAGGCTTTGTTGACAGTAAGCTAGCTTTCTGTCACAACTAGCCACCACTGTCCTGGTAGTATGACAGCAGACATAGAAAAGTAACATAAAATAAGTGTGGTTGTTTTTATTTATGGACACTGAAATTTGAATTTCATCTAATTTTCAAATGTCATGAAATATTCTTCTGATTTTTAAACTGCTAAAAAATGTATAAAACAGACAAACAAACAAAAAACAAACCTCTGCTTGTAGGCTATATAACAATTCTAAAAACCCCAAAACAGGTAGAGGGCCAGATTGGCCATCCCGAACCCCAGAGTTTAAAAGCTTATAAAGCTTCTTTACAGGCCTATCCTTTGAGAAACAAAGATGGAACGATTAGGGGATTTGGAGTCCAACCTAGATCTGAATCTCAGCTCTATCACTTGATATCTAGAGACTAGATACCAAATATCAAATATATTTGATATTGAACAAATATCATTTGTCCAAGTGATATTGGACAAATCACTTTAACATTTAAGAACCCCAGTTTAATCATCTGTTAATGGGTATAATACCCATATCATATACAGGAGCTGGTGTGAGTGTATGAACAGATGCTAAATGTTGTGTAAACTGTCAAGCTGTTAGGCATTATAAAGTAAAAATATACATCACAAAAATGTACCATATCTTCCTCTGAGGATTACTTACCAAAAAATTGGGAATTTATTTTCAGTTCCTAAGAAGAGGAAAAATGAAGTAATTTGGAGCAAAGATAGATGTCTTGGATTTCATTTTTCCTAGGCTGTTAGCATTGTACGATGTTATAATACCATTCAGTTAATAATTTATCTTTCTTTCATCATCTGATCATATTCTGTTCTCAATAGCTCTGCTTTGTCATTTTTTGTTCTCTCTTAATCTTCATTTAAGAGGATCCAATTTTATATATAAAATCATAAGAAGAGAGCAGTGGCTGAAGTACCTTTCATAACAAATGACTGAAAGAGAGCGGTTGCTTCTTGCTACTATCATATGCTCTATTTTCGATTTCTTAAGTTTCAGAACAAGCAATCTCAGCAAATTCAGGGGCTCTTATGACTCTTACAAAATTAAAATGCATAAATTCTTTATATAGCCAGCTTGAAGATATCAAAATATCAATGCCAAAAAACAGTATGGAGATGGTGGGTAAATATATTAAGTTCTTTAATACTCAGATACTGAGTTAAGGCACAAAGCCTTTATTCAGGATCTTCTATCATCTTACCCCATTAAGAAATTCCTTAACTACGCTTACTATGGTGATCATTTAGCAATATAAACATATACTGAATCACTACGCTGTACACCTGAAATTAATAAAATGTTATATGTCAATTAAATCTCAAACTTTTTAAAAAGGAATGCCTTCCTTATGTCTATTTTAGGAACATAAAAACAGCAGTTTTCCTCATTTTCCAAGGATATCTCGGCCAGTAATTTTCTTTTCTTTTTTTTTTTTTTAAAGGTTCATTTATTTTAGAGGGAGAGAGCATGCAAGAGCTTGAGCAGGAGAAGGAAGGGACAGAGGGGGAGGGAAACAGTCTCCCTGCTGAGCACAGAGCCAGACCCGGGGCCACCCACGGGCCCCTCAGCCAGTAATTTCCATGCCCAAAGCTCATACATCTAATGGACAGACAGGAAAATACCAAGTGGAGTTCTTTAACTGACTTCTCTCCTTCCAAAAGCAAGAAGCCGATGTGGCAAGAGGATGCTTCTTCTTCTAAAGTGAATGCTTGGTGCAAATGGTCAGCAGACTATTAGGTGCAGTCCAGGGCCTTAGGCACAGGTAAGCGGGTCTGCACCTGCCTCAGAGGTGTCCTCAACCTTAGGAGCTGGGACCACGCCTGCCTGCACGGATCTGAGCAAGGATATGGAGACTAGGTCCCACAGGACAGAAAGGTTAACACAGTTTGCTACAGGAAACCTGAATCTACCGGCAGAGCGAATAAAAGGGCTGTGGAGAAGATCACCACAGGCAGGCTCTAGCTATTCCTTGCTCTCCTTGAATCTAAACCTAAATAATCAGTTTAAATCAATATCTGTGACATATATATTTTAAAATACTGTATGTAGAATTAAGATGAAACATAACAGCACTGGGTAATGAATGTAGAGAGTATCAAACAGGAGGTAAAAATACATGATTTGGCAAATCAGCATTTTCTCAGTAGTACACACTAAGTTGGTTTGAACAACACAGTGTCTCAGAACAGAACATACTTAGCTGGATAGATTTAACTTAAGAAAGGTGACATTTTCATTGCAAAGACTGCAGGCTGATGACTCTAGACCCAGCAGCCTTGCAACTCTAGGACAGTATACAGAAGGGCCTGGATGTCTTCTGGCTCCCTATCCCATCTCAGTCACTTGGTGAAGATTTTTTTAAAATTATTTTTCTTAACATATAATGCATCATTTGCCCCACGGGTACAGATCTGTGAATCATCAGGCTTACACATTTCACAGTGAAGACTTTTTATTACAGAATTACATCAAATTTTAACCATTCCCTTATAATATGTCCTATGTTTTTAAAGACTATATCTGGCACAGATTCATTTTAAAGAGTTATAATGACATTAGGATAATTGGCTATTATTTATTAGGTCTTTACCATGAACTAGATACTGTACTAATGCTTTCTCTGCATATTATAAATGATAAATACAACCAATATCCAATGAATGGTCTCCATGTGCTAAGCATTCATTCAATTTCTGCAACAGCCCTATAAGGTATTATTATTACTCTTATTTTTGAGATGCAGGTCATAAATGTCTAAGGTCACACACCTGGTAGGTGGCAGAGAAGGGATATGAAGTTAAGAGGTGTGATTCCAGAGTCAGTGCTCTTTATCACTGTCTTTCAGCCTAACACCATGACCTACAAAGTGTGGCAATAAAATTGATTTCAAGGTGAAGAGGGGAAGATAATAATCTCTGAAAAACAATACAAGCCTAGGTAATCCATCAAAAGTCTCACTGCCCAGCTTGTTACTTAACTCGGATGTGATCGTCTCCTTCAATTTAATAACCGCAACTCATAAGCTCTTCTTTGGCATTATCTAAAGAAGATGGCACTACTGAATGGTCTGAATAGTTTGATGGTCTCAAACAACGAACACAGTTTCTAAAGTTGAAGGGAAGGAGCTGCGGATGGAGAAAATCTAGTTTGCAGTTCTCAGAGATGATCTTTTCCATGGTTTCCATCTGATGAAAGGTGCCTTCTATGACATCCAGCACACTTTACGGCGAGACAGTAATGCCTTCAGTGGATCTTAATACTCTTGGGATCATAAATAAAAACTCTTAGGTGCAAGTAGAACAAGAAGAGAGAGCCACCTTGCTTCATTTATCTATCTGGATTTCTCCATTCTGAATTTTCTATGAGGATTTTTTTTTTTTTTAGCTCATTATTGTCAATATATCTGATTGAGAAAGAAGCTAAACAAGTCCCAGGTGAGAATGCACCATAGCAACAGGCTTGCTATGAATTCTTCCGGGAGAATTTCACAGAAGTATTTGATTGCCTATTCACACTTTTGATTACAACACACCGAGCTGTTAAACTAAATTGTATGTCATTAGTGTATTGAAGGAACTTTAAAAAATAAACTACTCCAAGCGCCTGGGAGGCTCAGTGGGTTAAAGCCTCTGCCTTCAGCACAGGTCATGATCCCAGGGTCCTTGGATCGAGCCCCGTATCGGGCTCTCTGCTCAGCAGGTAGGCTGCTTCCTCCTCTCTCTCTGCCTACTTGTGATCTCTGTCTGTCGGATAAATAAATAAAAACTTAAAAAAAAATAAATTACTCCATGTGAAGATATTTTTCACACATACATTCACACTGATATGTGTTTAATTGCATGCAGCCTACTTCTCTTTTATTCGGAAAACAAGAGAGACATCTTTAAACTATTTCAGAACTTGCCAATGTCAGAGTGTCGTAATGTGATAAGGCATTACCCTCTATCACAGGTAAATATTGATAGTTTATAAATATTTGTTTAATGTTTCATTGTTATTATGACAGAATAGAAATCACTGTTCTTAGAATTTCTTCAGGAGTATTAAAGTACCTTGGCCAAAATAATTACAGAAAAAACAATCTGACATTAAAACAACCTCAGTCTCACAGATTTTACTGAGCCTATGGCTTAGCTGGGATAATACACTGATAACCCTCCCCTGCCCCCCAAAAAAAGGCTGCAGAGAAAAAAGTAGTTTATGTCTGTGTTTTATCACAGAATGTCAGCCACCTTACAAATGATGTCAAGATCCAAAGTAAGATGAGATGAAGATACAGATGGCATGGGCAAGACCCATCATAAACACCAGAAAATCATCCCAAAGCAAATCTAGATGAGACTGAATTATTACCCTCCATCTTTATGCTTGGATAGAACACATTTAACTAACTTTTCCCATGGTTAACTATACAAAGGGCGCTAGAGACAAAGTATTTTACAAACATTCAAACCAAAGGACTGAAGTGCATTCATGACGAGTTATTTTCATACAACCAATTCTGTTACTTATGCTACTAGAGATACCCAATGGTGTACATCTAATCCAAATTATTTACATTTGGTTTTGCAATGCATGGTATAATATTTCTGTGGCAGACTTGCCTTTCTAATTGCATTTTGCTCTCTTGGTAAAATCAGTTTACATGTCCTTAATATACACCTGCTGTTTGGGAAAGGTGGTTGTCCCAGAAGCCTGCTGGGCAGGAGGACAGCTGGCTCACAATTACAAATACACCAGACAGGCTCTAGAGAAAAAAGAAGTGGACAAACAATCTTAAACCTTAATTACTTTAGAAGCACTTAGAGTTTACATAAGATTGGTTTAAGTTACTTGTTTCTTTTCTTCCATTTTTGCTGATGTTGCATTTGACCTTCTTAGAAGACGGGGAAGTACCTTAAACACCTAGAGCACAACTAGAAATTATCATTTCACTAAATAAACATGTACTGATATTTAACTGATTAGACATGGTTTTGAAGGGACAATTTTCTTAGAATCTAATCATATAATTGGAATATTCAGGACTATTTATCTCAAGCAAGATAAAAAATAAACCAAAATACAATGGAAACATGCAGTATTGCAAGTATTACATAGTGGACCCCTGTGATTTGCCACTTGGCATCTTTTTGCCATTCTTGTAGATATGGCATTCTGATTTTCCCTACCTTCCCTACGCTTGGACCATGTGAATTTGGTATGTTAACAATAGGGTTGGTTAAGCCAAGACTGATGAATAGGAACTTTTAATGAAGATGAAGGATTATTTCTGGAAGTGAGCTAAAGGACAGTGGTTTTTGGTCTAAGAATACAAAGTTTAAAGGAAAAGGCCACTCAAGGTAAGGATGCCAAGGGACTGCTCTACCACAGATTGGATGGGCTGTCTGGGTGGATACTGAAGTCACTTAGAGATACACAGCAGAAGTTGAGTTTTCAGTGAATGAGGCTGAATAACCAGAAGGCTGCTGAATGATAGTAATGAGAAGGAAAGGGTTATATTCCACGACTTCCAGGTGTGGAAGTCTCAAAGGAGCAGGGATTTGTGCAGGGTGCTTATAAGTAAATGATTGGGAATTGAGGAGAAAAATGATCCTACTCCCCGAATTTGAGAAACTCAGAGGTTAACAGAATAATCAGATGCCCCTAGAGTAAATTTTAGGGTATATGGAGTCCCCTTTAGGAGACAGGTAGACGGCTATTAAGGGTAAGAAGTGGGGAAGGAAAGATTTGAGGAGGTTGAGAATGTGGGGTTAGAGGGTGAGGATGTGGGGTTAGTGGCTGACCACAGAGCAGAGGTTCCAGAGAACACAGAAGAAGAGTTTGGGAGGGAGCATGGGGGAAAATGGAGATTAGATTGGGCAAGAGAATAAATAGATAGATGGCGATGGAAGATTGGCAGCTGACAGGATAACCAGACAGGAGTGGACTTCTGGTGTTGAATGAAATAAAGACAAAGTGAGGTGTGAGAGATGAAGTCCTTAATGCCTCTAGAAGTACAGGGCAGGAAATTGTAGATTGTTGGCAGAAAGGGAAGGAAAGAGCTAAATACAGCTGTCTTATTGAGCTTCAGGTACAGGGATGGTAGGTGCTCCAGGTTTTAGAGGGTCACAGGCCTTAGGGGGGTGAATTGGCAGTCACCTCTCCCTGGTGTCACAGATCTTATACCTGGCATCACAGCCTGAGAGTTAAAGAGGTCCTGATCCACAGCACGATCAGGTCATGTCTGCACATTACTGGACTATGGAGCCAAAAGAAAATCCCCCTCTAAATATTCTTACATGGCAGCCCCAACCAGCAACTTCTGTTTCCAAGTTTTGCTGACATACCTAGACAGTATCCTGCAGAGATTACCAAATGTATCACAACGAGAAGTGAAAAAAATCAAGGCAGGCAGAAATGAAAGAAGAGTGTTCCAAGCAGAGGGAAGGACAAGTGCAAAGGCCATGAAATGTACTTGGTGTGGGTTCACTGAGGAAACCTGGATATCTGAAGCAGCAAGCGACAAAAAGGAGAAACCACGGGTCTGATCAGGGAGGTCTTTGGAGGCCCTTGTAAAGACATCTGGCTTCTATGCTGAGAATGGAAAATAGCTGGAAAAATTTTGGAGTAAAAGGTGACAGAATCTCTTTTAATATCATCCCTCTGCTGAGACTAGACTAGACAATGAAAGATAGAAACAGGAGGTCTAGTCAGGAGGCTTCCCCAAGTCCAGGCTGCGGTTTGACGAGGGTGGTGTGCGGACCACGGAGCGGTTGGGCAGTAGAGAGAGACAGTAGCTGGCTTCTGGACATATTTTGGTGATAGAAGCCCATGGGGTCTTCTTCTAGTTCAAGGAACTTTCCTAACTAGTACGGAGGAAGCAGTGGGAAGGAAACATGAGGAAAAGAACATTCATTCCTCAGGTTTCAGCTTCAACACCACCTTTTTAAAAAGGCCTTATCTGAACATCCATTTAAAGTAGGTCCCCCAAGATATTCTCCTGTAATATCCGTTCTTTTAATTTAGAGCACTTCTCAAAATCAATTCACATATTTTTTATTTTGTTTAATGTGTGACTTCCCCCATGAGATTGATTATAAGCCCAGTATGATAAAAAACCATGAAAAGAGAGGTGGGAAGGGAGCCATCATTAAATAACAGGATAGATTCTAATGATTAGAATTGCTGAATCTGAGTTACATGAGGATAGGGACCATGAATTTTAAATTTTTCTTCATCACTATATTCTTACCAGGATTCATATGTTGAAGGAATAAATGTGTAATTATTTGTCAATATACTTTTTAACTGCAAAGTATTGCCTAACGCTGCCATTTAACTACAACCATGTTAAGTTTTAACAACTGAAGTCTACCTCTGATTAAAACAGCCAAGATAATTACAATGTCTTTTAGAGCTCTTTTGTCATATGTATCTGGAATACTCAAAAGATAAATATAAATCAAGGTAACACTGTTAAAAATTACTTCTACCCGAGACTTAAGAAGACTAACAGGAAGAATTCCTACAAAAAGGAATAAAGATTCTTAGATAAAGCAATACATATATATGAAAACCAAGCATCACATTTTTAAAAAGCAAGAGTCAAGAAATTACTAAATTCTTTTTTGACAAAAAGGAAAAAAAAATCTAAAAGTACAATCAAGTATTTCTTCAAGGGGTGCCCAGTGGCTCAGTTGGGTAGACTGGATCAAGCCCTGAGTAGGGCTCTGTGCTCAGCAGGGAGTCTGCTTGAGAGTCTTTCTCTCTCTCCCTCTCCCCTATCCCTCCCCAACTCATGTGCACAGGTGCTCTCTACCTAAATAAAATCTTAAAAAAAAAAAAGTATTTTCTCAAATGTTAGATGATTCTTAGTAATGACTTGGGATAGATCAAATTGAAATGGAAAATAAAGCAAACATTTACTAAGGGATAAATGTGTAAGGGTCATTGTATTAGTTTCTTCTGTCTGCTTTAACAAATTGCCATAAACCTGATGTCTTAAAACAACCAAACTTTTTATCACAGTTCTAAAGTCCAGAATTTAAAGATCAATTTCAGTAGGCCAAAATCAAGGTGCCCACAGGGCCATGATACCTGTGGGGGGTCTCCAGAAGAGAATCCATTCCTTGCCTCTCATGCTTCTGGTTGCTGAATGTTCCTTGGTCTGTCTGTGGTCTCATCACTCCAATATCTGCCTTCACCTTCCTACTGCCGTCTGTGTGTTAATTCCCCCCCTGCCTCTCTCTTACAAGGACACTTGTAATGGTATTGGGCCTCACCTGGATAATCTAGGATAGTTTTCCCATCTCAAGACCCTTAATCACATCTGTAAAGACATTTTCCAAATAAGGTAACATTTACAGGTCCAGGAATGAGGATGTGTTATCTTCAGAGGTGGGGGCCAGGGGCTGGTGGGAGATATGACACAGCATTATTATGCTTACCATAGTCCATCCTTGGGCAGTCAACAATTTGTGTCTGTTCCATGAGCAAAATATGTGGACCCCACCCAACACAATCCTAAATCTCAACCTATATAGATAACATCAACCAGAAGAACCAAATCTCTTGTAAACCTCATCTGCTTAAAGTCCTAAATCTCATCATCTAAACATCTAAATCAGGTATGGGTGAGATTCTGGGTATGATCCATCCTGGGGCACAATTCCTCTCCATCTGTTGATCTGTGAAACTAGAAGGCAAGTTATCTGCTTCCAAAATAAGATGGTGAGGCAAGCATAAAATAACAGCTATGACATCCCCCACTCTACAAGGTAGAAAACAGAAGTCATGCAGCCCAAGTAATTTCACAATCCAGTGGGGCAAGGTTTCAAGGCCTGTAAGTAATACTCCATGGCTTGAGGTTCTACCCTTGGAGTCATTTTTCCTTTTTCTTAAGGGGTAGCACATATTTGCACCTGAGTAGTTTTATAAGGCTATTTTCTGCCTATAGAATTTTGGAAGTCCAACAGCCTTCTTACATTTCATCCTGTCTCTGTGCTTTCAAAAGTCAAGTTGGCATTGTTTTTGCCGATTTAACAGTCTGAAAAACCATGTGGGTCTCTTGTATATTCATGCCATTAAACATGAGAGTCCACTACAGATCTTTCCTGGAAAATCCCATCTCTGTTCCTGTTTCCTGTTGAGACGGTTGAGGGGATCCATGAGTCACACACCTAATTCTGTCAGCACTAAAGACTGTCTAGTTACACCTTTGGCCTTCTCTCCAGAGCACACTTTCCGAACAATAAATTTCCTAATTCTACTGTCTTTGCAATCTGGATAGACTGGAAATTTTCCAGATCATCAAGCCGTAGCTCATTTTTGCCCTGAGAGTTTTCCCCTCAATTTCTATCTTTTCTCTCACATTTCACCATGAGCAGGAAGAAGAAACAAGGCTGTACCTATAGCATTTTGGCTGGAAGTCTTTTCAGCTAAATATCAAGTTCATTGATTACATGCTTTCCACACAACTCTGGTAGCCAATTTAGCTAAGTTTTCTCCCACTATATAACAAGGGTCACCTTTCCTCTAGTCTCCAACTATATCTTCCTCATTTCCTTCTGAGCTGTCACCAGAAGCACCTTCAGAGTCCCTCTTTCTAACCAGAGTGTGTTTAAGGCAATCTAGGCCTTTTCTAGGATATGCCTCAAATTTCTTCCAGCCTCTACCCACTGTCCGATTCCCAAGTCACTTTCACATTTTTAGGTATTTGTTACATCAGCATTCCACCTCCTAGTATCAAAACCTGTCCTAGGCCTGCTGTAACAAACCATCACAGATCGGGTAGATTGTAACAACAGAAATTCATACTGCCACAGTTCTGGAGACCAGAAACTTGAAATTAGTTTCACTTGGCTTTGGCTGACATCATGGTTGTAAAATGGGATATACTCATTCGAGAAGTTGAAGGGAAGAATATGTTCTTGGCCCCTTACAGCTTCTGGGGGCTTGTGGCATACCAGGCTTGTGGCCACAACGCTGCAATTTCTATCTCCACCTTTACATTGCCTTCTCCTCTGAACATTGTCAAATCGCCCTCTGTCTCTCTCTTCCATGGACAGTCTGAAGGCATTTAGAGCTGACCTGAATAATCCACGATAATCTCCTACCCTCAAGGCCTTTAATTACATCCATCAAGATCTCTTTTCCAAATAACCTTACAGGCAACAAGTACTGGGACTCATATCTTTGGAGAGGGGGTTATTATTTTGCCCACCATACTCACACTATAGAGGCACAGCATATTAATTTACCATAACTCTATTATGTCTATAAAGAAGTGTTAAAATTGAATTTGGCTCTTTCAAAGTGACCATGTGTTACTTAATACTGCAATAAAAAGCAGCAAAAATTACTTTTCTAATGCTATTACGTTAATATGAAACACTTCTTCTGATTTTTCCATTTACAGATAAGTGTAATTAACTTTGCAAACATAATTTTAAAATGAAGTTGACAGTACAGCTAAATACAGTAAGCACTGGTCAATTCGCAAATATAAATAGTTGCAAAGATTTAAAAAAACTTCCACAGAAAGTTGAAAGACTTTAGGAACAGATATGCTTTTATTTCAGGAAACTACTCTTTAGGAAAATACTTTCTTCCTTTAGGAGTGGCTAAGTAAGTGGCCGACATCTCTCTTTTAAAACTTATTCAGGTTATACTTTGACTCTTTGGGATAAAGCATGGCCAAGGGTGATCAAATACCGATGGGTGAACAATGGCTGGGATAGTTCTGGTAGGGCAGCAGGCAGCCAGTCCTTGCCAATTTGATCAGTTACCGTAGGAGTGGCTTCACAGCCAAGAAATTAGTTTCCCAGCTGTTTGCTGCTATCAGAGAGAAGGGAAGACTCAGAGAAGTACTGGTAGTGTGAAACAAATTAATGCCTTTTCTTTAACCTAGAAGCAAGCAATTTGCAATGTTCCGTCTAGAGCTGTTAACAGCCAAATGAAAACTGTGTCCTTATCAATAGTTTTAAATGTTTTGGTAAAGTTAACCCAAAGGTCACAAGTCTGGTGCAAATTTGAACACCAAGAAAGGATACTGTTCTTTTTCATTTAAGCCTAGCAAGCAAACCAGAGTTATGTTAGAGAATGACCATTACTATTTATTTAGTAAAAGGAATAAAGTTCACCAGGTAACTGCATTTGTAAAATGTTATTCTAAAACACAGTGATTCAAGCAAATCACTTTGAGTATAGAGTTGTATTTTGATGTAAAGACAGCAAAGCAAAGCAACCTAATCTGTTTTCTCCACTATTCCCAGGTTGGTTAGCCCCTGAGATCCCCAGTAGGGCATGCCATTTGTTTCCCAGAAGCTTATATGCTTTCTCATAAAGTACTTATTTTGTAAACCTAAACTAACAAAACAAACAATAAATGTTGAATACTTAAAATATAAATGCCCAGTCCTGCACAAACGTAAATAAGAGTCCACAGGTGGAGGACACTAGTGGTAAGAGCAGTGCTTTTCACTGGAACACAGAGGGCCGGAAATTCTCCATTGGGTCTGACTGAGAAGCAGACAGACTCCATGATCCTAACTGCAAAGGTCTTACACAGAAGCTAAGCTGCCACGCTTAGAGACAGTGCAAAGAAAAGGACCGGAGATCACCCCATTAGGGCCACAGCGGCAGTTGGCAAGTGCTTGTTGGGTCTCACTGTGTGTGTCCAAAGACTCCAAACATTCCAACTACCCTTTGGAAACCTTTCTACAGAACATCTTCTGGGGTGATGGCAATGTTCTACATTTTGACTGTGGTTCCATGGCTGTTTTCATTGGACTACTCTCTGAAAGGGTACATTTCATTGCATGTACATAATACCTCAATAAACTTGCGTTAAAAACATTAACACACACCTCTCTATTCTCTTTTTATGAAGGTACGACATTCTAATGTACAGGTGCCTCTCTCACGTTTCTGGCAATACCGCTGTAGATTCACTCACTAATCGACCTTGATGCACATTATGTTTTAGGCAACATCTCCCCTTATTAATAGATTGTTCAATTTAACTTCTTCTGGGAAACAGAATAATTTTTTCTTGAGAGATCTATAAATAGAACTTTGGAACAGAGCCACAGAAAGGGCCTCTGGAAAGTGAGATTTTGGTCCTCTATGTGAGCCTGACCCTTGTGGTGTCTTCTCCAAGGTGTTGGAATGATACTAACTACCATTAGCTATGCTGCTCTAAAGTAAAATATTACTTACTTGAATCATTTTGGAACCCTTTAAAAAACCATAATCATTTATATTAGTCATGCTCATAAGTACTTTTCACAACTAGATATTCTGTTTCTGTAAAAGCATATACTTTTTTAAACTAATGTTTGAAAGAAAGTAAGTTTTATCAAAATAGCTACTAGATCTTCTATAAAATAGTTGTAATTAAATTGAGAAAACTTTCTAATTCTAAATTTTGTTAAAAATGCAAATATGGGCATTGGAATATTAACTCTTTCCAAACCGATTAACACTAAATATGAAAATACTGCACTATAACGCGAATATCATTCTCAATGGAGAAAAAGTGAGAGCTTTTCCCCTAAGGTCAGGAACATGACAGGGATCCCCATTCTTACCACTGTTGTTCAACACAGTGCTGGGGGTCCTAGCACCAACAATCAGACAACAAAAAGAAATAAAAGGCATTCAAATTGGCAAAGAAGGAGTCAAACTCTCAGTCTTTGCAGAGGATGTGATACTTTATGTGGAAAACCCAAAAGATCCCACCCCAAAACTGCTAGAACTCAGAGCAATTCAGCAATGAGGCAGGATATAAAATCAATACACAGAAATCACTTGCATTTCTATACCCTAACAATGAGACTAAAGAAAGAGAAATTAAGGAATCGATCCCATTTACAACTGCATGAAAACCTGTAAGATACCCAGGAATAAACCTAATCAAAGAGGTAAAAGATCTATACTCTAAAAACTACAGAACACTTATAAAAAAAATGAGGAAGATAGAAAGAGATGGAAAAACATTCCATGCTCATGGACTGGAAGAATAAATAGTTAAAATGTCTATGCTACCCAGAGCAATCAACATATTCAATGCAATCCCTATCAAAATACCATCAACATTGTTCACAGAGCTGGAATAAATAATCCTAAAATCTGTATGGAACCAGAAAAAAGACCCCAAATAGCCAAATGAATGTTGAAAAAGAAAACCAAAGCTGGGTGCATCACAGTGCCCAACTTCAAGCTATATTACAAATCTGAGATCATCAAGACAGTACAGTACTGGCACAAAAACAGACACACAGATCAATGGAATAGAATAGAGAATTCAGAAATGGACCCTCAATGCTATGGTCAACTAATCATTGACAAAGCAGGAAAAAATATCTAATGGAAAAAGAACAGTCTCTTCAATCAATGGTGTTGGGAAAATTGGACAGCCACATGCAGAAGAATGAATCTTGACCATTCTCTTCTACCATACCCAAAGATAAACTCAAAATGGATGAATAATCTAAATGTGAGATAGAAATACATCAAAATCTCAGAGGAGAACACAGGCAGCAACCTCTTTGGCCTCAGCCACAGAAACTTCTTGCTAGACACATGCTCAAATGCAAGAGAGAAAAGCAAAAATGAACTTTTGGGATTTTGTCAAGATAAAAAGCTTTTGCACAGCAAAGGAAGCAGTCAATAAAACTAAAAGGCAACCTACAGAATAGGAGAGGATGTTTACAAATGACATATCAGATAAAGGGCTAGTATCCAAGATCTATAAAGAACTTGCCAAAGTCAACAACCCAAAATCAAATAATCCAGTTAAGAAAGGGGCAGAAAACATGAACAGTAATCTCTCTAAAGAAGACATACAGATGGCCAACAGACACATGAAAAAATGCTCCACATCGTTCACCATCAGGGAACCATAAATCAAAAACACAATGAGATACCACTTTATACCAGTTGGGATGACTAAAATTAACAAGTCAGGAAACAACTGTTGGCAAGGATGTGGAGAAAGGGGAACCTTCTTATACTGATGGTGGGAATGCAAGCTGGTATAGCCACTCTAGAAAAGAGTATGGAGGTTCCTCAAGAAGTTAACAATAGAGTTACCCTATGAACCAGCAATTGCACTACTGGGTATTTACCCCAAAGATACAGATGTGAAATTAAGGGGCACCTGCACCCCAATGTTCACAGCATCAATGTCCACAACAGCCAAACTGTGGAAGGAGCCGAGATGTCCTTCAACAGATGAATGGATAAAGAAGATGTGGTTTGTCTGTCTATCCATCCATCCATCCATCCACCCATCTATCCATCTATC
Organism: Lutra lutra; assembly: GCF_902655055.1. Taxonomy (NCBI): domain Eukaryota; kingdom Metazoa; phylum Chordata; class Mammalia; order Carnivora; family Mustelidae; genus Lutra; species Lutra lutra. The sequence continues at coordinate 56,581,961 of NC_062280.1, read as the reverse complement.
CATCCATCTATCCAATGGAATATTATGCAGCCATCAGAAAGGATGAATAAATACATTTTAATCAACACGGATGGAACAGGAGGGTATTATGCTAAGTGAGATAAGTCAGTCCAAGAAAGATAATTATCATATGGTTTCACTCATAGGTGGAATATAAAAAACAGTGCAGAGGACCATAACGGAAGGGAGGGAAAACTAAATGGGAAGAAATAAGAGAGGGAGACAAACCATGAGAGACTCTTAACTATGGGAAACAAACTGAGGGTTGCTGAAGGGGAGGTGTGTGGGGGGATGGGTAACTGGGTGATGGACATTAAGGAGGGCACATGATGTGATAAGCACGGGGACTTACATGCAACTGATAACTGCTGAACACTACATCTGAAACTAATAGTATACTATGTGTTGGCTAACTGAATTTAAATAAAAATAAAAACCAAAACAATACAAAATAAAATAAAATATTGGGCTATGTAGCTGAATCAATCTCTACCTTTTCCCACTGCTTACTAATACATTAAAAGAAAAAATAAAGTTGTTTGTATTCAATTCCTAATTTGCCTCTGTAAAACAAATTTTAGAGGAGGATAAAGATGTTTTCCACCTGATGGGGCGCCTGGGTGGCTCAGTGGGTTAAGCCGCTGCCTTCGGCTCAGGTCATGATCTCAGGGTCCTGGGATCGAGTCCCACATCGGGCTCTCTGCTCAGCAAGAAGCCTGCTTCCCTCTCTCTCTCTGCCTGCCTCTCTGTCTACTTGTGATCTCTCTCTGTCAAATAAATAAATAAAATCTTTAAAAAAAAAAAAAAAAAAAAAAAAAAAAGATGTTTTCCACCTGTTAAAAGCTAGGTGTTTGAGCTAGTCTCTGGTGATTCTGTCAAATCTTATATGCAGGGCCACTCAGAGAAGGGAGAGAAGACTGGCTTCCACCCTTCTAGGAACAGAGAGCTAGCAAATGGTGACTGCAGAATCTCACACCGACCACTAGACCAATGAAAGCACTGATGTTTGCCAAGTTCGTTCATCAAGGAAATGGATCAAGTGTTGGTGATGAATAATATAACCTGGGAGACCAGAGGTCCTACAGCGATACAGGAATACACGGCCAATTAGCCTTAACAAATCCAATATAGGTCTCTATGGATATCTGTGGGCCATATCCCTTCTAACAGCTCCATCTGGGAACCAAAAGTAATACCGCTCAAAACTTTAAAACAGGTATTTGTACAGAGAGGAGAGCACCTAAGCAAATCACCTAGCTAGTTTATCTGTATGCTTTCAAGGTGCAAAAATACACCAGAGTGTTGGGGCGCCTGGGTGGCTCAGTGGGTTAAGCCTCTGCCTTCGGCTCAGGTCATGATCTCAGGGTCCTGGGATTGAGCCCTGCATCGGGCTCTCTGCTCAGCGGTGAGCTTGCTTCCTCCTCTCTCTGCCTGCCTCTCTGCCTACTTGTGATCTCTCTTTCTCTGTCAAATACATAAAATCTTAAAAAAAAAAAAAAATACACCAGAGTGTTAAAATACTATGGCATATAGCATAGTCTGAAGGGAAGCCAAAATTTTTGCTCCATATTGGAAATCATGGTCCAGAGACACTGGCTAGGACATTTTATACACAGAAACGATCAGAGGGAAGAAAAGTAGACCTAAATTTTAGCTTATTCAGATTCATCTATGTATGGTAAACTAAGGGGGAGGGGAAAGTAGGACAAGGCACATACTGATTTGTCCCATTAATGTTAGTTTGGACTTAAATCCCTTGGTTTAGATGGTCTGTGCCAGGTTTTCTCGCTGTTCAGCTCTTATTTTCCTTGCTAATTAATAATATATTGTGGGGAGATAATTTGAGACTATGTAAGTAGATCATGTAAACAGATCCTGTTTCTCATACTTACATCCTAGTTTTAGCACCCACTGGTGATCCTTGCCTGAAAAAATTACTACTGTAATAATGTTGCCAACTGTGCACTCCCCACCCCCATTCTATCATTTTAGGATTAACTTTTCACAAGCAGACATAATGGATGATTCTGAGGAAGACGGTCTATCAACCACATTCCAAGAAATCTGGATCTGGTTTTTACTACCTGAAAGTAAGGCTGCCAGAGGAAGGCTGGACCAACCCCACTAAGAACCTCCTCCAGAAGGAAACAGTCCCATTTGTCAAAATACCAGGTCTGGTATATATTAAGTACCAAGTGACTGCAAAACATTTCGTAGGAAATTATAGGTAAATGAATGGGGTTGGGGTGGGGTTAATTTTCTTCTCTCTCCAAGGACACATCTATATTCAGTTGTAAGAGGTGTGTAAGTAGAACACAATGCATTCCTTGGATTAACCACATTTGTTGATCCAAACAAGCCCACAAAACCAAATAAGTGAACTCTTCGTAACAGGCAAAGATGAGCCAATAAATTATTACAGTAAAAAAAAAGTAGACTGAAATATGGATGACTTCAAAGAAAGCACTCATCTCTTACAAGAATGTAGGTGCAGGGCTACTGAGAATTTTCCCCAAAACCCTTGAAAAGTACTGCAATAAAATTTTAAATAAAGGACTAAAAAGCAGAATACACTGACTCAAGTTTATTTTTCAGATGTGAAATAAAACATGATCATCCTCTGTAAAAGTACCCTTCTGGTAATACTGGAAACGTAACATTTATGGAGCTGTATAACCTAAAGCAATTTCTCCAGCGTTAACACAGAGAAGCCAAATACAAATATTAAATTTTTCCACAGGGTTAAAGTTTTACTTATCCACCAATTCTGTTTCTTCCTAAGTAAATATGAACATAACTGTTTCAATCTTAAAATACTCCTGAAGCATAAGATGTTATTTCCATAATCTTGGCCCTCAAATAGATGAGTCAGGTTCGATTTTATTAAAACTACCAATACAGGCTTCTTTACGTTATTTCAGTAAAATCGTTTCTATATAAAGTACTCCACAGTTAATCGTCTGAATCCCTGTCTGCCATCCACAAGACTTTATCTGTAATTCCACCCGTGGCAGACTACATTGCACACATTCCTTCCAAACAGAAAAATGCATGTTAGGATGAACAAAACTAAAACAAAAATTTTATATCCAACAGCTTCACATAGCCTCTGCTAGGCTTGAACTCTGGCCCTGGAGCCTTGCTGGCTGACCTTTCCAGGGAACTTTGTTCTTCTATTCCTAGCCTATAATGTCACTTTGCTCCTGTCTTTCACCTAATATTTATTGGGTGCCTGGCACCAAGCTGCATGCTGGAGGTTAAAAAAAAAAAAAAAAAAAAAAAAGTCTATCAACAATCTGTGCTTTACTGAAGTTCAATGTCTAAGCTAAGTCATACGGAATTAAAAAAAAAAATAAGTTAATATTTTTTACCTTTAAAGCCAACGCTGTTGAAATATAACTTACATACGATAAAACACAGCCATTTTAAAGGTGTAGCTTGATGGGTTTTACTACATGTACATAACAATGAACCACAACTCAAATTACATTTAATTTCTCACCTCACCTCTGAACACTGCCTTAACTCCTTTGTAGTATGGCTCCTCCCCCTGCTCCTTAGCAACAGTGATTTGCTGTCAGTGTAGATGAATTTTGGCTGTTCTAAAATTTTATGTAAATGAAATAAAATACTTTTTTATGTCTGACTTCTTTAACTCAGTATATTTTTGAGACCATGTTGTATCAGCTTTTTCTTTTTTGTTCTTGTTAAGCAGTATGAATGTAAGATACTTTGCTTATTTATTCACCTACTGATAAAATTTTGATTTGGAGGTACTGTAAATAATGGTTCCATGAATATTCATACACAAGTATTTGTGTGGACATATTTCATTCATTTCTGGGTCATATCCAGGAGAATTGCTGGGTCATACAATAAGCATATAAGTAATTTCACAAGAAACTGCCAAGCTCTTTTCCAACATGGTCATATCCATTTTATACCTACACCACAAAAAAGTATAATATCCACCTTAGACACAGGTCATGCAAAAATAGGTGATAGACCAAATTTGGCTATAGTTTGCTGACTCCTATTTTGGGATTTATACATATAAAATCATGACTCCTGTGAATCAAGACAGCTTTACTTTTGCTTTCTTATCTGTGTGCCTCTTACTTCTTTTTCTTGCCCTACTACATGGCCAAAATCTTAAAAGGGAAACTCATTAGTGTTTCATCATTAAATTTACTAGCTTTAGGTTTTCCATAAATTTGTTGGAAGACTTCATTACAACTGGGTGTTGAAATATATCAAATATTTTTTTCTTTATTGAGATAATAACAGGGGTTTTCTCCATCCTTCTATCAATGTGGTGAATTACACTGCTTAATTTTCAAATCCTAATCTAACCTTGCATTCTTGGGATAAACCACACTTGGTCATAATGAATTAACTTTTTATATATTGTTGGACTGGACTTTATAATATTTTGTAAAAGCATTTTGCATTTATGATTATGCAAGATAGTGATTTGTAGTTTTCTTGTAATGCTTGTTGATTTTGCTCTAAGTGTAATGTTGCACAGACTAACTAAGTTAAGATATATTCGAAGTTCTTCTTAACTGTTAATCTGTTTTTCTTCTTTAAAATACTCAAAGAAATGCAAAATTGCACTTCACAGGCAGTTTTCTGGATCAAATTCTAGAAACATACTTGCTACATATAAGTTACTACCCTGATGTAATTCTTGTCATTCAAAAATGAATTCAAAGTTCAAGACTGGCCAAACTCCAAAGGCTATTCTCTGAACTGCCATGCCATAGGTTACCTTGTCAGTAGGGAAGCTGGAATGCTAAGAAGTCACATGTCTCTTCTGAAATCATTCAGTGTACAGTGCTAGAATGAACATTAATAAGTAAATAAATAAATAAAAGCAGTCCATGGCTTACTCTAGCCTTGTGCTTTGTGATTCCCATTTATTGCTTTTTTTTTTAAGATTTTATTTATTAATTTGACAGAGATCACAAGCAGACAGAGAGGCAGGCAGAAAGAGGAGGAAGTAGGCTCCCTGCTGAGCAGAGAGCCTGTTGCAGGACTCGATCCCAGGACCCTGGGATCATGACCCGAGTGGAAGGCAGAAGCTTTAACCCACTGAGCCACCCAGGCGCCTTGATTCCAACTTATTTCTTACGTTTAAAACTACCAGAATTCTGATTTTTCAGCCATTATTGCATTTCTCCATTTCTGCTCAGGCCTTTTTTTTTTTATACTGTCTATCCATAAATTATACCCCATTGCTTTTTATTTATAATTTGTATCTTCCTCAATGTTCTCCATGCCTTTTTTCTTTCTTTTTTTTTTTTTTTAAAGATTTTATTTATTTGTCAGAGAGAGAGGGAGAGAGAGCGAGTGCAGGCAGACAGAATGGCAGGCAGAGTCAGAGGGAGAAGCAGGCTCCCTGCTGAGCAAGGAGCCCGATGCGGGACTCGATCCCAGAACGCTGGGATCATGACCTGAGCTGAAGGCAGCTGCTTAACCAACTGAGCCACCCAGGCGTCCCTCCATGCCTTTTTTTCTATGCCTATCTTCTATCCACCAAACTGCACTGCCTAAGAGGAAATCTTTTTTCAAAAGTGAAATTAGGCGAAATTTTACTCACTTGGGCTGTCTAATGCTATATTTTGGGGCTCATGCCCTATTTATGCAGCTATCTGTACCAAGAAAAATTTCACTTTTCTTCCTGTATACTGAGGTCAACAAAATTCCAAACGTTTTGTGACTACATAATAAAGATTCCAAAAGTATCAGGTTTAAATACGCGGTACCTACCGTTTCCATCTAACCAACTTTACCTAAGTATTTATTTGCAGGCTTCTCTGAACACAGTAATAAGAGACAGTTCTTATAATCTTTCAAGGAGAATACATCAAAAATCTGGAGAAAAAAACAACATTTCAACAAAACCGTATCAAAAAGTAAAATGGGGGCAGGGGGATGCCTTGGTAGCTCAGTCAGTTGAGTGTCCAGAGTCTTGATTTCAGCTCAGGTCATGATGTCAGAGTCCTGAGATACAGCCCCACCCACTGGGCTCTGTGCTGGGCAGAGAGGCTGCTTATGATTCACTTTCTCCCTTTGCGCCCTCCTCAAAAAGCAAACTAAACAAAACATAAACAAAAACAAACAAACAAACAAAAGCTGGGAAACAACTTCATATAGCAAAGGAATCTAAAAAGACTGGTATTTGAAATCTTATTATTCATTTTATTTAAGACCACTTAGCGTGTATCACAGAATTCTCTACTTAAACAAATTCAGTTCAAATAAATCCCAGAATAGTGGCAAAAATTCAGTATACATTTAATAAACAATCTGACAGTCTAATGCAGCAAGGCTGATGGGTAGCTTCCAAAAGTCAAAAGGCATTCCAGGTATAAATGGTTGAGGAAGTTATCAATTTAATCTGAGTTTACAGTTAACTTTTTTCCAGATTAAAACCAGCAAAAATAATCTAGTATGCACCTCAACCAAAAATATGCTTCTAAGGTGAAATACTGTCCAAGGTATTACATATAAACCTTTCTTGACTGATCATGTGAGAAACTCTATGCAGGAGAAATCGAGGCCTGGGAATTATATGAACAAAGTGATGATAATCCTTGGCATTTATGAAGAGATTTTACCTTCAAAGAATTTTTTATAAACATTAACTAAATCATGCAATGCAGTTACAAAGTTTCATCAGCAGTTACAGACAGGAAAACTACAGTACCAGGTTTGAATCAAACGTGAGCCTAGGTAGTAAATTTGTACATGCCGCACACACACATACATAAATATAAATGGATAGTGATAATTGCTCATGGATATGATGATGAACTACTGGAAGTGGGTTTAAATAAATACGAAGACTATAAACTGAATGCAGGTATAATTAGGAAAATCCTAACTTCTGGATAACCTTAGACCCCATAATAGTTGTGTTGTTACTATAAAAAGCAGTTAAACTCAGGAGATTTTATCAGTGCTCTGCAATGTGTAACAAGGGCACTCATCCACCATCAGTTTACAACTTAAAAGAACAGACTCGCCCATACCTCAAATTTTAAAAACTCTTCTCCATCTCCCTTTCTTTGAACAAACAATAGGAAACAATGCTGGTAGGGTTGTAGGAAGAGCAAAAACAACAGAGCTGTGGAAGCAGGAAAAGGAAACAGCTGTTAAAGTAAGGGAATCGGAGGGAATCGGAGGGAGAGTGAGGAGGCGCCTGGTGAGGAAGCCAAGCCTCCAAAGAGAGAAGAAGGACTTCCTTGAGAGGAAACAAAGCTGATCAGAAGTAATTCTCCACTGTCTTCCACCCTGTGGCCCCCAAATAAACGTGGACCCACCTGCTCTCTTTCATGCTCTGAACTGAAGTCTACAAATGCCGGATCTCTGGTTGCCCAATAATACTGTGTACTCAAGTGCAGAGGACAGAACTAGATCCTGGTCTTTTGAATGAAAAGCCTTGAGGGTAGAAGGCACTAGCAGGACAGGCAAGCTTCATTAAGTTCCAGCTTCCTGAAACGTCTCTTCACTGTTACCATTCCCTGTTTCCATTTGTAGGTAAAGAGGGCCTTCTCTTGACATGCTTTCTGCTGTCCTGAAGCTCCAAGAGAACTTGCCTGACATTTAGTTATATATGGAAAATAGATGTGTATATACTGAGTTGGATGGATGACTGCATGTGAATACAGAACCTTTTGGCTTCTGGTGGTATGTTCAATTCAAACCACATTCACTAATCACAGCAAAAGGAATCACCAATCAAAACAAATTCTCCACTGGTGTCACTGCCTCCTTTATGCAGCCTACATATCAATGGAATGAAACAAACACAACATAACCAGGACTTTTTTTTATTAAGCTGGGGGAGGGTGGTGAGAGTAGAAAAAGAGAATATTTATGGCAGGGAGAACCAAATTAAGATTTCTAACTTGAAAATATTTGAGGCTTAAATTAACCATTATTTCTTAGTCCACGATGCTATATTATACTACTTCTTAAATGGAAATAACTTTATTATTTTGTTGTATGATGTAATAATGATGTTGTATGATATAACAATATCATAACAATGCTTTAGAACAATAATTTTTACAACTTAAGAGGATTTCTACATACTTTTACTCTCATGAGTCTCATAATGCCCTCATGTAGTAGGCAGTCAACTAATCACTCTTATCCCCATCATCCAACAGACAGACTGAGGCTTGCAAACACTACATGGCCTGGCTAGAGTTACACAACTAGAAAGTGGTTTTGCTTCAACTAAGTGTGGCTCTCCTGAACACTGGCCAAGAGCATAAGCTCAGCAACTGGGGGTGGAGGGGTAAGAAAGAAGATTCCTGCTAACTGCTTATGAATTGTGCGACCACAAGCAGCAATTCACCCCATTTATACCCCAGGTCCCTCTTACTTAAAATGAAAAAATCCCTGTAATGCCTAAATTACAGGGCCATGGGGAATTAAGTGAGGCACACACTTGGACAGTACCTGACCCATAAGAAGTGCTTAGTAAGCAATAATTGTATGTCTAGCAATAAAATCCTACCCTGCCTATTGGTGAGGATAACTAGATGGGTAGAACTAATCTAGTCCCTCAGTGATGTTTTCCCTAGTTATGGCCTTCTAATGCATTCCTTTTTCCAACTGGTTAGTTGGATCCTTTGTACTAGGTAATCATTTCTCATTTCTCTGTCATCTTTCACTAAAAAGCTGTTGACAGGAAGGATTAAAACTTCTGGATATCCAAAGCATATCCTTCAAATGCCAATTTATTTTCTAATTCCAAATAGTCCTAAGGTATCATACTTCTTCCTAACTTGTTAAATAGAATATACAGAAGATACACACTTTTCTTGATAATTGAGTGCATTACTATGACTACTCACAACCAGATGAACAGTAATTAATCTCTGGACATGCCCATAAGCTGTTCTGTCTCCTTTCTTGACTTTGGAATGTCTGCTGGGGCTACACTATTCCCTTTCTAATTTTGATCTCCACTCTTTCTTGTTCCTAACATTGGTACCCTCTCCTCACCACCTCTTCCCCATCCATAGCCAAATCTGCACATTTAAAAACATAACCTACAAAAATATAACCAAATTATGTCTTTTAAATTAGAATGTACGAGGTTGAAGGTAAGGGCCCAAAGAGCAAAGTATAGGATCCATGTAGTTATTCAGAGACATTTTCACTGCAATTTTTTTTTCATTGCAATTTTTAGTATGTTTCAAAGGGCTGAAGTTGCCAACAGCTTGAGATCCAAATAAACATGAGTGTGCACATAAGTGGCATGTGTGTGTATGTATGTGTGTGCAGTATGTGGATGTATTGGGTATTTGGAGGGTAGCTGCTATTCAAAATATTTTAAGTATTCTATTTTACAGTTTTGAGTACATTAAAAATTGGAAACTTTTTTTAATTAAAAAAAGTTAAATATGATTTAGTCAACAAATATTTGAGTATTGTACTTACCATGGGCCAGGCACTATTCTAGGTATCAAGAATAAAAAGTTGAATAAATAGGTATTTTTCCTATTCTTATGGATTAAAATGTTTGAATTTGACAATTTGTTTTCTTCTTTTAGATTTTATTTATTTGTCAGAGAGAGGGGGCACAAGCAAGGGGAGCGGCAGGAAGAGGGAGAAGCAGGCTCCTCACTGAGTAAGGAGCCCGATGTAGGGCTCAATCCCAGGACTTTGGGATCATGACCTAAGCCAAAGGCAGATGCTTAACTGACTGAGCCACCCAAGTGTCCCGACTTTTGTTTTCTTAAAAGCAAATTTTTAGTTGAGATTTTTTTAGTTGAGATTATATTTTGAAATTTACTCATTTCCAATTATAAATTGTAAAGGAAAAAGTTTTCAAATAATGGGGGATTATCAGGATTCAGCATGCTTACAAATATAACTTGAGACTCCGAATTCTCTGGATAAAAACCTGGTATTATAAAAAAATACTTAAACTTAAGATGCTGCGGTAATACAATGATTTTTTTCCAAATATAAGGAATGAGAAGTAAAGAAATAGAAACAAAACATTTAGGATCTCATAGCAACATTAATTTTTATACTGGGTATATTCAGCAATTTACATTACTATTATATTAAAGAAGGTAATAGCATGTATAGGGTCCCAGGGCAGGCCACCTCAAAATGTGCCACAATGGCATACTGATACAATTGAAGCTACCAGGGAAACAGTGTAAGGATACTCACACTCAAACTCTTCTCTGCCCCCTGAAAGCAAGAAACAAGTCGTCCATATGAAAAGTACCACCCCGTAACTAAGAAGTAAAATGATCAGAGAGAGGGACTTTAAAGTGGTGAAAGCTATAGAAAGATACCTTGTTACATTTTTTCACTAATCTACTAACTCAGCCCAAATTCCACTTAGGATTCTTTACTAATTAAAGCTCCCAAGCATCTGCCTTCTTTATCCTGCCAGTTCTTCACTACTTAATGTCTCTTTGTCTAAAATGTATAAAAACTGCCTGCCTTGGTTACTCCTTTGGGTCTCAATTTCATTATTGGGCCTCCATGCACATGTAATAAAATTTTGGGTTTTTCTCCTATTAATCTGTCTCATGTCAATTTAATTCCTAAGCCAGCTGGAAGAGCCTTGACCAAAAAAAAGGGAAAACCTTTTCCTCCCCTACATGTGAAAAGCTCAATATGAGAATGTTTTTTAAAAATTTAATTTCCATTATCATTTTACAGATGGCATTATCATGAGAAGTTCAATATGAGGATTTTTTAAAAATTTAAGCAGTATTTACAGGAGAGACGAACTTGAAGAAGCATTTTTAAAATAAAAACGTACTGAGAACACAAGGAGACCAAATTTTACTCCATTCTTCACGGCAAATGTTTTTGTTACAAATGTTACAAATGTTAGATAGAAAACCAAAATCATCTCCCAAGAAATATATAAATCAGTGTCTCCTTTACGGACCTACCGTGAAACATCCAGTATAGCATAGCCCAGTCCAGTGATAACCTAAAGGAGGGTACAGTAAGGCAGGTTGAAAAGAGCTGAGGAGCAACAAGGCCCAGGTGCCAGCGCACCCACTCTCTTCCCAAGTAGACTGACGGTTGTTAACAATCATTTTCGAGGGGCGCCTGGGTGGCTCAGTGGATTAAGTGTCTGCCTTCAGCTCAGGTCATGGTCTTAGGGTATTGGGATCGAGCCCCCCCATCAGGCTCTCTGCTCAACAGGGAGCCTGCTTCCCCTTCTCTCTCTCCCTGCCTGCCTCTCTGCCTATTTGTGATCTCTGTTTCTGTCAAATAAATATGTAAAATCTTTAAAAAAAAGATAATTTTCGATGATCTCATTGTCGCTCAACTGAAGCATACATTCCCTAGCTTTGGGGTCTTCTTGCTCTGAAGAACAAGCCTCATCTAGACTGTTCTCCAAAAGAAAGGTGTATGTGTGTTTCCCTGGTTCTTTACCCCTACTGCCGGCCAAGTCCTAATGACAACTGGCAGCTACCTCAGACCCAGAGAAGGCAACCGGGTGGCACCCTTGCCTTGGCTAACTCTGGACCACCACACTCTAGAATGTTTTACGAGAGAGATTATATTTCCTTCTTGTTTAGGCCACACTATTATGCTGTCTCATCACAGCAGCTAAACTAGAAGCCCAGTGAGCACATATTTATGACAGAGCTGACTATCTGCCTCAACTCCTACAAAGACTTCTTGAATGTAATATGTCACAGAGCACTTGTGACCCAGTATTAAAAATTGAAAATATTAAACACTTTCGAGAAATAATTCCTCTGGATTCTTTTCAATAGGAGAGGTTGGGAATCTTCTTTAAGGGGTTCAAAACAGAACATGACCCACCCCCTGTGATGACTTTAATCCCTGGAGCACACCAGATTGCCTGAACACACCATCCTGCACTGGGAATCAGAACCTACTGTTTCTGCCCACAGCTCATATTCTCAAAACAATCAGTGGCTTCTTAGGTCCAACAGAGAGCTCTTGTGGAATAACTGTATTACATCAGTCTAGACAACAAAATGTTCAAATGCATATCAGGTAAGAGGAGACCTAAGGCAGGTTCTAACAGAGAAAAAAATGGGGCTTTTTCTCAATTCATCAAACAAAACTGGAAGACTGGGATTTAAAGATTTCTGGTAGATAAAGATGGAAAATAAATTTAATGCTCGGCAGGAAATAAAGAGCAACAGAGTAAACAATACTCCACACTGGGCGGGTGGCTTCATTTCGCTATAACAATTTCAAGAGCAATTAGATTTGAATGAAGCTTTAAAACTAACCCCCCCCCAAAAGAGAAAGCATCGTTATTCATGAAACACCTGAGATAGCTCTGCTTCTAAAGAGACTTGACCATCTACTAAGTACCAAGCATTATCAGCATTTTAAATATGCAACCAACAAACTATACATTATTATTGTAATTTTACAGAGGAGGAAACAGGATAGGAGAGGTTAAGGGGCCTTCCAATATAATAGAGTTATCTGTGGGAGTCTGTATTTGAAGCCAGGTTGGTTGGACATCAATGCCTCCATTCTTTCTGCCATACCAGGAGGAATTTTAAAACTACTAGAAGAGTACAGTGAAATTCTATTAAGAGTTCACTGATGAGTTAGGATTATTAGATTATTACTTGTAAATAATACTGAGGGTAACCTCATACTATAATCACTATGGTACAGTGGTATCCTCAGGACAAAATGAAGCTCCCAGGGCTCTGTGTGCCTCTTCTAGAGGATTCTAAGAGTGGGCTGGCAGGCTGGCCAGCTGGGAGGATGCCCTGGCTGATGGGCTGATCATCATCAGCCCACCCAGGAGCACATTCCAAAACATCCAACTGAAGGTAATGGGAGGGACCTGTGTCTTCTTAGCTCAGTCCTCCTTGCTGGTCCCCCCTATCCACTCCCTGGTCCTGAGCTCTCATGGGGCCATTTCACGTTTTTTTGGAGTTGTCAAGATACTTGTAATAGTGAACATGGTTTCCTCAAAACGTTTAAAAACCTAGTTAGGGCAGTCAAAATGCTCCCTAAAACAGCCACAGAATAGCAAACTGTATCTTTTGCTTTGCAATATTTTGTGGTCAATCTACTCAATTTTTTGTGCATTTCTAGTCTTCCTGGGATAAAGGACTCTGAAATTGTTATTTTTCAGAGACAAGAACTACATTGGATATGGCTCCATATTTTTTGCATAGTTCTAGTCATGAGACAGTCCTAATTACTACATTTACCTTTTTGTGTAGGAATATATCATAAAGGAGCATTTAGAATACACCAATGTGAGTTCGGCCAGATCAAATAAATCAGTCCAAGTGATTACAAGTGACTTTGGACTGCATTCAGATTATGGAAGGTGAGAATAGACTAGGGGTATGTACCATCACAGCAGTGACAAATTTTCAACTTCTTTGCAAAAGCACAGTATTTCTTCAGGTTTAGACATGACTCACTAAAGCTACATTTTCAATGAAATATAGCTGGAAGGATTTAAAAGCTAGAAAATATAGTCACGTCAGTACAGATGATCCCCACTCCCCACAAAAATGCGTGACATCATTTTAAGATGTAGTCAGTCTGCTGTCACTAGGCTGTTGGGTTGGACAGACTGATACCTATCTGTACACACTGAAGCAGCCAAAGTGTTATGTGGTTCTGGTTAAGATGCAAAGACCACCATTACACTTTAGAAAACAAACATCCATTTCTGAACAATCTCTTTTCACTACTGATTTTCTGCAGAATTGATTTTTCTAATAGCAAGAAAAAATCATCAGGTATCTATCATAAATGTCATGAAGAAACTATTTACGGTGGATATGCTCTTCCTACACTGTTTTTGGGGGGAGGGGTCCTTATGTACTCCCTCACCTTTCCTAGGTAATTAATGTGAGTCTGATGTACACTAGTCTATTTGTGTTTTGTTCCCTATTTCTTTTCCAGGAACACTCAAACATTTTCAAAATATGTATTCTACAAGTACTGAGAGCTGATTAGTACCAGACACTATGTTAAGCTCTGGAATACTGTGGAAAGCATCCTTGGAATTTATATCCTGGAGAGGGGCAGTCCAAAAAAATGGGTATTTATCACACTTCTCTGCATCTTCCTTCTTTTACTTAATGATACGTGGTAGAATTCCCTCCAAGGTGACTGGTAAAGATGTATCAGAAGAATTTCTTAGTGAAGATTCCTAAATATACTCTAAAGATAGTTGCAAAGAGTTGAATTTGCAAAATTATTTTAAGATGACACAACCCATATCTCCATGGATCCAGACAGACATTGGCCCCTCCCATTAGCTTCCTCATCATGATGATATAAGGGCCCTTAGGCATGTAACCTCTGCCTGGTCCTTTGCACCCTTTTCATGAGCCAAGTCTTAGCCTGGGCCCATCCCTCTGAGTATTCCTCTTTCTAGATCCAGGTCCCCCCTAAGTGGTTCCGGGGCTGGAATATGTTTCTTCCACAACTGTTCTATCATCTCAAGGATAACAACTGTAGTGCACGTTTACTGAGTACCTAACTATTTTAATAAGATTGGAACCATTATGAGGACATAGGAGCCTTCACCCAAAGTTCAAAGTCACATAGCATAGCCAAGGGTAGAAGTGGGAGCTCCTGATCTTAACCACTGCCATGATACCCTTCTGGATCTGAAGACTGATAGTCATGCAAAATTTTCCAATTCAACTATGGTTCATTGACAAGTTTTCAATACCTTACAACCTGTATAAGGGTCTATTCTTCCCTTCTCTGTCAACCAAAGTCTGTAGTAACATTTTATTGTAATTTTTATAAAGGCTTTTTTCCTTCCTAGGTCATCTTATTTTGTGGCTTCAGAATTTTTACTAAATACTACATGTGTTTTATAAGAAATTTAGAAAATACACAGGGAAAAGCATACCTCCTTGAAAGTATCTCCTGTATTATTGAGTGCACGTGTGTATATACATAAATATATATTTCTATAGAAGATTCTACACATATAGTTAGATAACTTGTTTTCATTTGTATTGTGAACACCCCCATGTCATTAAAAATTCTTTAAAAATGTGATTTTTAATGGCTGCACAAACCCCATCAAATACATATGCTATTATGTAATCTTTTTACTCATATTGGGCAATTAGGTTGTTGCTAATTTTCAGATATTAGAAACATCACTGTGATTAATATTCTTGTGTTAACAGTAAATATTTCCTTAGACTGGATCCCTAGAATTAGAATTACTGAACCAAAGGCACAACCATCTTTAAGGCCTTGACTACAGATCATTAAAGTGCTTTCCAAAATGGCTGTACCAATTCTACTCTCACCAGTACTCCATGAAATTGCCAACATCACAACACTCATGCTGTTTTACCTTTGATTTAATAGTTGCCAGCATAATGCAGATATATTCCCATTATTTTAATTTATATTTCTGTGATACTAGTGAGTTAAGAAAATTACTTCATGTACATGTTGGTCCTTTATATTCCTTCTGTTGTCAAATACCCCCTTTCTCCTTACTCATTTGTAATTACTCTACATAGATTACATTCATTTTATTTACTCATCCAACAGGTGTATGCTAAACTACTGTTGCTTATCTTGTCTGGTGCTACAGATACAAATCCTTTTCTTTGCAGTCCAGAACACCTTTGGGAATTTCCTTACAAAACATTTTCTGTGTAAGTATATATCTTAAGAAGATCGTATTACCGATGTTGACATTTTAAGCACAATTAAAATAATACTCCAAGAAAGATAGAAATTTGTTCCCAGCTTAAACTGCAGATTTTTTTGGGGGGGAGGGGGGTGTCTTTACAAATTCAATAAGCCAACAACCCATGACTTAAGTTACTCAATATAAGTTTACAGGTTGCGAAATATCATACATGCTGAGACAATGAAAAATGCCACCGAATTCCTAAATCAAACTCTGTACTGACAGGGTATTCTCCCTGTGGAGTGTCTACAACTTAGCTACTATTATCAAAAGTGAATCAGAACAGTAACAACGGCCAATAGTGGCAGTCACCAGAGTAACATATCCATTCATCCAAGGAGTATGTGTAGCTCCTGGACAGAGGAAGCAGGAAAGCACAAGAGAATAACTGCAAAATCTAACTGATAACATGTAGTAATCCTTAATTCTTGGTTTGAAGTCTTAATTGAGTAAAGAAGATGCACTAGTTATTTTATAACATGGATTTCTTTCTTTTTTTTTTTTGAGATTTTTAAAAAATTTATTTGATAGAGAGATAGCACAATAGGTAAAGTGGCAGGCAGAGGCAGAGGGAGAAGCAGGCTCTCCAGTGAGCAGGGAGCCCAATCCGATCCCAAGAAGCTGGGATCATGATCTGAGCCAAAGGCAGCCGCTTAACTGACTGAGCCACCCAGGAGCCCCATAATGTGAATTTCTTATTTGTAAGTCTTAAATTTGGTTACTCTCTGAAAAAAACACATCTTCAATTATCAAAAAGGATACCAGGGTGCAAGGGTGAATATATCTCATGAGATCCTGAATGTCTGAGAATATCCTTTTAATCCTTCACACATCAGACGATTTAGCTGGATGTAAAACTCTTAGAGTACAAGTATTTTTCCTTCATCACTCTAAACACACTGCTCTACACTCTCCTTATATCTACTGTTTCAGCAAAGCTAGATCTCAGTCTGATTTTATCTTTTGCAGATAAATCATGTCTTTTCTCTGGATTCTTGTAGTTTTTTTCCTCCTATATCTTTGTAAATATAAAATTTTGTCAGTTATTCCTAGATTGGTCTCTTTTCCATAGTGATGCCTGGAGTGTGATTACCCCTTCAAATCTGTATATTCACACCTTTATTTTCTGCTTAGAAAAAATGTTTCAAAATTATATTAAAGTAAAGCTTCTGTTCTAGCTACTATAAACTCTTGAGAACATTCGCAGTGCTTTGCTTATGTTAGATTTATTTTCTGTAGACTCCATGTCTAGTAACATCTATCATATCCTTTTTGTTCTTTTCCTTCCTATTCCAAGATAACTTCTCAACTACTCTTGTGACAGCCAATGATTTACCTTTCTCCTATATCCATTCTTCTCTTTATTGGCTCCACTGCAGATTTTAATTGTCTAGTAAGCATCTCTGTAACCTAACTTCCTGGATATGGATCCCAGATTCCTTCCTAATTCACTGGGCAAGTTTGGGCGAGTTAATCAACTTTCCTGAGTTTCAGTTTCCCTGTAAGTAGGGGCAATAATAACAACTATCTGAATAATTCAGGGTTTTTGGTTAAAAGCAACAGAAAATGCCGTGGCTAATTTAGGATTAAAAACAATTTACAGAAAAAATTTGCCTATATCACTTAAGACTACATATTTTCCCACCAACTCCACGAAGGTGGGAAAATGCATGGAATAAAGAAATTTGGATCAGATGTTCAGTGGCCAAAAAAATGGAGATTTTCAAAGCATTAACTCATGAAGTTGTGATAAAGAACACCAGCGATCCTCCATGTAAAGCACCTAGCACAATGCCTGGCACATGATAAGTAATAATGTTAGCTATTAGTATATTCTCTATATATACTAATACACTAATATGTGCTATATTATACCATACTATATTATATATACTATACTATATTATACTATAATATACTAATATGTGCTATATTAGTGTATTAGTAATTCCTAATAGATTTCTATTCCATAGAGTTCATTGATTCTTATATCCTATCCTTATGACAAAATCTTTTCCAAATTAATAATGTTTCCAGTAGTAGGGGTGGTAGCAGTGATGATGGCAGGCAGAGAAGAAAACAGCAGTCTGGCTGTACTAAGAGGCAGCAAACCCAGTAAAACAATGGGGGGGTCGGTCTTTGTGATCACAGAGGCAGACCTGGTATAGATAACCCACTGGCCATTGTTCTTCATCCTGCTCTACTGGCTTTACAACAGGACAACTCTCCAACTCTGACAATAGGGTGAATGTCCTCATAGTTTTTAATGGGGAATCAAAGCAAATTTTATCAAGGGCTCAATTAAAAAAATTCAACCAAATAAAATAGTTACACACCAGTAAAATAAGTTCTCCTTACTCTGTGGTGCAAATCAAATAAGCTACCTGTAACAGCATTCTGTTCAGTACACATAGTTATACAAATAGAAGTTTCCTATTCTTACCTACAGACCATCAAATCTCATCAGCTTAAAATAATGCCAATACCAGCAATTACTAAGATACATTTCTCTGCAAAATAATTTAATAAGAATCCACTTTTTCATTATACTTTGCTAACTGAATAAGAGAAAAATCAAGACCCTGCTGTGAAGCGCTTACATTATATAAAGAAAACAATATTCACCTTATTAAGAAACAAATGAGAAAATGGGGCAATGGGAAACTCCAGCCAGCTTCTCCCCTTACAAAAGTTATAGCTTTAAAGCAAGAAACACATAAAGCAGCTAAGGTCATGAGTGAAAAAAAGGAGGTGCCAATTACTCTGAGCTTGGGCAAGGTAGGCTTACTCTTTATTTTTTTTAATAAAACAATTTATAAAAATACTTGCAAAGGGGAGAACTGAGAGTTTACATCAACTTTATGATGGAAAGGAATTTTCTAAAGGAATAACAGAATGCAGAAATGCTCAATCTGAAGGACATAGTAAGACTTAATTCTGCCAAAATAGCGTTAATAGAAGGTCCTATGCAGTGACTAAGGACCTTCACCTTGATTTTAAGCTTTATTTAGGAGAACTTGCAAATCAGATATATTTCCATTACAGAGGATGATACCACATGATGAATACTTTTCTGGTGTCATGCTGCTCTATAGGAATTTTCATATGTAAAAGTCTCTAAATTAAAATATAAAGAGCCTATACATTGAAAAATGCCTTGAGCTCCAATTTTTAAAGGAAAATTACATTTTTTCAAGAGCCAAGAGACTTCAATTCTAAGAAAACTTTCAATTCATGACAATCACAGTCATATCTGAAATATGATTTATATAGAGTTTAATTGCATAACATGCATTTATCTTCAAGTTTCAATAATGTGCTCTTTCAACGTGCTTGCAGACTGTTTCTAATAATGCAACCTCTGAATTAAGGTCTGAGTATATAAAAACTCCTAAGACTCTATAAGCTAAGACAGAGATTTGTCTTCAAACTACTTGAGAAAAAACAAAAAAAAACTTAGGAATGTCTAAAATGAAATAACCATAACCTAAATTACTTTGCTGAAGTACAAGCAGATCCAATCACTTTGGAAACAATACATTCATAATATATAAACAGATACAGTAAGACCATATGGACCCATTTCTGCAAAAGTAACAAAAATGGTAATTGAGAAATTGAGAGCACTTCCACATAAAGACAGGCTGTTTTGCTATAGCTATAAAGTAACTGCAGGGTTAGACCTGAGGGAAAAAGAATGTTTCTAAAATATTTTTCTCTTCAGAAATGATTCTAAAAAGAAAAATGATCACACAGTGCAGGGAATTCAGTGCTGAACGATCCTGTCACCCATTTAATCTCACCGACTCAGCAGTCAGTCATTTCCACTTTAATAGGATAAAGTTTGCATGTACAGGGGAAAAATTGTATCATGTATTCATAATTTAACTCTGAACAGGAATGGTTATTCAACTGAAAAGGAAATTATCCTTTTAAACATACCAAGTGAGGCTCAAAGTGTTAATAAAGGACAAAAACTCTATTACTTTCAAATGTAAACAAAAGGTAATGCTAATCCAACAGCAAAAATTGAAGTTAAAAATGCCTAAGTTAGCAAATTTATATAAAACTGATAGGATACAATACATATCTATAGCCACATATCTATAGCCTGCTTAAATAAAAAATGGGGCAAAAATACACATTCTTGGATTTTGTGGTTCCATTAATGAATATTCATACTGTGCCATTACTTCACATAAAAGTATAAAATATGGTTTGTCCCTCTGCATTCTTCTGAGGGTGGAAACTACGTAAGAGATCATCTTTGTAGGCCTCCTTACCATCTCTCTCCTCCTTTTCCTGGATAGAGTGCTATGATCACAGTAGGCTTTCAATCGATATTTTTTATTTAGATAAAAGCAAGCACTAAATCTAACTACAGCAGAACTGTAAACATTTTTACATTCTCACTTCATTAGCCCAATAAATATTTTTGGGCACCTACTATGTATTTCATGTCTGCACATGTGATCTAGCTATGTGTGAAAAGCCAGATGGAGTCTGTTCAAATTTCTGGAATTGAAGAGCTCTTCAAAACAAAACAAAACACACCAAAACAAAACAAATAAACAAAACCTAGAGTCTGAATAAACATAAAAAGATGTCTCCAACTGGATCAAATAGAACAAATACACAGATATTCGGGATGTACCTCTGGGACCTCTAATACTGGGCAACTTTGCTAACAGGTCCAGCTGATCATTTATTGGGCTATCACAAAACGTATATACTTGTTGCTAACCTGGCAGTCTCATTTTTTTATGTTGCTGAGGGCAAGATTTTTGCATACACTCACATACTAAATAAACCTGAAGGCCATACTCTGTTGTATTCCTTAACCACAGAGATACCTGAAACGGAGGATACCTTACACCATGAACACACAGAAGAGAAACATTACGTTCTGACAACAGTATACACAAATGAAGAGGGCTGATCAGAAAACCGACTGGGAGGGCTCAGAATTTTTGAATCCAGACCAAACAGTGTCACAAGAGCTCTGCCACTTGACCTCATGCTGAACCACATCTCCATAATATTAAGGAGGTAAAGCTGTAAAATTTGATGATCCCACAGAAATCACTAAGAAAAGATCTTACCTTGTGTTTGATGATGCAGTTCAGGCACGGAAGACTTCATCATACATAATTACAATTGCCAGGATAAGTCAGTTACCAGTGGGAAAAATGACTAAGTTACTAATAGGAAAAATGCGAAGTTTTAGGCATTGTACTTACACTGCTTTTAGCTAAGCAAAAAACTATGCCTGTTTACGGTTGAAATTAAAATTCTGTCTTCTGCATGTGGTTGAGGTGTGTCAGAGAATGATTTCATTGTAAATAAACTTGGGGGCCAAATAAAAGGAAGCTGCTAAGGCAGGTGCACAACAGTTGAGTTGTTTCAATTTCAGAGGAATAAAGTAAATAATTGTACTGGAATTTGTTCAGTTCTGGGCATTCTGCCATACAGGAAGGGTGTGTAATTACTGAACTAACATATCCATGTAAAAATGAAGTAATATCAATAGGGCACAGTTGGCTCCAAAGTTCCTTACTCTATCTTCAAAAATTAAGGATCTTTAATGACTCTCATTTCACTCTTTGATATTAAGGTTTCATTTAAGTTAATATGGCCACACTGAAGGTAGAATTGAAATTTTCACTGAAGTCAGAAAATATTGTTTCGAGGCTTCTCTCTAAGAGCCTCACAAGTAAAGTACATTGCAATTTTCACTCATCAAAGATAACAAAAGAAGTATATACAGTACATAATTTAGGACTTCACCAGAGTAATAGACTACATGTAAAATGAGCATGTTTCACCAAATCTATTCTGTGCTTATGATTTCATGCTATCTGGATTGGCCTCAGCCTTAAATGTGGTTTCCAAATGTCTTAAATTGGAAGCCAAAAATAAAAGAGTGCAGTTTGTGAGGGAAGAGCAGAATGGAAGTTAAAGTGCCTGAGTATGGCCAAGTTCAAATAAAGATCTCAATTATGCAAGCAATTTAACAACAGAAAATAAAAGAGTGTAATAAAAATTATGTGTGATTCTATAGAATGCAAATCAACTTGCATCCTATATGGAGCCAAGAAATATGCTTGTTAACCCTATGATTGGCCATATGGTCTTTTAAAGAGTTTCTATAATCCAGATCACATCCTGTCAGTTATAAAAACTACAATATACTCTCCCAACTGACAGTAATGGCCCTTGGCTCACTGTTTCCTTTGTGCCTGTGAAGGTAGGACACTGACACATCTGTGTGGCAGGGGGTGGTGGCAAAGCTCTGGATGAGCAGCCAGTGTGTTATCAAATTCCAATTCTTCTATATCCAAATACTTACCAACCACTTCAAGGAGAAATCAATCATTTAAACCTAAGGTTTTCACAGGAGGAGGCAGGGCCCTTTTGAGAGTACCACATCTGGCATATTTCTTGATTGTACTAGGTGTAAGATAATAAGCTAGGCACAGGCCATTCTTAAATTTGCCAGATACTTGAAAACTACCAGGATACAAAAAAATTCTTTATTTCCAGTATCTGTATTCATCATGGACTCCTGGATCTCCATTAAGCAATTGAGCTGAACAGGAGAAACTGTCCAATGCTGATCCTGATTACAGCCAACTGGTGGCTTCCATTTAACTGGCACTTCATGTAATTCTGGATTTGAGTTTAAGGATCACATTATTTTGTTATTCTCATAAGATGACTTTCACTTCTCTCAAAGCATGATTTCTTCAGGGGTTAGCTCTATCACTTGGTATATATGATGCTGGTTGATATTTTGTGACATTACCAAGATAAACCACATCTTCTTTTCCATTCACTTAATTTTCAGTTAAGTTGGGATAGATGGGAAGAGAAATTCATAACACCTATGTCACTTCTTGGCCACTAAAAGGAAATAAAATTTTAGTTTGCTCCATGCAGAGATCAGATTTAATTCCTACATCAATATGGATACATTCAATTCAAATTGTGTAAAGGATAAAAATAAACCACTGAATAGCCACATTTCTCAGTGCTGTCTGTGAGATTCTCATGTTCAGTAATGCTCTATGAATGTGGCTACAGGTCCCATTATCTTCACAAAATAGTTAATTGCTGACAAAGTAATCTGAGAGCCAGTATTATTCACCCACTCCCTTTCTAAGCAATCATTTCTTGCAAATCTAGTATCATTAAAGGCAATGAGGGGGGAGCCTGTAAAATCTGTGTGAAACAATGTATAAAACATGGCTCTGTTGTTACGGAGCTGATTATATAAGGCACGGGAGCATACAGAAAGAGTCAAAGCAGTGGTATAAACTGCTGAAGAGGAGAGGGATCTGACTTCAGCTGGGGTGCAAATGGCATCCCAAAAGAGACAGCACTTGAACAGAAGCAGGCTACTTCTTTCTTTCTGCCAAAGAGCAAGGACCTTTTTATGACTGCACAGGTATGCATCTAAGTGACTGACATCAATGTAAAATGTTATCACATTACAAAAGGGAGAGAATGTGAATCTCAACATTTTGCAGCTTCTGTCTTTGGGATCCTAGGGAAAGTACGGCCCAGCAGAGGAAGATTTAATTGTGGTTTTACACCCAAAATCCAATTTCAGATATTAACAGACTAATGCTTTGTTAACAAGACTGCTTTGGTTGCTTGCTAGTCCCTTCCCTACTGCTTACTATGAATGGCCCAGGGGGAGTACACGTGAGGTATTTTTAGTGGCTTGGACGTACTTTTACTCAAGAAGAACCCAGACTTCCTATCTCAAAATTCAGGTGTATGTTAAAAGATAATACTCTCCGGAGTGCTTGGCTGGCTCAGTCTTTCAGTATCTGCCTTTGGCTCAGGTCATGATACCAGGGTCTTAAGATCGAGCCTGCATCAGGCTCCCTGCTTGGCGGGAAGCCTGCTTCTCCCTCTCCCACTCCCACTCCCCCTGCTTGTGTTCCCTCTCTCCCTCTGTCTCTGTCAAATAAATCAATAAAATCTTTAAAAAAATAAAATAAAATAAAATAAAATAAAATACCTTCCAATTTTTTAACCAAGTGCCTTGACATTATGTTTGAGTTGCACAAAATCAGCATGTTGGTAAAATTTATTTTTACACGCTCTATTTCTTATAATACATACATAAGGCTGTTCTAATTTGTTAGCTCAGCATGGTGAAGTTTTCAAAGTTTAATGCCATATTGGGCGCCTGGGTGGCTCAGTGGGTTAAGCCGCTGCCTTCGGCTCAGGTCATGATCTCAGGGTCCTGGGATCGAGTCCCGCATCGGGCTCTCTGCTCGGCAGGGAGCCTGCTTCCCCCTCTCTCTCTCTCTCTGCCTGCCTCTCTGTCTACTTGTGATCTCTCTCTGTCAAATAAATAAATAAAATCTTAAAAAAAAAAAAGTTTAATGCCATATAGAAATAAAATACTGTCATAGCATAAATATAGCTCAATATATACAAAGTTGTTTTATCTTCATATCACTGTCCAAAGAAGGCTCACTGGGTGTGTGTATGTGTGTGTATATGCATCTATATGTATATGTATCTATATGTATATGCATCTATATGCATATACACATACTTAAAAATAGAACCACCAGTTCCTCCTAAGAGGTGCCTTTTCTTCTTAGGTAGAAATGCCAATTGAAATAGTAATATTAGCCCCTACTGTGAGCACTTACTAAGTGCTGGACACCACTGTCAGGATTTTACAATGGTTAATTTAATGTTCTCAATAACTATCATTGTCACCAATTTTTAGAGGAAAAACTGAGGCAGAGAGGTTAAGAAATCTTCCCAAGATGACACAGAAAGCAGTGGGTGCAGGACAGGAACCCAGGCTATCTACTCAATTGCTCTGAAAGGGTCTCTTCCTTCTTTACCCAATGAAACATTCTTCCTGACACATGGCTGCCACTCAAGGTCTTTTTTTTTTTTTTTTAATCTCAGAGCAGCTCATGTTTTCACTCCATGGCTGTGAACATTGCACTGTAGTGAGATTAAAAAAAAAAAAGTAATACATCCTATCCAAGAATATTATTCTTTTGATATAAAATATTATCAAGGACATTAACTATTTCATTTGGGCCTAACACAATTAAGAATGTCACATTCTGACTATTTTCAAATCAAATACAGAAGGTGCATAATAACTAGCTTTTTAATGACTAACTGTTCTGTACTCTGTCTCACTGGACAGATCATAGGGACTGACATTTGAGAAAAGATGTAAGAAGTTTCTACCCCAACTATAAAGAAATCAGAGGATCTTGCCTGGAAGCTTGAGTTGGCTATTTAAAATCAGTGGATATCCTGGAACAAGAGATGGATATGGTCTTGGGTTGAATGAAATGCTGAGCACTGATAAACAATTTTAAAAGAAATTAAGCATGAAAATTGCAAACATATATTAGTGGATTCATATTCTTAGAACAGGAATAGAAGAGTATAGCCTCCCACTAACTAAATAATCTGAGATATATATGGTAATTCTTCTCATAAAGAACAATACTTGTATTCTTTTGGCTATCTTCAGAAACAGGGACGCTTCAAGCTATCTCTCACAAAATAAATTCATTCAGAACACTATTTATCACCAAAAGATAGAATGCTGACGTCATCTGAGGCTGCCAAGGAATTCCAGTGCCAAAATCATGATAGGTTTCCAATTTTCTTCAACATGCAGGGTATCATCCAGTCTCAAGGTACAAATGCAAAGTTCCTGTAGCTATATTTACTGAACACAGTTTCTAGCTTTAAGTCAGTTCTGGGCATTTTGATAAATTTACCATTATATTTCACCAAAATGGGGAATACACTCACAGCTCAAAATAAATCAGAGTCTTCTCATTTTACAGCTCCTTGGGTCAAATCTCAACAGCTATGAAGTGCAATAAGAAAAGAATCCTTTTTTCCTCCATAAAGGTGAGAGAAGCTTGATAATCTATAGTTTAGTGGAAAATGGAAACAGTACTGACTACAATTTTTTTTATGTCTTCTCAAATTCTTAGTTTGTGGAATGTTTTGAAAACTTCAAATTTCAGTGGGGGAATGGAAAGTAATTTGATATCTTGCTACTCAAATAAGCTATGAAATAACTTTTCTGGAAAACACATTTCTAATGTCAAATATTCTGGAGTATTCTTTCACTCGACATAACTAGTTGTAAGTTACAGCAAAGAGTAAAATAATGAGGTATTAAATATTCCTTTACTCTGTCATCATTAGTCATCTGAATTGCTGATACTGATTCTTGAAAGAACATTCCATCAAATATACACCTAAGTTTATAACTCTTGAGAAGAGGTTTAATCACAAGGCTTAAAAAACTGTAATATTAAATTATTTCCAACAGAAAAACCCTCAGAGAAGGCAAATACGTTTGTTTTGTTTTTGAGGGAGAGAGGAAAAAAAAAAAAAAAAACAACTATCCCTGGAGCTTTAAATTTACATTCACCTTATTATTAAGTTCCTAAATCTGAAGAAATTAAATTCAGGAATTCCAATTTCTCTAAGCACAATAATTTAGAAAGCTACTTGTATTTGAAGGATAAATAGCATTAAGTACCTTAAAATAAAAAGTCAACATAAACATGACATTGAAGCAAACTGGCACAGTTTGACAAGTTTTAGAACACTAGCTCACAAAATGAATATACTTTGATTCAGACAAACACAACAAATATAGCCTTTATCCAAAAATCACAAAGACAGCCTATATAATACCTATATTAAAATGTTAAACCGTTCAATGTATCTAAAGATATTACAGGCCTCAAGTTGCCAGAGTCCTGACAGAAAAGTCAGCAGTGTAAAATATGCTTCACAAGGCTTGGCGTGCATGCACACACTCTGCAATGTGGGAGAGACAGAGACACCAAGCACCATCGATATTGTCCTTACTTGCAGACGCACAAGTATCCTGCATGTTCCGATTCTGACTGGCACCTGGAGCGGCTCTACGTGCCAGTCATCCCAATGTACTCAGGGATGTAAACACCTTATAATTAAAAAACGTGAAGGCATCAAGGACGTTAGACAAGTTTAAAACACATCCAAAGATTAATTTTTAAAGGCATTGAAGAAATAATTGATTGCAAATTCCAATAAGAGGCTATACCTGCTCCTTCACGGAAGCTAGAATAGTGGTGGCTGTGGTCTCGGGTTCCATGCCTGGGCCAGTGGAGGCAGCTTCCTGGCGGGTCTGTAGTTGCCCTTCCTCCACCAGTGAGGCCTGCTCAGGAGCGGGCATTCCTCCTGCAAACAAGCAGACAAAGAATTAACACTTGTTCATGTTCTCCTATGGAAGAACAGGCAGGGACTGAGGATTTGCAGATGATTCCTAGGATATACTATGGACTTCTATGCACAAAGATCACAACGCCTTACAGCTATTTGATTTTTAAAAGCAACATTTAGGGCCAAAAGTATAGATAGTACGACTGAATACTAAAATAATAATAGTAGTAGTAGCAGTAATAATATATACTAAGCAAATGTATAAACAACATCATAGCAAAAAAAAAAAAAGACTAAAGTGTTGGGGAAGAGGGCTCTTAGTTAAAAATGTACTAAGGACAATAAAACTGTTAGAAGCTTGCTGAATCACTGATTTTTCTAATCAGATAACCAATGAGTAAATATGATTATATCATGAAACAAATAGTAATAAATCCTCTAGATTGCTACAGGGGCCAGTTTGTAAAATTCCCATACCAGAAGATGTCTACAAATACACAAATGCTTTACCAGTTACAGAAGAGGATTATGCAATTAAGAAAAAAAGGTTTTAAACTTGGGCTAGAAAATAAACAAAAGTCTCCTGTATTTAAAAGAAACGGAAGTCATTAATAACTAGAACAAGGATATCTTTGGTGGACTATTATAGCTAATGTGGCTTCCTTAGAAGAATCTGATTACCAGGGATGCCTGGGTGGCTCAGAGGGTTAAGCCTCTTCCTTCAGCTCAGGTCATGAATCTCAGGGTCCTGAGATGGAGCCCCCAGAGTGGGCTCTCTTCTCAGCAGGGAGCCTGCTTCTCCCTCTCTCTGCCTGCCTCTCTGCCTACTTGTGATCTCTGTCAAATAAATAAATAAATAAATAAAATCTTTAAAAAAAAAAAAAAAAAAAAAGGAATCTGATTACCCAAAAATGACAATGGCAATGGAGATGGTATTTAATGAGGGTCTATTTTTCAGACCCACAGATTATGAAAGGATGAGTTCTCAACACACCAAGAGTGATGTGCTTGCCAAACCACTGACCTGATAGGGACTTTTCATGAATGCAGAAGACTAGAGAAAGATTCCCACCTAAAATGCTGTGAAAATTTTAATAACTTGTTTGCACGCAGTCTGTTTCCTTGAGAGCACAGCCTATCATACCATGAGACTAGTCTACTGCCTGGCATATGTAATAGGTATTCAATACATGTTTGTTGAATAAATTAATACATAAATGAAGGACTGACCATCTTTTCCATGTCTCATTGGAGTCATCAGGCAAATCTCACCAAGCGTGTGATACTCATGAGATCTTATTTGTTCAATGTGTTACTCTGTAAACTCATATATGAATACGTCAGACCATAAATACTATTCTCAACATTCTTCATAGTTTTCTCATAAAAATTACTCTATTGTTATATTTTTATTTTTTTATCAACTTCCACAATGTTCAATTCCATAGTATGATCTGGGGATTTTTCCCCCATTCCCTCAAATTTCAGGATCAGTTTGCTTTTTCTAAAATCATCATCTGTAAGAGAAGGGAAGATATACGCATACCACCTGACCTCTCTCCATCTCTCATCCTCAGTCTTCTGACTTACACATTAGCGAAGGTGGGTTTGGGTTCCAGGCTTCTAATAGTTAGTGGCTTTATTCTTGCCATATTAATAGGCAGAAATGGGCAGTGAATGTAAGTTTGTGCATTTTCCCTAATGCCAGCTTCATGAAGAGTCCGTATGCCTACTCTAGCAGGTGAATTCTGTCTTTCATTTCTATGGTGCCCAAGCTTAGGTAGAGCCTTACCTTCAAGGACAAGGATCTCCTTAAGTATGAGTAGAGGAGGAGCTTCATTCAGTCTTGGGATAACTGGGTCTAGGATCAAAACCCAAGTGCCCTTGGACAAGTTGCCATTGTTGAGCCCCACTTTCATCCTTAAAAAAGGATTTACTAATTCTTTCTACCGCAGAATGGAAGGATTTTATGGGAATCTACTTCTTAGTATACATGGTAGGCCTGAGATATAAAATATACTTACAATATCATCAATTGAATAAAATAGCCCATTTCTGTATTTACTGGGTACTCAACAGAAACCAGATATGAAGTCTATAAAGAAAAAAATGCCACACATAAAGATCTTAGACTAACATTTAAGGCAAGTAAAGATATGAAAGTAGTCTATGCCATTGAAAAATTACACACCTTAAAATAAGCAGATGGTTGCAAAGAACAAAAATGTTACTATGCAACAGTGAAACAAATAATGCCAAGAATCAAAATTTTTAAATGTCAAGAGTATAATATCACGAAATACCAATGTGTAAGGAAAAGAGAAACAAATTCAGTGAACAAAGAAAATCTGAGAAAAGGAGAAAATAGAAGCATCATATAATTATTAATTATTTACATAAACAGGAAGAACCTTACTGAAACATATATTATTCTAATTATATCACTATAAGTACACCACATTTATTTCACCATATTTACCCTGATGATTCTGACTGTCCAGGACCAATATCAGAAGAGCATTTTCCAAATACCACTCTGCCCACATGTGCAGGGGACAGGGGTTCAGGCATAAGACAGGGTCACTGACCATTGTAGTGCTTTATCACCTTAGCTGAGGCAGCAAAATATGATTAGATCAAGGCTAAGTATAGCAAGATGGAAACAATGGATTACCACCACCAAAGTTGATGGCTAGAGGCTGTGAAGCACTTAGGAATTTGTAAAAGAAACCAGTACCAGGCAGGAGAGGGGTTCTTCATAGGCAGGGATGATATTTTTTATTCTCCGATTTCTCCAAGACTGAAAGGTATTGCAGGCACTCGTTAACGCTGCTGGGCTGAAGAATGACCACGGTGCCTATGCGTACCTAAGAGACACTTTACTGCCCCTCATTTCCGCAACAGTCCTCAAATAACAGAACCCAACACTGGGCAGAGGAGGGATGCCACAGGACTGACAAGTTCTAATTGTAATAAGGTCTTCTATCCAGTTCCCTGTAGTTCTCATAACAATTTAAGGAGTTACAGGAATCGAGCTATGATTAGAATCACGGAGTGAGATTATTACTTCTCCCCATTAGCAAAGGAACTGTGAGAAATAAGGCCTTGTGCTTCCTTCCAGGACTTCAACTTGCCTGATCTGGACAAACACATTCTAGGGACCTGAGAAAACTGAAGCATTCTGGGGGCTCTCTGGAGAATCACAGGGAATGGCAGAGGTGCCAGAAAACTGGCAGCAGGAAAATGCCACTGCTGTTTTTGAAGAAAAGAAAGTAGACTCTCTTTACATCATAAACTAGAGAGCTAGACATGGATCTTAGGTGAGATTCTTAAAAGGATTTTATCCAAGAGATGATCTGTGAGAACCAGAAAGGGGCACACCAAAGGAAAGTCATGTTAAGCTGTTCTAATTTCTGTCTCTGGCAGTGTAACCATGGAAATGTAGTGTGTCTAGACTCCAGTGAGGCATGTACATTAGAAGTCCCCCAATGATATTATAATCAGCAGAGAACTGGGGCTGGCACAGGGCAAATGCTGACTCTCACAGTCTTTTAGTGGCTGAAGGAAGCATACTATCCTATAAAGGTTTCTAATGTAATGCCGGAGAACTTTGATCTTGACTCAATCCTAACCAAAAAGTTTAGCTATAGTGTAAATGATGCACAGGCACGCTCAAATTCTTCAATGACTATGAATACTGAATTAATTCATATAATAAAATAAAAATATAGAAAACATTGCTCTATAGCAGTAATGAGCTGCCTCTATGTGATAACAACAAGAGGAATAAATCTGGGGTCTTATACTGAAGTTAGCTTCACAGCACACTGGGGAAAAGATTTAGGCACTTCAGGTTCAAGAGCAGAATGAGTGAACCATGCATGAGACAAAGGTGCTCCAAAGACAAGGTGATTTTATACTGTATTGATATCAGTATTTAAGATGACAGGAAGAGAGGGACATATGAATGTACACCTCTCCTTCAGGCTCCTTGGGACATGTTCAGGTACAGTTACAGATGGCACATTTGTAGAAACAGACACAAATGTATCCATTCAGGAGAGGATGGTGAAGGTATTCAGTCATTCCTACCATTCATAGGTATAGGGACAAAATGAATGATAGCTCCTGCTCCTTAGGAGCTCAGACCTTAACAGTGTGGGGGGAGGGGGGCACACAGGAAGGGCAGTTAATGGAACAAGAAGAGTAAGTCTGATCTCAAGAAGAGGACTGTGCAGACAAGCAGATGTCTATAAACCTCTGAAGGACTGCCACTGACAAACGAGGTTAGACATTTTAGGCTATGTTCCTAAGAGTTAGATTAAAACCTAATGGTTTTGTAACAAAACTTGTATTTGCCTTTATTACTGTCTTTATACTTTTAATCAAATTTGGCTAATGGTTATATTATTTTTAATCAAAATAAAAGGTTGAGCCAAGAGAGGAAGCTCAGCAAATTCTTTCCTTTTGAAGGAAACATTCAAGTGTCTGAGGCAGACACTAAGATAAGACAACTTCTACATTCCAAATTGATGTGAGTGTTCCTCAGTTTTCAGAATGTTGTCTATCATATCACAGCTATCTGTTAAAAGGCACCTGGAGGGCAGGAAGCTGTACTTTTCCTGAAGGCATGATGGACACCGGAAATCTTCATGCTGTTTCTCTGTTTGGCTGTACAAAGCTGAGATGAATTTGTGACCAACTCTCACTAGTGTCTTCTTATTTTATCCCAGGCTTTACTTACTAAATTTCCCCTCGCCCAGGTCTATTTTTATCATTTTGTTGAACTGCATTCTTTTACACCTTGTAAAAACACTTTTTGGAAGGCAGAATATGTACTTTCACTATAATCTTTATTGAAGACAAAGAAGCTTTTATGTGCAATATTAGTATTTGTGTACATGTGTGTATCTCAATCTTACGGTGAACTATCACTGACTAGTGGGAACTTTTCCTGCCCAAGGTTGCAGGTTAGATACATTCAAGAGTGAGTACTGAATCTTGATGTGGATGTAATAAATGCAGGGTATGGATGTAACATACAGAGCTATGCATGTAATATATATGGGCAAAACCTATGACTCAATATCTATAATCACTTTTACCACAGATGATACTAATCCTCAAAATTATCTCTGAGATAAATCTTTCTGGGATAGAAGATCAACTACAGACTGTATTTGTCCTCTATTTACTCATTTCTACTCTCCTTACTGATAATTTTTGGCAAAAGTATACTAAGTATACTTTGCTTCATCTTATCCAGTGATATAAACTGGTGTCTATATATTTTTCTTTTCTCTCTTGCATTAGTATTTTGGACTATAACATATCTCATGACTTCATTTTGAACACTCAGAAGATGCTATGATGGATGATGACAACCATTTCAAAATTGACAGGACAAAATTATGAAGCCTAAGAACAAGTTAAGAAAAATAATAGAACAGAAAATAAGCATGATTAAATTTTATTCAAACTAAAATAGAGGATAATAAAGATTTTGGAATAAGCATTCGGTGAACAAAACACTGTAACAGTAAAAACAGAAAAAAAATCACTGAGTATCCTATGTAGTAAAGACAAGTTTCTTTGCTTTACTTATAATGAAAGTGCAACTACAGAAGAATGAGGTACTGGGGAATCAGGAATATGCCTCAGAAGTTAAACACCTTCAGGACCATATGGAATCTATTCTAGAATTCTAAAAGGAGTACTAGATGAACTTTTCACAGTTAGGGTTTTAAAATATCCTAGAAGTAAGAAGCATTTCTAAAATCTGCAACTCTTTAGGAAGCTTACAGATAGTTACATACTAAACTTCTAATCAGACAGTTCATCCAAAAAATTGAAACTTCTTGGCAAGAATTTGTTTAGAAGGGAGTTATATGCCAAACAGCACAGTAATTCCAGAGAATAAAATATATATAGCAGTTAAGTGTTTTGGCTTATATATTTTACAATCAAAAGATCAGTGCCAGATAACCCGATATTTTTAAAAAGGCAAAAGGTGTAGGGGCACCTGGGTGGCTCAGTGGGTTAAGCCTCTGCCTTCAGCTCAGGTCATGATCTCAGGGTCCTGGGATCGAGTCCCGCATCAGGCTCTCTGCTCAGCAGGGAGCCTTGCTTCCTCCTCTCTCTCTGCCTGCCTCTCTGCCTACTTCTGATCTCTCTCTGTCAAATAAATTTAAAAAAAAAAAAAAAGGCAAAAGGTGTAAACAGACCTTTCAGAGGAGAGGAAATCTAGGTGGCCAAAAATGAGGTGCTCAACCTCATCAGTAACTAGAAAAATGCAAATTCATACTACAATGAGATATCAATAAACAACCCCCAGAATGACAAAACATTAATCAATATCAAACTCTGGTGAAGATGCAGCGGGCTGCTGATTGGTCGGGAAAGGAGCCAACACTTGGGAATACATTTTGGGATCTACAGAGTCGAGCTGCTGATACATATACTCCATAGCCCAGTAATTCCATTCCTGATACACAGAGATATTCTTCACACAAACACAGGACAGCCATATAAGGAAGGTCATGGCCACACTCTGTGGAAGTTCTGAATTGTAAACAACCCAAATGACAACAGTGAAATGGGTAAATACATTGTGGTATATTCATGCACTATGTTTCATCTACTACAACAAGTGAACAACAGCACTATCCAACAAGAATGACTCTCACGAGCATACTGTTGAATAAAAGAAGCCACAAAAGAATACAAACAGTAGAATTCCATTTAAGTAAAGTTTAAAAAAATAGGCAAGATAAATCTGTTTACTTTTTAAAAAAGATCTTATTTATTTGACAGAGAGAGAGATCACAAGTAGGCAGAGAGGCAAGAAGAGAAAGAGGGGCAAGCAGCCTCCCTGCTGAGCAGAGAGCCAGATTCGGGGCTCGATCCCAGGACCCTGAAACCATGACCTGAGCTGAAGGCAGAGGCTTAACCCACTGAGGCACCCAGGCACCCCATGATAAATCTGTTTATTACGGATGAATTTGTAGGGCAGCAAACTCTTTGACCACAGCCACAGCAACTTCTTCCTAGAAACATCACCAAAGGCAAGGGAAACAAGGGCAAAAATGAACTATTGGGACTTCATCAAGATCAAAAGCCTGTGCACAGCAAAAGGAACAGTCAACAAAACCAAAAGACAACTGACAGAATGGGAAAAGATATTCACAAATGACATATGAGATAAAGGGCTAGTATCCAAAATCTATAAAGAACTTATCTAACTCAACACCCAAAGAACAAATAATCTAATCAAGAAATGGGCAGAGGACACTAACAGATTTTTTCTGCAAAGAAGACATCCAGATGGCCAACAGATACATGAAAAAGTGCTCCATATCACTCGGCATCAGGGAAATACAAATCAAAACCACAGTGAGTTACCACCTCACACCAGTCAGAATGGCTAAAATTAACAAGTCAGGAAACGACAGATGTTGGTGAGGATGTGGAGAAAGGGGAACCCTCCTACACTGTTGGTGGGAATGCAAGCTGGTGCAGCCACTCTGGAAAACAGTATGGAGGTTCCTCAAAATGTTGAAAATAGAGCTACCCTATGACCCAGCAACCGCACTACTGTGTATTTACCCTAAAGATAGGAATGTAGTGATCCAAAGGGGCACGTGCACCCGAATGTTTATAGCAGCAATGTCCACAATAGCCAAACTATGGAAAGAACCTAGATGTCCATCAACACATGAATGGATAAAGAAGAGGTGGTATATATACACGACGGAATACTAAGCAGCCATCAAAAGAAATGAAATCTTATCATTTGCAACAAGGTTGATGGAACTAGAGGATATTATGGTGAGTGAAATAAGTCAATCAGAGAAAGACAATTATCATATGATCTCCCGGATATGAGGAATTTGAGAGGCAGGGTGGGGGGTTTTGGGGGGGTAGGGAAGGAAAAATTGACACAAGATGGGATCAGGAGGGAGACAAACCGTAAGAGACCCTTAATCGCACAAAACAAACCAAGGCTTGCTGGGGGGTGGGGGATAGGGATAGGGTGGCTGGGTGATGGACACTGGGGAGGGTATGGGCCATGGTGAGTGCTGTTAAATGTGTAAGCCTGATGATTCACAAACCTGTATCCCTGGGGCAAATAATACATTATATGTTAATTGAAAAAAAAAGGATGCCTTTGTAGGAAATGACTCTCAAAGTCAAAGGAGTGGTTACTTCTGCAAAGAAGGTGTGGGTCGTGATTTTACAGGGGACATTAAGAGCTTCTGGAGTGCGGACTAATATGGGCAATTATTAACGGATGTTTTTTAGCTGTATATGCATTTTATGGGCTTTTCCACAGCTTTTTCATGAAAAAGGAAAAATAATTTGGCAGAACAAACTTACATGATAAATTGTTATTATATGCGATCTGTAAATAGAAAAATTTAGAGTATTTATAAATAGAATGCAATAGTGTTTAACAGCTTAAGTACTAAAGACCATCCTTTTTAAAGAGAACCGACCTACTTCTGGTTATAAAACTACGCTAAAAAAAACTTCACTAAATGTTATAACTCATAAATATCGTGAAGGTATTTACTTCAAGAAAAAAAGAGGCTTACACTAAAGAATGTCTGCAACCCCATATATCATTCACTAATAATTCCTGCAAACAAAACACACAGTGAATATATAACAGCAGGTCAACAGTGCTCACACCTGCAGTCAGCAGTTCACACTGCGTTCTTATGAGTGATGCTCCCTGAGCCGCGCAGAGGATGGACACGGTTCCTGTCACACAGGTAAACATTGAAAACCTGTTAGTAAAACCGAGGTATCTTATTTGTTATGGACAGCAAAGAAGGAAAAATGGAAATCTCTTTTTGGAAAATGCTACAGGCTCACCTTGTAGGATTTGGGATCTGTTACACAGATGAGGAAAAAGGAGGAGAAGCATTAAATGTTAAGGGCTGATAAAAAGATAGGACGGGGATAATCAAAAGGCTAAGAATGTATTTAAAGCTGAGGGGTGATTACTGGATCAAAAGGCATGATGAGCACACATTTCCTCTCTTTTCCAACTCGAAACACCAGGAAATGACAGAAAAGTTATTTTTCTTTTTTAAGATCAGAAAATTAGCTTAGAAATTTAAAAAATGCCACCAGTGTTCTAAAAAGTCAGAAAAATAATGAGTATGAACCTATGGCAAAATACCAGAGGGAACCACAGCACCAAACAGAAGAGGGACTGCCTTGGAGCAGGCTGCGATAGGATGGAGGGCAGACTGCACACTCGGGCTACTCAGGTAACAGATCCTAGGTTCTTAGGTCAGGGTCAAGATAAGATGATGACGGGTAGAGCTAATGCAGTAAGGTGGTCTGCCCTTGTCAAGTGGACATGCTCAAACATTTGCCACAGGCAAAGGAGGAGTTGATCCAGACAGAGCAGGGCCTTAGTCAGCTACTGATGCCCAGAAGGGACAAATTCCCTAAACAGGAAAAGTGAAGAATGTAGAAATAACATTGAAGGAAGCTTTACTTAGCCTGGGTGTGGAGGCTGCTTAAGATTCTCTCACTCCCTCTCCTGCTACACCGCACCCCTCCCAAATAAATAACTAATAACTAAATAAATAAAGTAAGGAAAGCTTATTTTATTTTCTTGCCAACTAAGACTTGTGTGAAATTTAAAAACCCCTGTTTGAATCACTGAGATTTAAAAAGACTTGTTACATGACAGGCAAGTGAAACTAATACAACCATTAATGAGGATAGGGGGAAAATTATATTATTTTTAAGAATCATAAGATTAAAAAATTGAAATTTTCATGCTGAATTATAAAGATAGTATTTCTTTAAAGCATTATTGATCTTCCACTTATGTATTACACTATAAGCTAGATGTTATTGAGAGTTTAATGTGAATAAGACCCTGGCCTCCAATCCAATTTACAGTCTAAAAGGGAAGACAAATAAAAAAGCAACTACAATTAAAATGCAGCTTGAGATGAACAGGGCACTAAGAGCTCAAACACAGAAGGCAGGTGCTCAAAGAGGGGTTTCAAAAGGCATGAATAAATGTGGATGCTATTCCAGGTGCACCAGAAGGACCCAGGTGGGGGAAAGCCCATCTATAATGTATTAATTAATTTTATTAAGCTTTTACATTTAAAATTTTGCTTTAGATTCAATAGATTTCTCAAAAACCTCCCTAGACTATTGTTTCATATCACTCGCAATTAAGAATATCTAAGCCGTATCAAATCTCAAGCTGTTTAAATAAAAGATTTGTTTTTATCATTAGTTTTTCATATCAAATGCTAGTGTTAACAAAGATTAAAAACTAATGAAATCACTAACACAGCACATATGGGGATTTTGAAATATGGTAATTTATAAGTGAATTACTAGAGGCAATAAAAATAATGTAAAATTGTTTAATTAAGGACTTGGGCATTTAATAATATTTATAAGGTCTATTAAAAATAAAAAGTATACAACTATAGTAACAACCCACTACCTTATGCAGTGCTTGTCTTTTTAGTTCATTATACTGATTTTTCTTCTTACATGGACTAGCTAAATGATTTTTCAGTGTCCTGGGATTTCTACTAAGCTGTCTAGCTGATAATAACCTACTTATGTATTAAATTTCTTAGAAGCTCTGCATTAGGCTTCTATTTAAATTATGCATTCACTTGTAATTTGAAAAATTCCATTTAAAATTTAAAATTCAAAGTATAGTCCATAAATGACTTCCAGTACATCAAAAACAAGGTTCCTGGGATTAGTACATCTGGAAAATACTACAGAGCCTATTTCCTCTTGAAGATCCCCAAAACCTTATTTTCTAACGGATGATCTGTGGACCAGTTACACTGGAAGCATCTTAGAGCTTATAAGAAATGGCAGAATTTCAGGCCTCACCCAAGACCTACTGAATCAGAATCTTCATGTGAATAAGATCCCTGTTGTACACACCTTCAAGTTTAAGCAGCAGCAATATAGAGCATTTAAAAAACTTTGAGAAATCTTATAGTAAATGAACCTGTTTAATCACATCTTACTCAGCACCGCACATTTGTTGACCCCTATGGTTTTTGAGGGTCACCTAGTAACACTTTGAGAAACGTACTTTGAGAACTTCCACAATATAACAATCCGTATTATTAATGAGCAAATGTAGCTAGAAAAAGGCATTGCTCCATCCTTTACAAGTAAAATTGGGCTCTTCCCAGCTTTTCCAGTGATGTCAGTTTATTAAAAGAAAAACATTAATTAAGTACCTTTAAGAAAATGGGAAAGAAAAATTTAAGCTCTTTTCAATAAAGATTCCTGCCAACAAAATTAAGCATGAAATTGTGTTTTGGCTGTAAGTTGGGTACCAATTTCTTGGAAAACTTAATTTCTAAATGAAGGAATAAATGATTTTCCAGAAGAAGAACCCAGCCTGCTCCAGGCCGGGTGTGAGTTTTAATTATATTTTTCATGCTTGCCTCACGAACACTCATGTGGAAAAAGACTAGGTGTGTATATAGTGCCTATTGGAGCTTTGGTTGGAGAGATCAATTCCCCATCTGGGATATAACAATTGGTTTAAAAGGTGTGAAGTTTGGGGCAGGTATTTATCTGTAAGATGTCTTACTGAAAGTACAAGTGAGAAAGAAAAAGTTGACAGTTTTAAGTAAGAGTATCATCAAAAATACTAATTTTATACATATTTAAAGTTACTTTTAATAATGCTGATTTAGGGGGGCCTGGGTGGCTCAGTTGGTTAAGCAACTGCCTTTGATGCATATCAGGATCCCAGAGTCCAGGATGGAGCCCCACAGTGGGGAAATCTGATTCTCCTTCTCTCTCTGCCACACTCCCTAACTTGTGCTCTCTCATTGTCTCTATCTCGAATAAATAAAATCTTAAAAAAAAATGCTGATTTAAGCAATGATGGATCTAATGATTTCCAATTTCATAATAGTTCTTTAGTGTACAAGGGAAAATTTTAGGCATCAAAAATAAAGCACAGGAGATTAATAAATGGTACTAAGAATCCTTTCTTTCTG
The DNA here is from genome assembly GCF_902655055.1 of Lutra lutra. NCBI lineage: Eukaryota > Metazoa > Chordata > Mammalia > Carnivora > Mustelidae > Lutra > Lutra lutra. Next base: position 56,542,997 of record NC_062280.1, on the reverse strand, counting down.
TCTCTGTCTTCAGCAAATTTAAGTTAGAGACCTGATAGTTGTCGTTCGGTCTCATTTATTCAGTTTAGATTCTGTATGTTTAATGCTGTGTTTTATTTCCAAGAAGACAAACATATCTTCACACCTAACATCTCCAAACAGCTTTCTGAAGAAAGCACAAGAAAAAATACCAACGATCACAAAGTTCCTAGAATTTTGTTGATTACAGATGGCGCATCAGTGAACCATACTGTAATTTCCAATTCAGTGTTCTGTATCCCCCAACCATACAGTCTAGGTTCAGTGAGAGCAGGGACTATCTTCATCTGTATCTCCACTGTATTTTCAGCAGCAATAAAAATGCCTGAAACACAGTAGGTGTTCAATAGGGTTTGTTCAGTGAAAGAATGAAACAAAATGAGGGAGAGAATGGCATTATACTGTGTTCCCACTGAAGTAACAATTACATGGAAGGTAGTGTCAGGTTTCAGAACCATCAAGATGCTAAAGCAGCTCACAGTCTAGAAGGAAAGAAAGGAATAAAAACAGTGTGACAAACCCAACAGTAAAGATACATAAAATATACCACAGTAGGAGGGTCATCGGGGAAGATGAGTTACCACAAAGACAAAGAGGTAGAAGAGAATGCTAATGGTCTAACCTTGGGGTGGGAGGGAGGAGGTGGAAAAAAGAGGGAGAAAAACTCTGGAGATGAGAAGATGAAGGAACCATGATGGCGGGGAAGAGATGGATTGCCTCACATGATGGTGAAAGCTGAGTTAACAGTTTGACTGAGTCAGGTGTCTGCCCCTGCGAAGGTGGGAATGTGACCTGGAGCTCGACACCATGGATAAGAAAGAGGGGAAGAGGGTAAAAACTAGATGGTGTCAACCTGGGAGAACAGTAAAACATCTGAAAGATCCAGTGAAGAGCTAGAAAGCAACTGAGGGGAACGAAGCAACTTCACCTAAGACGACTTCAAGAACATGCCACACAGAGCCTGCAAGAAAAGACGATTCTTCCCTCCTTAAGGTGCCAAGTCCCTGGAGACACAATGATAAACATAATCCTAGGAAACCTTGTCCTTCATGATCCAGGTGGTCAGTTTAAGGAGACTACAAGGAAGTCCTCATGTATCACTATTCTCATAGGGCACACTTGGACGCAACAGGGAGCTGCTCCTCAAAATCCAGAGGGAATGAAGAACTGCTCCCAGGAGAAATTTAGAAAAAATAGATAAGGGTAAGATTATATACGGGCGGAAATAAACTAAGAATCAGTAAATGTGCTTTTCTAAAGACTTTATAACAAAATCAAGGAAAAGATCTTAACATCCAGCCCAGAATCAGAATATGATTATGATCCAGCGTATGTGATTATCATCAGAATTGGAGAAGGGAAGAGTCGGTATGAATCCCAGGAAAGGAAAACCTCGCTTCTGGCTCTGTCTAGGGAAGTAAAAAAATAGGAGATCTTCTCTGAAAGGGACAGAGACGGTCTTGAAATGAATTCTCTCTTGAAACTCTCTCTTCACCTTTGACAGGACTCTAGGTTCACAACTCCTACAGCTACCCTGATGGCCAGAAGGGAGAGAGAGAACCCTGTCTGGCCAACATGGACATTTTGATAACTATGCATTAACAAACCAGCACACTGGTTTATATATTAGTCCTCATTCTTAGAACCCAAACACTGAGGACGGGCTCAGGACTGCAGTAACTTCAAAGCTCAGTGGTGTGATTTTGGGGGAAACCTCATTTCTACCACTATTTGTCCTCCCCAGACACCAACCTAGATGACTGGTCACTCATTCTAATTCAGAAATTTAAGAACGGTTAGTCACCATGAGTAACAAACAACTGTTAGTCATTCTAGAACAGGATGAAAACAGCTATACTTAACAGAGCTGCCTAGGAACATTGTCCATGCCAACTGTTCCACAAATCTCTACACTGCTGTGCAATTGCAATGTCTGTGCTTTGCACTGCCACAATATACATGTTAATTAAACTAGATTCTTATAGCATTCACTAGTTTAGATCAACTTTTGCAGAACCATACCTTACTTGAGATACTATTTATGTCTAATAATCCATTTCAAAATTTTGCTTTAAAAAAAAAAAAAAAAGGCGCGGGGCACCCGGGTGGCGTTGTCGGCTGGGCGTCTACCTTTGGTTTGGGTCATGATCCCAGGGTTGTGGGACTGAGTCTTGCATCAGGGGCTCCCTGTTCAGTGAGACGCCTGCTTCTCTCGCTCCCTTTGCCCTGCCCTTCTCTCTCTCTCACTCATTCTCTCTCTCTCAAATAAATAAAATCTTTTAAAAAAAATGCATTTCATTATTTGAAGGGCAATTTTAAACCAAGAACCACGATAACATGGTTCAGTATTCCAAACATGATATCCAAAAAGCACCTAGGCAATTATGTCTATTTTATAGATTTTTAAATAAAGCCTATCATTAAAATTCACAGTGCTGTGTTATAATTCATATCATACCATTTCTGTTGGCTTTAACCCTACCCATTTTTATGACTAAATATGCTTTATTCAGGATTTTTTAAAACACCCAATGGGACTGATTTAGAGTAGGTTATCTATTATGCTTAGCTTGTATTTACATATTCTCCTATTTCATGTATAAAATTAAAATGGCGTGTCTCAGTCACAGGAAAGGTAAAGAAGTGTTTTCTGTTTGAAAACCTAAACAAAAAATTTCACAGTGGAAGTTTCACTTTGCAAATGTCTTCCTGTCTGGTTTCAGTGTGTCTGTCTGTCTCCCTCACCCTCACTCCCACTCTCAGATTTCCAGAAGGAAATTCAATCAGGTGATATACTTAACTAAGCAAATGTTATTCATCAGATAAATAATACATTAAATTGTTCAAAGTTACAGCAAATTCTCCAACTTGCTAATTTCTTCCAAACATTTGTTTGTTTGGAGGTACTGGTAAGTTTTAGCATTTAAATCAAATTGTGTAATTCAAATTAATTGAAAAACATACTTTTGTTTTTCTATGTAGATGTCTATGTATGGACATATATATATGTAAATTAAATTTAAATTTAAAGGATTTGATTTAAATTAAATTTAAAGGATTTGAGGAAAGGTTCTATGGCAGGGTAACACAGTAGGGCTCTAACATGGGTTTTAAAGACCTCTGTATGTTCCTTCTCCCTTACATTTCTCTGGGGCTCTCCCTCAACTCACTGAGGCTCACACGCTCATAGCTCTTCCCTGACCACAAGGTGCTCCTTAGGGACAAAAGGAATTGAGCTGGACCTTGAAGAATAAAGAACTACAAGAGAACAATGGGGCAGAAATGTTCATGCGAACCACTAGAAAAATCAGAGGCCAAAGTTAGGTAGAAATTTGGAAGGGGCCCCTCTGTGTCTGCTTGTCTGCAAACTGTGGGCGTCCTTGCTAGCAGCAGCTCCTTCTCAACACAGCCCCGCTGTGGGGTGCTATTTTCCAGCCTTCAACTCAGCCCCCCAGAGCTCCAGCCCTGTGCTTCCTGTTGCTTCCAGAGCACAGCCCCTCCAGCTCTGCGAGTGTAAGCCAAGCTCCCTGCCTCCGCTTCACCCCACCATTTCCTCCTTCCACACACAGACTTTGTCTGTGCCTCACCCTTAAGAAGGCATTTCTCAATGTGCTCTGGAATTGCCTTTTTTTCTGATGACTCATCCCTCTGGTCCAACTAATCTAGTTAGAGTCTTAACCACACACAGTGCTCACTCTGGCCCACTTGTATCTGTTCTTAAAATGCTCCCTTCACCTATTTAGAGTTTAGTGTATTGAGACAAGGATCCTGTCTCCTACGTCTGTAATTTCTTGGATACCAAGTACGTGTGCTGGGGCATTTCATACAATGCCTGCTGACGGAACTGGTTTTACTATGTGAGGGGCTGAAAACAGAAACTGGCACTACTCTTCTGTACTTGCTGAAAAATGTTTAATATATTGGTTGGCTCCTATTCAAAGGCAAAGAACCCCTGAACAAAGAACTTCCTTAAAGAAGTCTTTTGTTCAGTAGTTGGCACTAAAAATGTCAAAAAGAATCAGATTTCATTTTCTCTCTTCCTGGTTAGGTAACTTGTTTCTTTTTAGGTGAGGGTTTTGACTTCCTTAAAGGAAGAATTTAGGAAAAATAACCACACTCAAGGAAGCTACATTCCATTAGTAGGAGATAACCTACCCCATGTCATGATGTGATCACTCTGGTATTTCTAAATTTCTCGGTTACAGATCTTAGTGTACAGACTTTAGTTAAAGTGTACATTTATTTATTTATTTATTTACTTATTGTTATTTTTAATTAATTTATTATTTTTAAATTTATTTTTATTTATTATTTTTTTATTATTTTATTATTATTTTTTAAAGATTTTATTTATTTGTCAGAAAGAGAGAGAGAGCATACAAGGAAGCAGAATGGCAGGCAGAGGCAGAGAGAGAAGCAGGCTCCCTGCCGAGCAAGGAGCCCGATGTGGGACTCCATCCCAGAACCCTGGTTTCATGACCCGAGCAGAAGGCAGCGGCTCAACCAACTGAGCCACCCAGACGTCCCACTAAAGGGTACTTTTAATGAGACCCTATAAATCAGAACTATGATTCCCACAATAATAAACAGAAAGCTGTTATCAAATTGATTGTGTCTCAATATACTGAAACATTACCCATTCAGATTAAATGGGCAGGAAAATGAAAGGACTGGATTATTCTGTATTATAAAACATTTTTTGTTTTATAATATTCTGTATTATAAAAACATTTTTTATTGCTGCCATTAAAAATACAGGTACCTGTGCCCTGATTTAATGAATGGATCCAAAGCAGCATTTAGTGATTCTAAAACAGTGTGACAGAATACCTTAAAGATGAACTACAAAGATGAGCTACATCTAAATCTCTTAAAATTTTACCTTTTATTTTTTTGGCTTAATATTTCATTTATTCAGAAGGTAAAGGTAACTTCAGGCTATCAAACTGATCACAAATTCAGAATCTAAATGAATGTGATATAACCAAGTCTCAAAAAATAAGTATTTTGAGTTTAAAATATTGTGCCCTAGGTGCATGTTCCTGTCATTTTCATTTTGGGAATAGGAGGAGACTTGCTTTTATTAATCTGAAGATCATAAACTGTGATTTGAAGTTCACTGACAGGTTGACAGGGACATGCTCATATTTCTCTTAGATACTGCAGAGAACCTACCTAATGCCCTCTGAGAAGTGGAACATTCACCAATAAAGTATGGCATTACAGAGTATAAATAAGTAATGATTGATAAATATTTAGAACCTTGGCAGTGCAAAAAAGAACACATGTTAGATGACTTTCCACAGCCACCCAGGAATCTCTCAACAATTAAGGTAATAGTGTGAATATAAATTTTTGATGTTCAATCAGCCTAGAAGGATTATTGCAGCTGTGTCAAAAGTACCACCTGTCCAAACGGAAGTACACACCCTCACAACTTGTGGTAAGAATATAGCAACATATATAAATTTGAACATCAGAGGTACTATGATAAATTAGACATTTAATTTAATGTTTGATGAAGATGGAACAAGCTGCCACTTTGATGGAGTAAAAAAGACACTGAAAAGGCAATCTGCTCACTTTCTAGCCCAACGATTCTCTCTTCTTTCTGAGTCACTACTACTGCTCTGAGAGCAGCTGGATCTCTATCAATTTTCTACCGATATGCCAACGGTAAACTATTACAAAACACATGCAAGCATTGTCAGTGGGAATTAGGAAGGGTCTAGGATTTGAAATGGTTTCTAACTTTCCCTTGCTGGCATCTTTATTTCTGTTTTCAATGTTTTAGATGGAATGTCTAAGGGATAAAGTACTTTTTGGGTGGGGAAATTCATGTACCTATGAAAGGAGAAAGGCAGCAGCCACCTCGTGGCACAGTCACAGTAACAGAAGTGGAGAGAGTCTACACTGGGGATGGATCCAGGAATTTTTCAGTCATGAACAAGAAAGGTCACCACGGAGAGCACCGGGTTCACATTATCCTGCATTTAACTGGCAATGAAGATTTAGAGAGCTTTGTCTAGTAGTGGTCTAAGAAATTCCATGGTCCTAAACATCACTTTCTTATCAACTATTTAATATAGTATATTTACTCTGCTCTTTTGATATCTGTGAAAGAAATAAAAGAAGTTTGAGCAAGACATCAACATTAATAATCTGAAGGTCACAAAATAACTGAAAGACAGTAAACTCATCAAGAAGTCCAAAGTCTGTTTTTTTTTTTTAAAGATTGTATTTATTTATTTGACAGAGAGAGATCACAAGCAGGCAGAACAGGAGGCAGAAAGGGGGGTGGGGAGCAGGCTCCCTGCTGAGCAGAGAGCCCAATGCGGGGCTTGATCCCAGAACCCTGGGATCATGACCTGAGCCAAAGGCAGAGGCTTAACCCACTAAGCCACCCAGGTACCCCCCAAAGTCTGTTCTATCAAGACTTAAAATTCATCCCTTGAAGAAAGTGGAGTTTTTCAAACGGAATAGGTAGGCTAGAGATGGAGCTGGGAAAGTGTCAGATGAAAACATCTGAGAATCAGTTGGGATAGTCTCATGTTGCCATAACTGAGTCCCAGGTTCACAGTACTCTGTGATACCTAAACCAGCTAGCTTTCAATTCACCTTCGACTAACAGCTGCCATGAGCTGCGACTGAAATTACATCACAACAAAGCCACTATATTAACAGCATAGTCATCTTCGTATCCTCACAGTGGTCAGTCACACGGAAACATTGAGAAATACACAGGTCTCTCTCTAGACTTCAATTCATGTATTCTGATTCAGTATGTGATACCAATTCTTTATAGGTCAATATAACTGCACCACTGCAAAATACATGTATCATGATAAATGTGCAAAATATGAAACATGCAAGTGACAGGCGTGTCATCTCGGCCTTCAAAGCAAAACAAAGTACAGAACAGCGTAAGGCTGGATGTAACAGGCTTGTGTTCACTTTATGAATCAAGTGATTCCAGGGGAATCACTTGACCATTTCTCACCTCTGATTTTTCTATAATTCTATATTGTCATTCAAGGGAAACAAAATAGCAGCACACCTGGCAAGACCATGTCTTCAAAAGTTGAATGCAACCACAAAGAATAACCATTAACTAAATATGGTACTTTTAGAAACACTCAGACGTTTTTTTATTAACCACTTTTGATTTCTCTTCCCTAGTCAAAATATTTTTACCAGCAGTTGGCTGGCCACCCATCCTAAGAGTATACAAGACAAAATTTTATCTATAGGAACTTCTTGGCAACAGTTCATAAAAGCATTTTAGTCAGAGGGAGTAGGGAAAAGTTCCACTCTCATGTTTATTTCTTATTCTCTTCAGAGAATTATAATATTCTAATTAATAGAATTTTACTAATGGGTGAAAAAATAGGCATAAGTATAAATTTTCAAGAGATAAATGTGTCAATTCTTGATCAGATTTCAAAAATAATCACAAAACAAATAGTATTAAACATAGTAGAAACTAACACTAAGGAAGCCCTTTAACCAAATACAAGATTAGTCAAGAAGCACTTCTGTCAGAAATGCCTGAGATCACCAACAGATACCAAACATTGTTGTGGCTAAATTATGTGGTAGCAACATACACTTGAGGATGAATAAAAATAGCTTCACAGAACTCTAGAAAGAGGAAGGACCTTGAAGATCATCTACTTGGGTGGTTTTCCAAGCTCCTTATTTATTTATTTATTTTTAAAGATTTTATTTATTTATTTATTTATTTGGACACAGAGAGAGAAACAGTGAGGGAATACAAGCAGGGGGAGGAGGAGCTGGAGGGGGAGAAGCAGGCTTCCCATGGAGCAGGGATCCTGGGACCATGACCTGAGCAGAAGGCAGACACTTAATGACTGAGTCACCCAGGTGCTCCCAAATTCCTTATCTTCTTAACCCCTTTCTCTAAATAAACTCGAGAGTAACACCAACACATAAAAAAGCAAAAGCAGGAGCTGCTCTTCCGGGCCATCTTCACCTCCTCAGCCACCGCTGGTCAGGCAGCTTCTCTGAAGAAGAGATCAAGGATGTCACTTTAGAGAGATGACTGGAGGCTCTGAGCCAGGAGCCGACCTGCCTGAGGTCTGGCTAATGGATCTGCCGGTTCTCAAGGCAGGGTTCTTTCAGCTGCAGGGTGCAACCAAAGCACTGCAATCCTAAAAGGAACATGAGTGTGTTACCATTCAACAACTCAAAAGTACTTTCTTAATGCTATAGCCTTTTTAAATTTCAAAATTTACAGTAGAGCTTTGAGGGGAAAAGTTGGGATTTACTGTTTTCCAAATGTTTTGATGCTTAATGAGGACCATTCAAATTCAGGGTCGAAAGGTGTGCTTCCCGAGTATTTCAGAGGTCTCCCTGGTAAGGTAAGGCCGGCACAGAGGCTGGCAGCTATATCACATACCCCTCAGCCCTGCACCTGTACTTCTGGGTCAGCAACACTCTACCCCTCAAACTGATTCTGTCCTTGCTGTTCCAGGACCCGGCATGCTCCCGTTCTAGCGCTTTGTCCCTTACTTCATACTGCTGAGTCACTTGCTTCAGCTGAGACCTTCCTGACCTTGACCCTTCCCCTCCCAGTCATCTCATGGCCCTCACTCCTTCCCCTCAACTCACCCTGCTTTTTCTTCTTAGCACTTATTACCACCTGGTCGGTCTCCTCTTTCCTCACAAATAAGCTCCATGTGTGTAGGAGAGACTTGGCTCACCAGTTTATCAAAAGCAACAGCTATCAATAGGCAACATGGTGCAGGAGGAAGAACCTGGTTTCGGTGAAGCCCTGGTAGAACGACTGTGGTTCAGTTTTCTGATTCCTCCTAAGCTCCAGCAGTTCCCAAGGGGTTGTCTGGTTTTCTTGGTAGATCTACTTCTGGGAGTGGGGTGGAATCTTGAGGCTCTGATGAGCACTGCTAGGCTAACATCTAAAAATATAATTCTGGAGCCCTGAGCTCAGTTTCGATTTTCATGTTTCTTGGCCATCAACAGGGTGTTTTCTTCCAGACACTCAAATTCAGCATGTCCACAGCTGAATTCATTGTTTTCCTAAATCTGTGTGGCTTATGGAGTACCTTTCTTACCAGTATCTTAAGCCATTCAAAATAGTTATTTAACTCACTCTTACAATATCTCATGAACTAAGGAGGAGCAGTACAGAAATGTTTTATGAGGGGCACCGTCTTTATTTCAGCTCAGATCATGATCTCAGGCTCATGGAATCAAGGCCCGCATCAGGTTCCTTGCTCAGCACTGAGTCAGCTTGAGATTATCTCTCTCCCTCTGTCCCTTCCATACCTCCCAACCACTCCCTCCCGGTTGCATGTGCATGTGCTCTTTCTCTCTAAAATAAATTTTAAAATATAGTTTTAAAAAAGGAAATGTTTTATGAGTTAGAGTCCATGAAATTATGGCATCAGAGCCAGGACAGGAATGGAGCTGTCTCTTAATTTCCACCTGAAAACACTTAAGCTCTTCTGTCCATTTTCTCATGTGAAAGAAGCATCGTTGTGAACAGGTATGAGCAGGCAGTCTAGCACTCTACAGTGACTCTTAATCTGTTATAATGAACAGGACAGCCATCAAAAAACAAAGCTAAAACATCACTGTAATGCACTGAAATTATTAGAAAATATAACGTTAGATGTTCAATGCATTCAATACTTTGGGAACTATCGTAATAAACGGGTAGAATATAATAAAGAACTGGAAATTCCTGTGTATTTGTAAGAAAGAAAATAATACCCAACTTTGTATCACTTACATTCCAGATCAGCTAATAAAGGTTTTAAAAATAGATGTTTAAAAGATCATCAAGGCTAGCTTGAATAATGAACACAAATCATCCCCAAAGGAATTTTAACTTAACACCACCTATTTCAGTGACTAAGTATTACAAACAAGTAAGAAAAAAGGGAGGGCTTAATTTCATGTTTAATTTGTCTCTCACTCCTGCGAATAGAAGGGCTAAATTATCAGTGAGATTATCATCCCTCAGGAATACAGGCATAAGAAGCAAAGACGGCAAAAATGGTAAAGTCAATACACCAGATAACTCTGATATTCAGAGTCGGACCAGCCAAGTTTTCAAGGAGTAACTGTGTTATGGTGGAAGAAAACGGGCTGCTCGTGCACTCACTGTTCATTCCAACATTTACTGAGCATCCACTGTGCATCAGGTGCTGGGCCACGTGCTTTAGAGAAACCTATTTATATTGACTTTCTAATACTGATGCAATGTAAACAGCATAAAAGTCACTGCAGTGCTGCAATCGCCACCTCTCAAATAAACTAGCAAATGTACATTTGGTAGTTTACCAAGTAATAGCAGTCATACTGTCAGCACTACATACATTTAAATCCAAATAACTGGAATGCAGTATCCTGAGAACAGCAAGAAAGGGAATATGGTTTAAAAGCATCTTAGGGATGCCTGGATGGCTTAGTCAGTTAAACAACTGACTCTTGATTTCAGCTCAGGTCATGATCTCAGGGTTGTGAGACTGAGTCCTGTGTTAGAGATTTTCTTTCTCCACCTCGCCCTGCCCCCCTCCCCCCACCCCTGCAAAAGCGACTTAAATATAACTTAACAAACTGTGAAATCTATGCTAAATCTTTCTTACCTTTCTTATATTCTCTTGTGTTTCACACTCATTGTATTTGAAAATCGTAAAGATCACTATTTACTAGAATTCCTAGCCAGTGGATCTAAAAGAATAGTCCAGCGGGATGAGCAATGCCCCAGACCTAGTGAATCAGACCCTCTGGGAGGAGAGCACAGCACTGTTTCTGACAATGGCTCCAGGTAATTCTTACACACATCAAAGACTGAGAATCAATGCGCCAAAACAACAAATCAGAGGTAACATAATAAAACAGAGTGTTTTCATAATTCTATACATAAAGATGAAAATACAGTTTGGGTTTATATTTATAGAAAGTTTTACAATAAAAATATTAAGGAGCACAATGTCTTCTTAACTGTAGGATCAATGCTGAACTTTCAGATACTCAATAATTAATTCAAAAATTATTTATTGGGCTTGGAATTAAAAATTGTTCTAAGTAAAGGAATGGCATAAACTTTGCCCAGCTGCTAATTTTTTTTTTTAAAGAGGGAGTGTGCACTTGTGAGCAGGAGGGGCAGAGGGAGAAGGACAGAGAATCTTAAGCAGGCTCTACACCCACTACAGGGCCCCTTTATCTCAGGACCCTAAGATCATGACCTGTGCCAAAATGAAGGATGTTTTACCAACTGAGTGACCCAGGTGCCCCAAGCTGGTTAAATTTTCAATTAAAAAAACAGGTGTTTAGGGGGTGCCTGGGTGACTCAGTTAGTTAAATGCTCTTGATTTTGACTCAGATCATGATCCCAAGGTCCTGGAATGGAGCCCTGCATCTGGCTCTCTGCTCAGTGGGGAGCCTACTCTGCTTCTCCCTCTCCCTCTGCCTGTGCTCTCTCTCTCCTCTGTCAAATAAATAAATAAAATCTTAAAAAAGGGGGGGGGGTTTAAAATGCTTGGAAGTGTCCAAAATTTTCACATAAAATTTCAGTAATACAAGGTCTTAAAACCACAATTTAAAAAACTCATGAGTACATCCCCACTCAGAAAATGTTTGATAAAGTGTTTATATATGAAAATATAATTTCATTTTACAGAAATTACTCAATGAAATTACTTGTGAAGTTTATTTTTTGTAGCAAATCCTTAGTCAAGCCACTGAATCATTTGTTTATAAGGTATTACAGTATTTTTGAGTCACAGCAGGAGGCAATTAGAGGTAAAAGAATCAAGAGCATGGGAAGCTGAAGTGTTAGAGATGGCTACCAATTAAATTAAACATGAAACAAATTAAAGACAGAGCATCAGTGAAATTCCTCTTAACATATCTTCTACATGAGGTGACACGCACCTATGAACTATCTAAAGCACAGCAAGTACTGTTAACAATCGGATGTTGCTTGTATCATCTGACAAATGTCACTTCCAGGAGCTTTTCCAATTCCTTCACATGTGTTATGGCTCAAAGTTTTAATTAGGCTAAATAATTCCTATGAGGGGAGGTTCTAACTGGATTTATGCAAAACAGGTGTGGATAGCAAAGCTAAGAGAGGTAGAACATAGGCCTAAACTCTTTAACACTTCTTACCAAGAATTCCCACAGCATTCTTAAATATATAAATAGCATACGATGGAGCAGAAAGCCTCAAGGATTTGTGCCAAAAGTTTATTTTAAAACAGGGAGAGTTTACTATTCTTTGCTTTTATGAATGTCTACTTTTATTCTTACAAAAACGATTTCTAACACACCATAGGCACCGCAGCACAAGTAAACATTCTGTATCACCATCAGCACCTATTAGCATGTGACTTGACACAACTTTGGGAAGTACTGTTTGTCTCCAACTACTACCAAATGCATTTGAGTACTTCTCTAAAGGGTAGTGGTGCCTTGGAAATGCTTTTTGTTTGCCCTGAGACTAGCTGGGCTGAGGGAGTGGAAAGAAGTCTGGTAAAAATGACTGCAGTGATCCATGTGGAAGGTGAGCTGGAAGAAAGGATAATGCTGAAGGTGAGGGGTAAAGGGAAGACACCGCAGCTGCAGACCAGATGGGACTTGGTGACAAGTAAGATAGCAGGCAAAGCGCAGAAGTAGGAACTGAAGGGGAGGCATTCTGTCATAGAATTTTAAAGTTCAAAGGGATTTGAGAGATAATTCAAACGAAAGTTTCTAACCGAGGACACTAGCTTGGGCTCTAGCTGCTCTGAAAGCCTTCTGGGGAGCTCCCACACTAGGAACAGGAAGAGACCAACCTCAGAACAATAGAACCAGAGTTCAGACGGACCCTAAGCTACAAGGCAGGAATCTGGATTCTAACGGACCTATGTCCTGTCCCTTGCTTCCAGAAACCAACATCAAGATTTTCTGTAGTCTTAAAGATACTAAGGACTGAAATGTTTGTGGGCAGATCAAGGTCACACCCTATTTTAGGCGAGAAAATCTTATATCTGCATGGTGATACTGTGTATGTGCTAAGAAGCCAGTATGAAAACGAATCAAAACCACACATTTTAGGAGAGACTTAAATGACAAATCATGTACCTTTCGCAGAGCTATCAACTTAGTTCTACCCTCTCTCAGGTATTCAAATCTGCCTCTTTAACAAAACAGTATCAGATGGCAAGACAGAGACAGAATGGCAAAGTCCTGGAGCATAGCCAGGTCACCAGCACTGAAGCCATGCTTACTCCAGTTTAGCTCAGTTGGCTGGACATGTGCTGTGGAAGGATATCAGCAGGGTATGCAAGCAGCTGCCACATAAGAACACCAAGTAGGGAGGCTGTGCAGGGCAGGGAGGGAGAAATCTGTGAAGATGCACTAAAGCACAGCTTTGAGTAATGTGGCATCTGTGGAACGCTGAGAAACAGAAGCGCATAAACCAAACTGGCATGTAGCAATTAGAAATAAAATGGTTCGTTTTAAGTGACATCAGTGGATACCTAGAAGGCCAAAAAGGCAGAGTTTCAAGGCAACAACAAACACTGGGTTTGTTGTTTTGCTTTATTAAGTGAGACATTAATGTTAGCCTTTTTAATACCACATCTCAGAAGTCAAATAGCCCACCTGAGGCCATAGCCCATGAGGCACTGCGATCTGGTGCAGCAGAGTGGGGAAGCCTACCCCCAGGGAGTACAGTGTTTGCAGATTGCTGCTGAGCCTGGGCCCTTCCTCAGGGAGTTTTGAAGATGCTTGTTGTCCTTGCCAAGTTCAATCTAAAACCCATCTGTGCCCAGGTCTAGCAGCCATGTTACATTTTCCCAGGTTTCTGAGGTCTTAGACAAAGCAACGGTTCTACAAAATGGCTCCAGTTAGAGGCAGCCTCAAGCAGCCCAGTAAAAAGTGAGGAGGCTGGGCACTGTGATTTGGATCTGTCATAACTGTCCGGTATCCATTCTGCCTGGTCCAGAGCTGCTGACCAGATAGCTCCTGAAGGCACAGTTGTCACTGTAGCTCAGAATATAAATACCTTTACACTAGTCCATGTCCTCTTCCAGATATCTATTATCTCTCTGAATTTCCTTCCCTCTAATATTAGAGAGTCTAAAAGGTTCTCTCTTACAAGAAACCCTCCCCTTTAAAAAAAAAAAAAAAGATTTTCTTGGGGTACCTGGGTGGCTCAGAGGGCTAAGCCTCTGCCTTCAGCTCGGGTCATGATCTCAGGGTCCTGGGATCGAGCCCCGCATCGGGCTCTCTGCTCAGCAGGGAGCCTGCTTCTTCCTCTCTCTCTGCCTGCCTGCTTGTGATCTCTCTCTCTCTGTCAAATAAATAAAGAAAATCTTTTTTTTTTTTTTTAAGATTTTATTTATTTGACAGAGAGAGAGATCACAAGTAGGGAGAGAGGCAGGCAGAGAGAGGGGGGCAAGCAGCCTCCCTGCTTAGCAGAGAGCCAGATTCGGGTCTCGATCCCAGGACCTTGAAATCATGACCTGAGCTGAAGGCAGAGGCTTAACCCAATGAGCCACCCAGATGTCCCTGGGAAACTTTTCTAATTAACAGAAGAATGGAAGTCATTTCCCATGGTAGTCAACCCTTATGACTTCTTCACCAATATACAAACTCCTATGGCCTATTAGATATACTAAAAAATGCATTTAACATCTTACCAAGTTGACTGAGAGATTTTTACTCCAAAGTATAAAAAGAGATGTTTCCATCCTCATTCTATTATAAGCCTGTCTTTCCCCACTTATAAATAGAGCATAATAAATGCTACAACAAAATCCTCATAAAATTGGTTAAAAAAACAAAGG